>NC_139334.1:16102500-16632500 GCF_056507025.1 Lutjanus erythropterus
GCATCCTTAATTCATGGGATGCTAATTTTTCGAATAACCAAAGCAGGCATTTTTAGGCAACTATTTAAATGCATACAGTGCCATACATAAGCATTGTTATGCCTCTACCTTGATTGGCAGGTCACTCAATCACACCAGTAGCCACACCATGAATTATACCATGATTTATCATCTATTTTGCTGTTAATGGGACCATAATTTACAAAATGAGCATCATGCTGTATTGAGGAAGACTTGAAACTAACGACTGAGTCCATAAACTCATCAGGAAACTGTAATGTGAGGTAAAGTGAGAAGTAAGTTCATTTTCACAGAAAGTTACATACAGTCTTCTTTTTGTGACTAGTGGAGTCGCCCTCTGCTGGCTATTAGAAAGGATGCAGGTTTAAGACGTTTCCACGTTGGCTTCACTTTTCAGACCCAGAGCGTACCTCCACTTGTTTTTTACAGTCCATGCTTATGACACTAAAGAGCCAAATTCTTGCAACAACATACTACACTCATGTGTGTCACTTCACATAAATATGTTCATTTTTCCGGGCATTTAATTATTTTGTACCCCTCCTGTATGGATTAAAAGAAATTGCTACAGGGAATGAAACCCATGACTGCATAAAATCTATATATGTATACTAATAATGAATATTCAAGGAAAGATTGGACACCAACCAATAAAGCATTCATCACAGAGACATGAACTAAGGCACGGCTGCAGGCACTCTCCTGCTTGTTATTAATATAAATGATCTTCAGCACAAATGACTAATCGACTCTGCTCCGTCCCTCTCTCCTGGGCAAGGAAGTCAAATGCTTTTTTCCCTGAAGATTAGTATTCTCAAAAAAATGTTATAATCCTAATGAAAGACCTAATCCAGAGATCAAAATTTATAAGGGATTGATTTAAAATGTCATATGATTTATATTTGTTCATGAGTTCAAAGTAAAGCTTTTAGAGGATATGGACCAGCTGAAAGTTGGGCTGCAACTTAATGATTAATTTTCAGTTCAGTTGATTAAATCAGTTAATAAAATGTGTTAAAGTTGCTTGTTTTGTTTGACAAACATGCTAGAACCTTAAGATATTTGATCTGCAGTGACGTAAAACAGACATAAGCAGAAAATCCAACACAGTTGAGAAGGTGGGCTCAGAAATCGCTTCACATTTGCAAAAAATGACTCAGAATGATGTTCAGAAAAGTTGACAAATAATTTTGTCAGTCTACTAATTTCAGCTCTAATTAAAACAGCATTGTGGACAGAACAACAACTCCTGTGACACATTACACATGTAGCTCAATGTGATTTAAATTTGTTGATTATTTTAAAATAAAGTTTTTAGAGGAGCTGGACCAGCTGAAGGTAGGGCTTCAACTTACTGATTATTGTCCACTTTGATAGATTACTGTTTAGTCTATAAAATGTAAAATAATAGTGAGAAATAGCCACAGTGATGTCTCCAAATTGCTTGTTAGTCCAACCAACATCCTAGAACCCTCAGATATTTAATTTGTATTGCCGTAAAACAGATAAAAAGCAAAAATCTTGTTGGCCTTATTTACTTGAAAAATGCCAATTATCTGAGTGCCTACCGATTCATTTTCTGTCTATCTCTTAATTTTAGCTAACTGTCCACGTAGAAAGAACAACACCGGCTGTGACGCAACAATTCACATGTAGCTCTTAACTTTCAAATCAGTAGCTGAACCACAGAGTGCAGTTTGAAAAGCACAAACAAAACCAGATTCTTCAAGGTAGAAAGATAACATTTCTCTCAAATGTGACCAACCACTCAGCTGGGATGCTGTTTACAGAGCTTGATGATCCACAGATTGCAACATAAAGTTAGTAATTTCATTTATGATGAGGCTGGCGTCCCCTTGTAAGAGCTGAGAAAAACTAAACCAGCAAATTCTACAACTATTTAAAAACTGCCAACAATCACTGCTGCTCTCATCAAACTCCATATATCCAGATAGATTAGCAGCGAGAAAAGACAGTGACACCAAAAATGAGCCACAGAGTAAATGAGAGTGTTATAAAGAGAAAATGAGACACTAGTGATTAATTAACTACTCTCGCCTCCTCGTCCTCATAAGGCCAGGATAATTTTGTGACTCTATACGAGGGCTGCGGCACTGTGTGCTCCGGCTCGCTCTCGCACACCCCAGTCAAGGCATGAAACATAGATCAAGAGGAAAGTTTGAGCAAGGAGTGTGTGTATTATATGAGCCAATGGTTGATTGCTCTGAAACTGGAGGAGAGTGAGGGGGAGGAATAGCTTTGGTGGACTCACTAGTACATCTGATGTATTCCTTCCTCTTGAATGTAACCCACAACACACACACACCTTATGTAATACAAAAGCACTTGTAGACATAAACAGTCCATCCTGATGTCCAGAACAGAAAGTTGCAGCTGTTTCCCACTGGACCCTCGGGCCCTCGGCGTGTGTAGATTGCATGCACACGTCTGTTCATGCCAATCCATGTCTTTTACTGTCCTCCAGCAGTGTGCTGTAATCAGGTAAGCCCAGCGGCAGAGTAATCTCAGTCAGATACTATGAACCACCAGCTAACTCCTCTGCTGATTTCCAAACGTCTTTCATCTCTCTTCCTCCTTTTCTTGCTCCTTCTCCTCCTCAGCAGCCTCCAGGCGCTCTAATCTGCCTCCCCCCCTCCGGCTCACCTTCCTCTTCTCGCTCCTCCAGCTCCCCTCTGGCACACTCTGTCACCACATCACCAGCACCAGGTCTGGGCCTGTGTCTCTCTTCATCTGGTTTCCTGGGATGAGGAGATCTGTGGTGTGTTATATGTATGCTGTAAATGTGTGTGTGCTGGGCGGAGGAGCATGTTTATTGGGTCTGGGTGCAACATTACCTCAGCCTGTGGTTAATGTGGTAATCTGTGTGAGATAAAAGTGGTCATGTGCACAGTGAGCACACATACCAGGGATAGATGAAAATAATTTTAAGCACGGGCCACTCAGGCCACAAAGCCCCAAAGTACATTTTTGGTGGCCCAAATGTAAAATGACATAAAAGCAATACAGAAACGGCAATTTAAGACTGCTTAACACAGGTTTCCTTAACTGTGACACCTGTGTTGTCCACTTTTCCCATGAATTGTGATGTGGTGTTTGAGTTTACGGCAAGTTGATGAACCTGGCAGCTTACAGTGCATTATGTCCTTAGATGCTTCATATTCTAGCCTCAAACTCCTGTTTCCATAATTTGTTTCCATTCAGCTTTTTCATAGTCTGTCTTTTGTGTTTCTGGTTCTTCTGTGTGGATTGTGTTAACAGTTTGAGTAGGCTGAGTAAACCTATACATCAGGAGGCACAACATATCAGTAGCCAGACCAATGGCAAGTAATATTCACTGTTTTTGGAGAATGTTGACCTAAAAAGTGCAAAGGAATCGGGATGTTTGTGGACCTGTAAGATTCTGTTGGAGAAGGCTTTCAGTGTGGGGATAAAACTTGGTGGCCACCGTCAGACTTGCATAGAATATTTGGTGGCAACAATCTAACTTTTTGTGACCTCAGGCCACAGTTGATGTCGAACCCTGCATACTACCGTTTTGGGACTGATGCTGTGACTATATCACAGTGTTAGTTAGTCATGAGTGACTGATGAGATGTGTGAGAGCTGCGACAAAATAAGCAAAATGAACTCAGAAAATGTCAAGTCAGGAAATATTTTCACACCTATTTTCATTGCACCACATAAATTAGTAATTATATAGACTTACTGTTGTTATTATTATTATTATTATTATTATTATTATTATTATTATTATTATTATTATTATTATTATTATTATTATCAATGTTTTATCATTGTTTTCTGGTAGTTATGGTACAGCTTGTAATATTGCAGCAATTTTTATGGTTGATTGCTTTTGCTTGGATGGCAGTAGCAGTCAGTCTGCACATTACTACTAGCTAAGACATTTCCTAAGTTTTACTGGTGTAACCTGATTAAGCAAATTACTAGTACAAAATTTACTAGTAGACACTGAGAACTTAACAAGAACTTCACACACAAACTTACTCATGAAATTTTGAATAGCAGGTGCGACATAACACAGGTCTGCATATAAACCTTCCTGTAATCAATTCAAATTCCTAGCAGATGCAAAGCACTGGTGTTCATATGCACAAACACAATAGGGATGTTGCTTTTCTATTTGACTCTGTCCCCAAACACGCACACACACACACACACACACACACACACACACACACACACACACACACACACGTGTACGCACGCACACACACACGTATACACCTACTCTCCACCCTGTGTGTGTGTTTAGATTGGAAATGAAAGCTCCAGGTGAGAGTGTTTGCCAAGGTGTCTGTTTGGTGGATAGATGATTTAGTGGGTGATTCTATGAGGAGATTCCTCTGTGGTCTCAGCTGGGATGGAGTGAAACAGATAGTGAGGAGAGACGAGTGGAGGAGACTACCCCAGTCATTTGATGGAGAGGTGGAGTGGGACAGGAGCCCAGGTAATAAGACTTTGCCTGCATCCATGTGCACACACATACACACAAGCACACAAACCTGAACATACACACAGAATCGTCCAGATTAAATGCGCTGCAGGTTGTATAAGACCAGAGAGCGAAAGGGAGAGACGGGGGAGAGGGTGTTGAGTCAGTGTGTAAGCCGCAGGGCAGCAAAGTCTTCCTCTACCACTAAGTCAGCCACTGATCTCATTTCTCCACAGATGGACTCCTAACACACTCCCATCAGGGGACAAATATATATTCCCTCCGTCTCTTTTCCTCACACATTCCTGCACCAACGACCTTTTCTCTTTATCCGTCTCCCACTCTCCTTCTATTTCTCACTCTCTGTGCCTTGCTTTATTTGTTTCCTCACTCCCCGTCTTCACTTCACTCTGTCTATATTATCCTCCTCCACCCCAATATCCCTCTCTTTCTCTCACGCACTCAATTTTTCTCCGCATCTCTGGTTTTAACCCTCTCTTCTTCATCCCATGTCAGACCACACACCATTACCCTCTCCCTTCTTCCTTTGATCAATCACAGCCAACAGGTGCTGTAAATTGTGTCCTCTGGCAAACCGGCTACCGCAGTGTCTCCCGTATGCGTTCATTCCCCTGCCCTGCCTCCACCCCTTGCTCTTTTCTCTTCGTTCTCCTCGCGCCACATCCCTCCAGCTCTTGCCCCAGTTTGTCAGCGAAGCAAAACTGGCCGTGTCTCGGAGCCCATCATTCATCTCCCCCCCATCCTGTCACATCGGCAGCACGGCCGGTCTCAGACAAATAGCATCACGGCAGATAATACAGCCACAGCCAGAAAAAGAGCCAAATAAATGGTCCCTTCTTTGCCGACCTAATGGTCCTGCCTTCCAGTTGGCCAGGGGACAGCACTCAGCCCAGGGACTACATGGACACAACCATCAGCGTCTAATGAGGAAAACCTATAAACTTCAACTAGCCATGACGTGCATGCATCACAAACACAAAACCTGCCAACATATCCCCAGACAAATACAGTGCTTGTCTGGGGAGATGCTTATTGTGTAGACATTGCATGATGATATATGACATAACAATGAAGCAATTCATACCTCAAAGCCCCAATCAAATCACACACACACATGCACATGCAATCCCCTGTAACCTGTAGGGATAAAGGTGTCAGATGTCAGAATATTACAAAATATCTGTTTTTGTTCTGCCAATTTTAAGCAAATTCCCCCCAAAAAAGATGGCAAATGCAAATGCTGATCACAGTGTGTTTCTGTCATTTTGTGCTACAGCATGTGAATATTCTCATCAGGGTGTAAGAAAATTACATAATTAAATGAACATAAGTATCTCTTCTGTAAATCTGGTACATCATGGCATTTCATTTTTGCTTCCCACCTGAGATGGCATTTGTTATGGCATTTGTTATGAATTCATCTGCTCTGTCAACACACCAGGTGGTGATTTTTCTTAAGCAGTCATGATTATTTGGGCTTTCTGGTGGAGATGAAAGAGGTGTTGCACAGTGGCATTAATATGCCAGTGCTGCATCAGCCTCATCACATCAGATTTTTTTTTAATGCAACAACATTTCCGAAACAGCCAAGATTTTGGAAATGTTAATTTTTAAATATATTTATTTTATTTTTTTTATTTTTTTCTTTCCGTCTGGGGTTTTTACTCACCAATTTAAGATGCACATTAAAAACAGGTGGATGGACGTTTTTTAAAATACTTTATGTCAGCCAGCAACAACAGCCAGTTAGCTAATTTAAATGCTAATTCACACCATTTTAGCTTGGGTGTGCAGACATGTTAGATCTGTGCTAAGAATGTAACTGCTATAAAACAATCAGAAATTAATCAGAAAATAGGAACAATTTTAAAATAAAAAAATAATTTCAACAGCTTTCTTGCTGCCACTGCTCCCTCTCTTCATGCTCGCTCAACCGCCACTGCAGTTTCTTTCGCATGGACAAAAACTATTTGCAGTACAGACTGCAAGACAGACACAGATATCAAAGCTGGATATGCAAACTAAGCCAAGCACGGACACAACTGGGAGACTGTCATCGTCTGGTCCATGAATTCCTCCTGGAAATGACCGGTGCTTGGGAGGGCAGTCTCTAACTCAAATGTGTGTGATATGGTCAGATTTCGTCAGCAGCAGATTTCTATCAGAAATGGAGACCTCTGCACGGAAATATTTAGTCTGCTGTGAATGTGTATGTGTACATCTGTAAGTTTTTGTCCCATCATCAGTGCAGGACCTAGTGAAGTGCCACCACCATAACTGCTGACTGCGTCCTCTGTCTGTCTCACACTGATGTGCCTCCTCCATTCTCCTTGATCATGGCTACTGTTGTCATCTCCTCTCCTCCAGCGTAATGAGTCAGTGTGTGATGTTGGATGGCTGCTGACAGTGTGTCCTATGACTCACATCGGGGTGGTACTGCTGTCCCAGCATATCTCAATACTCCCCCCTCCTCCCGCTATCGTCCCATCCCTCCTCCTCTCCTCTCCCCCTCTGCTTCTGTTTGGACTGTATCTTCCCCAGTGAGTAGGGACATCTGCTAATAATAAGTAAACATACTGTAAAGGTGACACACAAACATATAAAGCCCCTACATGCACATGCACACTCCAGTTAGGTAGTTGTGCAGCTATGCCTGTTTTTTTTTTAATAACATTTATTGTTTTTTCATCAGTCATGTGCTTTTTGTCTCTGTGGAGAAAGCGAAAGAGAGAGGGAAACAAGCTGGAGAGAACAGGGAGAGAGCTGGCAGAAAGCACAAAGTGTTGGCCAGTGGAAAGTCCGATGATGATGATGGGGGCCAAATTGACACTGGAACTGAGTGAGACTGTGTGGGTTTAATTGCATGTGCTTGTGCAACAAAGATTTGTGGTATCACAGTTTATACTTTGAGGGCTTTAGGCTTTTGAAACACACCACAGCCCTTCTTATTTTTGCAGTATTTTAATTTTCACATCACAGCAGTTTTTTCTTCCTGAATATAATTTAGATCCACAAAAACAGATCAGATTGTTCTTGTCAGTGTCAGCTTATCAGCCTGTGAGAAACAGTAAACATTTCTGTACTGGCGTGCGGGACAACTTAAGACAGACACCTTGGTCTGTTTTATGTAAATACCGCACTTAAACACTCCTGCTTTAAAGGGCCTGGGCACTCGTAAACCTTGACAGACCCTTGGGCTGTGCCACTACCTGTAAAACACTGACTGTTTATGGATGCCTGTACCTGCGTCCTTCCACCCATAAACACTTTTCTTTGTCCTTCTAGGACAGAGCGGGTGAAGAGGAGAGATAGAGGATGAGACTATGTCCTCTTAACCAGGAAGTGTTGTAGGCCATGGTCTTAGTAAAATGCATAAACAATAGAAAGGCATGTAAATCTTTTCAAGTGAGCATGGAAATTAGAGATGCACTGATTGCAATTATCTTGTCCGAGTCTGATTGCCAGTTTTTTTTTTAAAGTCAGACCCGCCAAATCTGTTTTTTCTTTCTTTCTAAGAACTGTACTTGATAGCAAATTAAATTGTATGACCATCATAAAACAATGACTATAAAATAATTTGTTGCTCCAGGTTACAGCAGGCTTTGTCCTCTTTTCCTCGTTTTATCTTTTCCTTTTTACTTCTCCACCTTTTCCTTTACTCCACCTTTCTTCCCCCTCTTCTCAGATTTTCTTACCCTCTGTACTCATGTCCTCTCCTTTATCTCTCTTTCTCTTCTTTCCCGAAATCTTGTCTATATCGTGCTCTTGAAGTCTTTTGCTCCGCTTAACTTTGACGACATGCTAGCATGTGTGTGGCTGTTGAATATGGCTGTTACAGTTTGTGTAGTCATTTTGTTTTAATTCTTGAAGATCCAATTATTGCTAAAACATATGTCATGCATTGACGTGTAATTGAGAAGAAAAAAATATGATACAGACTCACAGTCGCAGTAAAGGGAGAGAGAGAGAGCGCTTGCGCAGACTGACTGCTGGCAGGGTATGTTTTCAATTGTTTCCAATAATAATGCTGCAAATTTATACTTTGCTACAAATGCCAACAGCAGCAAAATGAGGAACTGAGCGTTGATTCTGCACTGAGGGCTTGTTAAGGGCGTGTTGTTTCCTGGTCACAGAGAGTTGAAAAATGTTTAGCTTTGGGTTAAACACTGCACTCGTCACTGTCATTTTTTACACAGCCACACAATTACAGTGGAGAACAGGTGGGACAAATGAGTATTCACAAACTGTTTCCTGCTCGTACTCTTTGAACTGAGCGCCGTTCTTCAGCTCTTGAACTAAATGATGGCGCTCATGGAGATGTTTCCTCACCCACAAAATTCCATGAACCCACATATACCAGTTGGTCCATTCTCATTCTCGATGTGTGCTTCAGCCCTCCCTTCATTCAAGCAAAGACTAGAGGAAGTAGACTACTCAACCTTATGCCAACATTTTTACATTCAGTATTTGTTGCAAAACATAAATTAAACATTACTTCCGTGGATATTACATATCATAGCGGTGTGTCTAAGTGCTGAGTGCCTAGCATTTTCAGCTGGGAAGAAACACTTTGGTGCACACATGGCCTTATAATTGTCACAGACAGTCGTTGTCCTTATAGCTGTGCACATGACGTGAACCATCATGCAGCACATTCATGTAAATTAGACTGGCACAGAATCAGATTTATCTGACACTGACTGGCCGGTCACTAGTCATGGCCGATCAAGTTGAAAACATCAGATTCCAGTCACCAGCCTGTCGATTGGTGCATCTTTAATGGAGGGTGTTGTTTGTCACCTGAGTGAGCCTGAAGAATCGAGCGCACCAGCAGGTCAAGGTTCTTAAACCCTTATCACTTTACAGTGAAACACAGAGATCACATGACAGATATCCACACATCCTGTTTGACTCAGTGTTTGAAAAAATCCCTTTCTAGCAGTTGAAAAACTTGATTTCACGTATAAAAGTAGAAAAAACAATGCATCTTCATGTGTATTTGCATTTGTGAGAACATGCTCTTATTCTGCCTTGTCCATGCCCTCCGGGAACTGCCACCCTCAGGCTTCTCATCACCTCTCTTTGCTGGTTCCTCCTCTGAATGCAGACGGACTGCACGCCGTCCTCTTGGTGCCATTGTCATTGTTGAGCCAAAGTTCTTTTAATCACGCCGCCGCCCCAGCCCACCATGATTTACTAGTCCCTCCGCATCCATAGGCATCCACTCCAGCCAATTGCATTAAAGAGATAAATAACCCAACCAATAAAAGTGCTGTGAGGAGGCTGAATGGGTCCTGGAATGCTCATCGTCCATTTGGTGCAGTAAGCAATGGGTGGGGGTGAGCAACGGGGGAGGTGTGGGGCTTTTAGTGGAAGGTTTTTTAGGGGTGATATTGTGATTGGTGGTGGAGGTGATGTCATGTCATCCATCTTAGGGAGCCACTTCATTAGGCTAATGGAAGGGCTGGACCGCTCACCGTTCGTTCCTGTACGTGAATGTGTGTGTGTGTGTGTGCGTGTGTGTGTGTCTGTCCTTCCATTGATGGCAGCTTCCAAGGCTAAAGTGGTTATGAAGACTAAAGTGATTTTATTAGCCAGGCACATAGCCCATCACTGCGTATGGGCATAACTCTATGTGTGTGTGTGTGTGTGTGCGTGTGTGTGTGTGTGTGTGTGTGTGTGTGTGTGTGTGTGTGTGTGTGTGTGTGTGTCCATAAGTGTGTAGGCAGGTGTGTGTGGCAGTATTTTCACAAAGTGCGGTAATGACACTGTTTTTGGTGAGAGGAGATAATGCCGTGCGTCTGAGGAGCTAAAGCACACCTTATTCCTTTGATGTTTCAACTACAGTCGCGTTTCCTTCAGTGACTTGCAAAAATGTGGAGTGCAGAGAGGATACTCACCACGCTTTAGGGTAATATCAGTGATAGACTTTGATTTGTCACTGACTTAAATTAGTATGTCACTTCAAATGTTCCTCTTGTGACGAGTGAAGAGGACAAATGGAGCCGCTCTTTGAATCTGCTGCGCTGCCCGGCCTCCTCTCCTCTCTTTGTCACTCCTTCCCTCTCCTCGTCTCTCTTCCCGTCTCTCCATCTTTGTCAGCTTTTCCACCTGAAGCCCACATGATTCTCTGTCTGGACATGTGCTGTCTTTTACAAGAGTGATTCCTCTGATTCCATTCCTCCCTTTGTTGTCCAGGTCGTTCTACCTTCGGCAGCTTGTTTTATTCATTTCTTTATGTTTTTCAGATGTCATATTATGAGGCTTGCCTCTGATTTGTTTTGTAACACCCTCATCTGAACTCTTTTCTTATCCTTAACCTCTCCATTGTCCAGATGTGAAGACTTTATCATATATTCTCTCTGTTTGTGGATCAAACTACACAAATGAGCATTCACTTACAATGTGATGAAGTTCATGGCCTTGATACGGTGCTGCCAACTGGCTAAGTTAACAATTTGTTCTTTTTTATAAACACATTTAAAGTTGCTCTTTCTAAACCAAAGTTCTTTGGCAAAATCTGTGATTTTAACTTGCAGAATGCGGGAGTTGCTGGTCTACTGTTGCCTCGATTGGTTAGTTTGTTTGTGTTGGTATGTTACTTTGAAAAGATTAGTTCAGATTCACCAAAGTCACAAAATAATACACACAAAGGAACAGATCAAGGCTGTGGTAGGCAAGCAACTCTGGTCTGGTTGCTTTGAAGAGAGCTATATTTAACTTACAAAATGCCGGCCAACTGCCAATGTAGATCTTTTTGGATGGGCCTTTTAGGTTGCTCAAAGACATTTTTGCTGCTGACTCAGCTTCTGTGCTGTGCTGTGAAGTTACGAGCATTTGTTGAATCTGATGTGGTGTGTTTGTACGAGCTCTTCATACAAAAAAGGAGAAATTGAAGATAAGAATACAAAAATATTCTTGCATGAGACCTACTGACCCAACTTTAAATAATCTGAACTAATTTAATCTTAAAATCAGAAAAGAAAACAGAACAAAAGTAATATACCTGGATTACTAGGTTTCAAATTAAAATACATGTACCTTATTTTGAATTCTGCCTTCATTTTGATTTTTTACAAGAAAGAACATGAACTGAATCAGAATTATCTTTCTGTTCGCAAATGTCAAATTAAATTCATCACAAGCAACACCAGGAAAGTCCCTCCATTAGCAAATTCCTTCAGTTTCCCCTCTCTCATTTTGTGGCACTCTTCTGATGTTTCCACAGGACATTAACCTGATATTACATTAATCTGTTTATTCACACTATTTAGACTATAACGTGAGTATAAATGTACTATTTGTGCATCCATACGTACCCAGTGGAGGTGTTAATGAAACAGAATAGCCACACTGTGTCCAAGCTGTGCTGTGATGTTTCATTCAAAAGCCTCCAAAGCTGAGAAAAGATAACAACAACAAAAAAGTAGTAGTGGTAGTTTCCTAACTTAAACATATGGTCTCTGTAGCTATTGAGATGTGTAAATGAGAGGATGAGGAGCAGCCTTAGCAAGGTGCCGGTATCCCCCATGTATGGACACCTGCTACCAGTGCAAAGGTACAGCAGCCACCCAGAGTAGGAATAAAATTATTCTCTGCTTTTTATTTATTACTTGTGACAGCCATTAATTTGATGTCTCAATGCTCAGATCTGAAAAACAAGCGGTGTTGTGACATTTTCAAATAAACACGAGTAGGGGTGAGCTAACTTTGATGGTCTGATGGATTGAAGGACGCACAAAAACTTGTCAATTCTTATTGGATTCCTGTCAAGTTGGAAATGAGAAAGAGCAAACATTCATCAGCTTGATGTAACAAGAGCCTACATTATTAGGGGACCATGTTGTTGTCTGATGTAACCTGTGGGTCACAGGTAGCAGGCAGGTGTTGCGGAGATGATGTAATATAGTTGAACACGTTTTTATCGTTTGTGTTTCAGGATCTTCTTTTACATGGTAGCATGGAATATTTATTATGACATGATGATAAGGGGCCTTCTGTTATCTGTAGGAATAAAGTAAATAAAAATAAGAAAAGCTTTTTGACCACTGACTATATATGGTTCTTGGTGAAATGATTGCTGAACTTTTCTTGCGTTAGAAAGTTTAAAAGCATTTCAGCTGATTAGAGTCCATCATGGTGTGCTTTCAGAGCTTTGTGTACACGTTACGTGCCTACACCTGTATTAGCGAGCCTTATGCATTTCAAAGTGCAGTGCTTGTTTGGCTTGTGTGGCCTTTAACGCCTGTCCCTGGTGCAGATCGATTTTGTGCCTAGCCAGCAGCCCACTGCTAACCTTGAGGTAAGCTGGCGTAATGAGATCGCATCTGACGGCATTGACTCACACCTGACAGCACTGACACTCTCCTCGCAGCCAGGGAGAGACAGGCAGAGTTGGAAAGGCTAGGTCCTCTGTGGTGGTAGGATGTACTGTTAAAGGCTCTTGATTTCACTGTAATATATACTCCTACCATCTAGAGAAGTTGGGGTTTGAATGCTTAAATGGGCAACAATATGACAGAGAAATATTATGAAGGACAAATGTTTATTCAGCAAAAGTAAAAGCTGTCTGTGATTTTTAAGCACGTTAGCATTAGTATTCATACAATCTTTAACTTACTGGTGATAGAGCAAGTATGTACCCATAAACTTAAGCTTATCTAAAACAAACTTTTAGGCCTTGCACCCTTTTAAAAAAGCACATAACCAGCGCATTCAGATGCTGTTAAAGGCATTGCAACAGCTTGAATGAAATTGCAATAAAGTTACAAACAATCAGCCATGTTAAGAACAAAGAGAAAGATCCAAACATACAGTAGGCTCTCCCACCGAGTTCAGACAAAGAGAGCAAATGAGATACATTAGAGGCTGACATTCTTTTAGGATTCCTTCAGGATGGGAGTAAATATCACTATTCATCACAGGACTGTCAGTGGGAGTCATAATAACAGTTCGTCCGTTTTTCATGTAGAAATATGCAGTTTTAATATGAATAAACACTATTTTCTTCGTTTTGAACACAATGCTAGTTGTTCTTTTGTCTTTTTTAATTAGTTTGTTATTCTTTTCAGGATCAGTGCATAACGTTTGTAGAGTGTGGATTGACGGGAACAGGATGAGCACATTCTTTCGGGATTGGGACAGGACAGGGTTTGTGGAGGACTGAGACACTGAATTAATAAAATGCTTTAATATTTTGTCAATTAAATTGTGCATCATAGTGTACATTTGCAGCTCAGCCCCTTTTCCTCTAAATTTTGTCTGTGGCTAACCTTAAGTCTCCCTAGGCTAGCAATGGTTGCCAAGGAAAATAGAGTATTTAATTGGCTCAGCTCTACAAATCTTTGGACAAAAATGGCTTTTTTCATAGTAAAGGTTGCAGACCTCTGCCCCACAGGCAGCTGGGATATCCCAAGAAGTGCATGCACACCACTTTGGGAAACCAGGATCCAAAACATTCCTTTGAGAAAAAATGCATGTTTTCTTCATGAAGAATGCCAGAATTTCAGGTTGAACTTCTTTCTCATTGAAACTTCAGCAGCTGCAGCATCTTGGTGTGCGGCACAGATGAATTCAGAGTGTACATTTTGCTGTTGCTCTGTGGTGTGGGTCTGCAGGCAGTGCTGGGTTATGCACAGCCTTCTGTCTGGCCATAGCTGTGATAAGAAGCACCCTGTCTGTATTTTCTGGCGCAGCTGAAAATCTCTGCTACAGCAGGCTGCAGCGATCATCCGTCACCATCAACACACACAAACTTGGGCAACCTGAAAAATGTTTAATCTAATTTGAAAATAATTAAAAAGGAGCTGCTCTTCCAAGACATCAGTGTGATATACCTGTGAACATAACATGAGATGACTCTTTTCTTTAGAGATGTGACAAGCATACTGAAGCTGATTCCTAGATTCGTGTATCAGGCTACAATTTGGACGAGATGGGATTGGGATAACCATTATCTGAGTGGTGGTAATTGAAACAATAATGGACATGGTAACAGCTCGGAAAATAGCATTGATCCATCATCTAAGATGAGCCCTCTTTGTGCATTAATACCATGACTAAATGGTGCAAACTGATATTGCTCTCGGTCATGGCTAGGTCTAGTTGGCTAATTGAAAAAGAAATGAGCAAGGAGAGGGTTTTGTGAGGTGTGGAAGAGTGATTCTCCCACCTTGCCTCTGCGAGGCTTTCAATCCCTCCCACAGCCGGGGATTTCTAAAGAAAGATTAGCCAAAGACATGGCACGATTTTGGCGGAAGTGAGGAATTGGAATTCAATTCCTGTATACCTACGTACAGATGTAGACTAGTAAGTCAGTGGGAGCCTGATCGATAGGAATCTAACAGCTTTAGCTCCCATGCAGCTCAGGAGCATCCTCAGCAGGTTATGTCTTTGTCTCAACCTTGTCTACACATTCCTCTGGTCTTACTTTCTGCTGTGCAATCTGACCTTGACACGTTTTCCTCCACCTGGCGCACTGCTTTGCTGATGTCCAACTTTCAGCAGGTTGAAATGGCAGTGAGCTGCAGCCAGCCTATAGACTGAGCACTGCTGGGCTGGATGAACACATGGAAAATGAGATCACTGACCTACAGCAAAGGTTAGACTTCAGTAAGCATGAGCAGTCAGATGATGTCTGCTGGAGGGGTTGGGAGTTTAATAAACTACTGCTGGCCACAAGCCTATTGTTTTAGTTCTCTGCTGCAACCTCATGTGGATATCCGTGAATGTGTGTGTGTGTGTGTGTGTGTATGTGTGTGTGTGAGTGTTGTGACGTGTCCGAAGCTGCAGCCCTCATTGTGGCTAACTGTGTTAAGCTGAAATGCTGTTATTGATTACACACAAAGGTTGAGATGGAAAAGCAACAGAGTGGGAATGGGCCCAGCTCCAGGTGTGTGTGTGTGTGTGTGTGTGTGTGTGCATGCGTGCGTGTGTGTGTGTGTGCGTGTGTGTGTGTGTGTGTGTGTGTGTGTGTGTGTGTGTGTGTGTGTGTGTGTGTGTGTGTGTGAGCATGAATGTGTATGTGAGCCACAGCTGTGCTGTCTGTCAGCCTCTGGCTTATCCATTAGGGGAAAAGGGGGTTGGGGACTCTGGCAGAGGGAAATACCAGCGTGAGGGAAAGAGGAGTGTTTGAGGCAGAGGTGGAAAATAACAAAGCAATTGTTCTATACTTGACTACAATTCTGAGTAGGGATGGATATCAAGAGCCATTACTAAATTGGTAGCGGTTCCTGATTGATCAGTACTGAAATATTGGTGAGCTCCTGAACAAAACAGTGCTGCTAATGGTATTTATTTAACGTGAATTTGCTTTAATTTAGCTATTAGTGAGTGTGCAGTCGAGAAAGACACAGAGAGAGAATGTGTGACGTTACAGCTGTGAATGTAGCACCGCAGTGTGTCTACATTTAAAGCTATTTGTCGGAGAATAAATGTTTTAGCTATTGAAGACCCAAGGGAGGTTGTCCCGAAGTTAGCAACAACTGTGGTACAGACTCAAAGGTAGAACAAGTAGGATTTGTCAGTTGCTGTTTGTAAATGCACCAGAAAGATAGCTGATTGTTCAGTCTCATTCTCAGGACGTTAAATACCAATATTTTGGGTTGGTAAAGAGTCCTGAGTACAGCAAAATCATGACAAAATAAGAAGGCATGGGTGGAGGGCAGGTCCGGTGCAGAGTCAGGTGTCACCACACACTTTTGGTGGGACATGGGTGATGATTTAGCGGAGAAAGAGGAGTATTTTCGTATGAGTCTATCATGCATAGTTTGTCTTTAGGTGGACTGACCTTTAAGGTGGACCAGGCCAGATATTGTCATTTTACTGACAAGCTCAAGAGATGACCACATCTCTTAACCCCAGTTACCCCTGTTAAAAGACTGCTGAATATTTCCACATTTTTGCATGCCAAGACTTCATTTTTGGCATCAAATTACATGAGTTTTTCCATTTTGTGAGACTCAATATTTTTACTGCTTTCTTCCTCTTGTCAGAGGAAAATGTTCTTTGTTATTTCCGACATCTATTTTTAAAACAGCAACTATCAATTCCTTTGCAGATTTGGCATAAAAGTGTATAATAAGCTAGTAGAAATATGATGCATTGCTGTAGTGTAAACCACAGTGTGTGTGACTAAGAAACACCTGGATCAACCAACAAAATGCTGTTTTCGCATCAATAATTTAATACTCTAAAAGGGCGCGTTCTCCTGAATGAGGGCAACTTGCTGTTAATGCTTTTGTGTTTTTTAAAAATACTTACTTTTATTTTTACCTCCACCATTACACTCATGCATCACATCCTGTCTCCTTTGTTCCACCTGTTCTCTCATGCTTTCTGTCCTCATCTCATGTAATGTAATGTACACAAGTACACACTCTGTGTGTGTTTATCTGCATTGGTGTTTATCTGTGTTATCAGTGAGTGAGTGGGTCATTAAAATGAAATAAACCCTGACAGGGTGCTGCAGGACCCTGACATGAAACAGAGGGGTCTTGTATCACCCTGAAGGAGTTTATTTTACTATAATGGCCTGCTCACTGTGCATTATGCTGCTTACTACACAGCTACTTTGTTCAAATGTCAATTATTTGATCCAAAATATTAGTTTAAAAATGTATTTTAATTATTAATAAATGATTTCCTTGCTCCTCCAGTCTATGAACAGATCTATGCCCATAGCAACAGTCTGCTATTCAGAAGTAACACACTTTATGCCATAATTGACCAATCAGAATTGCATATTCAACAAAGCTGTGTAAGAGAAATATAAAACAACCTCTTCATGCAGATGCATGCACACATACTGCGAGGATATTCTCTCTCACTCTGTTTTGTTGCTTCGCAGACACCTGTGGTTTGGCTCTAACACATAAACACTCTATCGCTCTCTCTCTCTCTCTCACACACACACACACACATACACACACACACACCTGGTCTCTCCCACCTCTCTGCCAGAGTGTGTCTCTTTATGAGAGGCCTGCCTGGCGCCCAACTGTGAGGCCCTTTTAATTAGAGACCTGCTGTTAAGCACAGGCCTCCTCCAGTGGTCGCATCCACTCCCTACCACCTCCTCACACCTACACACCCTCTGTCACACTCACCACCACTAAGCTCCTCTCCTTCCTCTCTTTCCTCATGGTCTGGTTCACACATAGTATCCACATAAGTACATCTAGATTATATTTACTGTATCACACCACCAGAATCCATGTTAAATGTGCATTTTCAAGGCTTAAGTTTGATTTTATTTATGAGAATCTAGTTTTAAAAAAAATATGCTTATTAGAGTTGGAGAGCCATCAGAGAAGAGAACTGCAGTGATTGTTTGCATACTGTATGAAATTCCACACTCCACAAGAGTGAATGAGAAAGAAAAAGTATATTCTTGACCCTGAGTATTTCAGGCTGTGTGTCTTGTTTGTTTTGGTGTATCCATCTACAGTTTTCAAGAAGAAGCACAGAAAGTATATTAGTCTTTTCAAGCTTAAACAAAAAAGATAGTATGAATGAAATTAATTTGAGTCTTGGGGAAAAACATACCCACAGCTGACAGAGAAGAAAAATCATCTACTTAGACTTTTATGAATAAGACTAATGGTAATAAAAACTCTATATCAACTTTTACAGTAGTGGAAACAAGGACAGATACCAAGAAACCTTGATATACACAAAAGAGTGTATATACTGTATTTAAAGTATGTTAAAGCTGCATTATGTCAACTATTTGCCTTGAATTAACAGCTTCAAAATCATTTTGATGGTACACTGACTTGTAATAGGGAGAATGGTGCCTTTGTGATTCCCACTCTGTGCCCCAAACACCTGTTCTTGCACGATGTAACTTGGGTTGCTGGGTATGATCTCAGGGCGTAACGCTTTACAGCACAAAGTCACACACTACCAACGATGTGACTAATTTTGGTGAAAGTGGATCATATTTTATGGAGTAAATGTTTTCTGGTTTTCCTCACATGTTCTCCGGCTGCTCTGCCTCAACTCTGTGTGATTTACAGAGCTTAAATTGTTGCTAAAGTAAGCGTTAACTGTAGCAACAGCTAGCTAGCCCAGTCAGTTGTCCAGCTAGCTGACTCAGCCTGCACTGGACTCATATGACTGGGAGAATATTGGTGTTTACACCACTAGAACAGGACCTCTGGACCACCTGGAGGAGGAGATTTTCAGGCCCAAATCAGTGGGGATCCAGCTGGGAATGCTGGTGTGGAGCAGAGCCGTAATGGGCACTGGAACTGGGCAAGTGGGCAATTCAACCAGGCTCAGTAGCCTCAACAGACATCATGGCAAAGGCAGAGAGGATGGAGGAAACTAAGAAAAGAAAAAGAGACAGTGACCAGGCAAGAGGCACTGCACAACAGTAAATGTCAGATTGCATTTTAGTTGTAGCAGAGAGCCTTGTGAAATAAAGCATTGCAAGAAAGACAGACACTGAGCTGGGCTTCTGGACTAGTATGTCTTGTGTTGTTGCAGTTGTTTGATGTTTGGCTTGGTGTTAACAAAGATGTCAACCCACTAGTTTTTGATGCATGAAACATCATCGACGCTTCTCCACGTCCTGCTGGAGTCTTGCGTGTATTGTCAGCTGGGAAGACAGTCTGCCCGTTAAATGCAATAGCTTGGTCTGCAGTGGAGCAGATCTCTGATGTGGGCAAAACAGTTCATAAGTAATGTAATCATAACAGATGCACATGTACAGCTGTCACAACAGCGTATAAGTGAATTGCACAAAGAAACTGTAGGAGCAACAAATAGTAAAAATGCCGTTGTGATAATGTTGCTTAAATGAAAAAGATTATGTACAGTGTGTTCTATTCCTGATATAGAGCACTGAAAAAATTGGGTTGGAGGATGGAGGGTTATCAGTGTGTGGCTGGTGAAAGGAAAGAATGAAAACACATGCCCTCTCCTAACACCCTCAGCTGTGCAGCCATGGTCAACTTCTGCAGAAAGTATTTCTGGAACTCGAATTGCTCCATCGCACTCATAACCTGCATTCCTCCATTTCCCTTTTTAAGCGAGGCCAAAGGCCTTGTTTGAAAGCCCAGGTCTCACATGCATCAATTCTCCTCTGCATCTGGCTGCTATGATCAAAGAGCTATTGTGTTGGGGGGCCTCCTGTCTAAGCTGCTTTCATTAGGAACTTCCCCAATCAGGGCTAAGTTGATTAGAAACAATGGTAGGTGGGTTGATATTATGTTGAATCAGCTCTGGAATTTGGAGCTAAACTTCCCAAAGCTGCTGCAGTGTGTGTCACCCGGTCCCTGGCGGAGGAGGGGATTATAGCCGTACAGCATACACATCATGCTTCAGTCAGAAATCTCAAGACTGGTGGGGAGGGGGGGGTGTTACAGTGCAGTAAATATCCCCTTAAAATCTGCCGTCTCTATATTTTGAAATTAGTTTGGAGGGAATGCCGAGCGCTGCCTGCATCTGTGACTGCTTGTCTTCAGCTTGATGTGGGAAGACAGGTTGTTTAGGACCGTGGGGAATGAGAGATGGAGAAAGAGCAGGGTGGAGGAGGAGGAGGAGGAGGAGGAAGGCTGCAGCTGTTGTTGTGTGGAGTTTAGTGTTGGTCTGGTGTGGCTTGGCAGAAATCACAGCAGAGCCTTAGAGTGGCACAGCCCCTCCTGTTGCCTTAATGATAGATTAAGATTGTTTTGTTTTTTGAGTTTTCTTGAGTTTTTGCCTCATTACATAGATAGATAGATATTATTCTATCCACCTCACCTCTGTGGTCTGTGTGCTCAAGACCCCTCCAATCCTGGGGATTTAGCATGAAAGGCAGAAACAAAGCTCTTGTTCTGTGCCACCTTCCTTTTCTTCCTCCACCTTCTGTGGAGCAAATGTCGCTGCACCGAGGATCCTCCTCTGTCTGCATCTGTATCGACCCTTCCTCTTCCTCAGAGGAACACTCCTGCTAGGGCCCCTTTTCCTTCTGTTCACAGGACGGGAGTTTTTATTATGATTGTTTTTAAAGATTTTTTTTCTCTCTGTCTGCCCAGGGTTGCAGATATTGCCGAAAGCAGAGAGAAAAAAAAAGACAGGAGGGGGGGGCGGGAGAAGAAAAAGAAGTGCGAAAAAGAGAAGTTATTTTGCTGAAGGACATTTGCAGAGGGAGCTTTTAACACCCCCCTCTTCACCCTCCTTTCTTTTCCCTCCATCCTGCCTTAAACACACTTCTCCCTTCTCTGCTCTTTAAATATTGAGAATCGTTGCAAATTCCTCTGGCCTCCTGCTTTTGATGCTACTGGCCTCCCAGCAGCTCGGCAATGGAAATGCACTCGAAAGGAGCTGAAACGTCTCAGTGTAGCAACAGCAACAATTCCCCCCTTGCAGGACCTCTTTGCTCCCCCCTCCAGGCCCCAGTAAACGGGTCTGAGCTTTGCTGGTTCCCAAGCCGCACCTCTTCCCTGGCTCCCCGTGTTCTCGAGTTTGAAGGCCAAGCTCTCCCTCTGGGCCGGCTTTGGCTGCTCATTTTCACTCTAACAGGGGGTGGCTCTCCACAGGCCTGGCTTTTTAACCTACACCAACATGCATGCACGCACACACACAAACAAAAACACGCACAGAGCTGAAACTGACTGTACGAGTGACCCGGCTGACTCCTGTCACTTTATTCTTTAGTTTTCACCACTCTCCCGCCCCAGCTACACACATCACAGCACACTGCGTTCCTGATTGCTTCGCCTTTTTTCTTTTATTGCTCAGATGGCTGCATTTTAGATGCTATTTAAGATTTTGCTAAGTAGTAGGGCGCAGGCATCTATGTTGTGGCCAGCTCCAGAATAAAATAGCACGGGTTTAGATACAGAACAAGAGCCTGTTCTTAGAGGCTGCATTCCTGAGCATATGCAGCTATTGTTGCTGTTTCTCTGAGGGGAAAAAACAGTAAATAGCTGCTAAATAAAGCCAAAGCTGTTAAAGTTGTACTGCATCTGGGCTAACCAGTGGTCAAAACGCGGCTGGAGAATTCTCCCCTATCGCTTTCATGTAAAACAGGAGAGCGACTCCTGAGCAGAAAGCAAGTGCGGCAGACTGAGATCATAGACGTGTTACTGCTTAACAGCCCACTTTATGGGACTGGCTCCCTTTGTGTTTTAATGAGGAGGCCATGGATGGGTGAAAAGGCAAGGAGAGACAGAGAGGGAAGGTTGAGTCTGTCAAGGAAGATGAGAGATTAGAAAAGATTGAGAAAGAATAAAGGATGGAGTGCTGGGAAGGAGTTGGAGAGAGGTTTAATGTGTCCTTCTCTCTTCAGGTCTAATTAGGAGTGAAAGAAGGGGCTGAAGGGTCCCCTTAAAGTGCTGCTGTTAATTTTTCACACCACAGGTACACTTCATGATACACTCTTCTCTTCAACTAGTCTTCTTCTTTGTGCTTCTGTACCAGCAACAGATGTGGCCAGAGGCATTATGTTTTCAGGTTGTCTGTCGGTCCCTGTGTCTGTACATTTGTACATACCTCTGCATGGTCATCCCATTGTAATGGTATGACTGACTGCTTAGGGTGCCAGTTAGATCAATACCTAACAAGAACATGCATCCAAAAGCTTTTAGTTTAGGCCCACAAATAACTGAATACCACCACAGATCATTCTTAGTTCAGCTATGTGTATTAATGTTCATGTGTGGGCAAAAAGAAGATCAACAAATAAAACAGTCCCTCCAAGAAAAGGACAAAATCCAGTCTGTATTTTCTGCTTCAAAAAAATCCCTAAAGCACTTCACTTCCTGTTCCACAAACAGTTGTTTTGTGAACACGTTATCTCAAGAATGCCCTGAGGGAATTACTTCAGTCATGGCACAAATGTCTCAGACTCAAGGATGACCTGATTAGATTTTGGTTTCAAAGCTCACTCAAAATTTCATGCGCTCAATATTGGCGACATTTAACACAAAGGTCTAATAGGATAAAATGTTGAGGTGACTTTTTATTAAAAAAAAAAGTCAAAGAGTAACCTCACATGATGTTCTCTATCAGTCCTCTATATTCTGAGGAGAAGAAGAAAAGTCTGAGTGAAGACACTTTGTTTCTCAGCAAAAAAAAATTCACTGTAAATATAGTGATGACTTCTGCTTTGACAAAAATACACTTTATACCTTCTATTACTCCTAAAAAGTCTTCACCACATATATTATGTGAGTCTGGAGCCTCATTAAAGAAAATTCCTCAGTCTGAAATCTTCTCTCATCTCACTTTATGTGACATTTAGGGTTTTTCATATTACAGAAAAATGTTTTCTAACTCCATTTAGGAGAAAAAAATATATCTCAGGATAGAAATTTAACTGTTTAAGTTAACTGAACTGTCCAAAGTGAAAATCTTAAGTTAGGATGGCATAAACCCTGTCCTAAATTCAAAATAAGTGACAAAAATCATAGCACTACTATTGTTAGGTGTGTATGGCAATGACAGTGAAGATAGGGAACAACAAAATATTATCACTGAAAGGCTACTCAAACCATATGATGCCGCTTTAAATTTCCTGGACCGTGTACAGTATTAATGGGTATATATATATCGACAGCCAAGACAGTTATTTTTAAATTTGATGAATGTGCTGCGTCAATCAAATTGGTGGGGTTTGTGGGGTTTTCTCTCCACCACCAACACGATTAATGCTTCAAAGCTGAAATTAAACGCCCGTCTTTTCTCCTCCATCATAGCTAGCTAGTGACAAGTGAAGTGAGACGGCCGTCGTCAAGGATACAGCCGGTCTCATGTACACAGATACATGCACGACAGGACCAGAGCCGACTGACACAGTGAGTATACAGTTGTAGTTAGGATGTGTTAAAGTGAGAGACAAATACGAAGTTCTAAGATAGGACACAGCCATGAGTTTAGGAATTGCTCATGTAATACGAAGAAGAGATTTTTCTTGTTTGAAACATTAGTTAAAATAGACAAGCAGCTGGGAAAATTTTCTGTGATGAGACCCCTGAACTCTTTTTCTCTTCTCTTCTCTTCTCTTCTCTTCTCTTCTCTTCTCTTCTCTTCTCTTCTCTTCTCTTGTATGAGTCAAATTTCATTTTATGGTCCAAAGAAAAAATCCACAGTTTCTCTGTAGGATATTTTAGTTGAACAGGAATTTCTTTGCAAGCAAACTTGGAAGTCTTGTGTGCGTGTTTGTATTTATGTGTGTGTGTGTGTGTGTGTGTGTGTGTGTGTGTGTGTGTGTGTGTGTGTGTGTGTGTGTGTGTGTGTCTATGTGTGCCTCATTCCTCTCTATATTTACCTCCCTCTGAAAAGTGTTTTGAGCCCCCAGTGCAGTGGCATGAGATTGGCAGTTTGCTGTGTGCTGATAAAGTCACGATCTGTGTGTGTGTGTGTGTGTGTGTGTGTGTGTGTGTGTGTGTGTGTGTGGTTAAGTGTGCCTGCTGGTGAAAGAGAGGAAGAAGGAAGGAGTGGAAGCTGGACACCTCAGGAATGTTTTTTCGATAACAAGTTCCCCCAGCTCTGTTGTACAATTGTGTGTGTTTTACTGCACTGTCCGTGTGTGTGTGTGGTTGTGTGTGTATGTGTGTGTGTGTCCTCAGGGAGGGGAGCTCCTGCAGCTTTCTTGCTGTACTGTGATTGGTCACAAGTGTATCATGCTCTCTGGGTCTATTTGTCAGTTACCACACATGTGCACAAACGCCTGAAACATGCAAGAAGATACACACACAAGTAACTTTGATGTTGTTGAGTTTGTTCTATGTTGCAGCGTTTGATTCCACACACAGACATTCATACCTGTGGACTCCAGGTCAGTGCTCATGCCTCGTGTGCATCAACGCAACGTTGTGCAACAGCGGAGCCGTCACTAACTCAGTTGTCCTTTACGCTGCTCTCCTCTCCGCAGGCCGCCTCATTAAACTTTCAGCTGAACGCTTAAAAACTCTTATGCTGTTCGGTCCCAACTGGCTGCGGCATAAGAGGAGTAAATTAAATTCTGTCTATCTGTTGGGTTGGAAGTCAGATGGAAAGATGGCATTTGCCGACTCGGTCTGCAGCAAAGCAGCGCGGCGTGGCCACAGGTGGTGCTTTGTGAGGCCTGACATCAACCCCAGGCTGAGCTGAGGTGTTTTGCCTCATTCTGTCTGTCTGTCTCTGTTTCTTTGCCCCCAGAAAGCCCTGGAGATAAGCCTGTCTACGGCTACCAGAAAAGAGAGAACGTCGGTGACCTAATCCAGGAGACACTGGAGGTGTTTGAGCGCCATGGAGGAAAAGACGCCTACGCTAACATCAAATATATGGTGCCCACTTATCAGTCCTGCATGAGCAAGTGAAGGGGGGGGGGGGGGGAGCGTCACCCTGATGTTGTACAGACTCTTTACCTCTTTGTGAGTCCTTCTTTATCTGCCCCCACCTCTAAATGATACTGTTATCTTATCCTTGTCTTTATCATATCTGTTCTCTAGCATATGCTTTTAAACCTTGATTATATTCACAGTCATTGAGTCACAAGGTCTTCTGTCTGTCTGTATCTGTGAATTCATCACTATAACTTGTTAAAACCAATACAAGCAGTGACAGAACAAATTTGCCATATTAAATATACCTCTGTTTAATACATTAGTCATGTATTGTTATTGTTATTGTCATTACTTTAGTGATTTATTTAGCTAGCTGAGAAGTGACTCATTTCAAACAGATGTGCAACAGATGAAAAATGTGACAAGCACTGTTTTCAAAATGTTTCAGATTTCAAACTTTTATTGATTTGCAGTTTGGAAATGTTACCCTTTTGACTATAAAACACTTAATGTGATGCTTGAATGATGAATGTAAATGGTTTGTTCTTTGCTTTGACAATTTAAAAGTATTAAAAACGCCTTAATTGCCATTTTCCGGTGTCATAATATCTTATAGACAGGCACTGGCTCCTAGTACCTGGGGAAAGTTCCTGCACTGGAGACATGAATTATGTTGCTTTGATGCAGTGGTCCAAGGAGTTATCACAAACTGTTTAATTGTGCTATTTTACAGTGTCACAGTTAAATGGTCTTTAGAAAGGTCCTAAAAAGCATTCAATTTAACTGCAGGATTCTTGCACACACCCTGATTTATGCCAGCTACAGTCAATATCGCTGCATGGTGACAAGATTTCAAGGCAGAATAAGTGTCAACAGGTCCCCAGAAACTTCTCAGACTCTTCCTGCAACATTTTCAACATCTTTTTTACAGCCACCTTTCAAGCCTGCAGGGTCTGTGCAGAACTCATATGACAACGTTTTGCCACAATGCTGCTGCAATTTATATAAACTATATAAATGACTTTGTTTTCCTGTGCTGAAACCATGAACATCTAAAGCCATTGTCTCAGCACTTCAAAGCTTTTAATGAAAAAGGGGCTAATGCAGTTTTAGGGCAGTTCAGTGAGATTGCAGTGATGCAGGCCTGTCTTTCCTGTGTCAGCCCATAAAGTCCATGTTGTACATCTGCACTGTGTTTTGTCCTGCTCTATAACTGCTTCTGTTCACAGCTGCGCGGCTGTTTTGTATTGTATTGTACCACTGTACCCATTCTGTCACAAACCCAGCTGGAGACAGAGCCTGTCTAAACACGCAGGGAACGACGCGCAGGAATGATGGCCGACAGCATTCCTCTAGATAAACACACACACACACACGTTTGGTTAACATCCTTTGAACTCAAATTCCCCACAGTGATCTTAGCGTTGCATCTTGGTGTGCATATGGGCTTGTTTGTGACTGTTTTTGTGCATGACAACTTACATGCTTTTTATGTTTATTCAGACCAGGCAGTAACCAACTCTGTGTTCTCACACTGTGCAGATTGAAAGGGTCTCTACTGCTTTAAAGTCACAGTGGAAACTTCTTCCCAGACACAATAGAAGTTTTAGAAACCGTATTTCCTCCACAGACATAGACACGCACTTGCGCATATACATATACAACCCTGCGACCCACAGGGGAAACATAGCGTAATTGATTTCTGACACTCACAAGGACACTTGCACCGTCTCTTATTGTAAGTCATGTCTCCAGCAAAAGCAACTTTACAGGCCTGCGGAGGAATCTATTCTCAACTAGAAGACAGGTTCATAATGCTCATATTTCAACCTCAGCACATCTTGAAAAGAATGCTACTGAATAGCTGTTCCACGCTGCTGAACCCGGCAGTGCTGCACTCTGCCTACCGCCTGATCTGTGCAGTGAGAGACGAAAAGGAGGTGCACTGTGGTCCCCTTTCAACGCAAAACACACATTTCATCTTAGTAAGTGCAGCTGCATAATAAAACAAATATAGCAACAGCACAGGGACATGAACTGCTTTAAAAGGGGGGTGCAATTTCTCTGTTCTCATTCGATGAGCTGATCGAACTCTCAACAGCCTGCGGTTCTGTCGAACTGTATCAGTGACGCCCCGCTGTCCCGCTTCACCTGTCCAATTTTACTGAGCCACAGGCTAGCAGCTGGTCAGCAAAGCTTAGAGATAGAGAGGACAACTAGAAAAAAAAAGGACAAAGTGAAACATGGTGAACATTTTTGTTAAAGGGATAGTTCAGGTTATTTTAAGTGGGGTTACTGTGGGTTACATGAGGTACTCTCTGATAGTCAATGTATTACTTTACCTTGGTGATTTGAAGGATTCATTCAGATTCACACTATAACACAAAGTAACCTTTGGGTCACATTGGTTGTGTGAACACATGCATTCCCAAACCTGTTGGTTTCTATTTCAGTGCACATATTAACAGGTTAGAGCTGCCACACGCACACCTGCAGCCACTCTTCATCTAGAGATCTGGGGTCTCGCCTATTTTTTCCACATGCTTCTCAGCAAAAATGCCCAGTGAAAATGATCTGGTGATTGTTATATTGATATCATACTAGCAACGTGACACCTTTCACTACAGCTTCAATATCCGAACTCTTCTGCAAACTCAATGTTGAAATAAAGGCTGAGAGGAGCAGCGTTGCAGCGGAAATGCTGTCTGACCACCAGGCATGCAAATAATAGCAATTCAGCAATGTAGCCGTCATGCACAGGTACATGCAGGCAGAGTGACCCAAGTGTAATAGATGGAGGCAATGATAGACCACCTACGCCTTTGCTCTGTGATTCTGATTGAGCAACAAAGAACAATATTTGGCTTACATAATGACTGTTTCCTGCCGGAAAAAGCTTTTAGGTGGTTAAATACATTTTGTTGCTGATGCCGTCCACAGCAGCACAAAGCTTTGCTTCCATGGTAGTGCTTTTCTCTGCTTCTCCAAACTGTTGACTAGCATCTACTGCAGGTAATTCACTGGCTCTCAAAAAGGTATTTCACACAACCCCACATCAAAAACTCCAAACTATCCCTTTAAGCTTTTTAATTTTTTTTGTCATGCTTTTGTGCTTCAGATATTGTTTTTCAGAACAGGACTCGTCAGAAATATTACTCCCAGCTCTCCATCTGTTCATCATAGCCTTTTGCTTCAAGCTAGCATACAATGTCATACAAGCCATAATGCACAGAAATTACCCAGAGTTCACTTCACTTCTTTGCACTTAAAGGGCCAGGCAATCTGATTGCTTTGGCTCAATTAGGTCACATCACAGGCGCTAATGGGCATTAAATGCTAAATGGTGTCCGTTTCGACCTCTTCGAGAACCCGCTGAAGCTCATTAAGAAAGGTGACAGTCTGGAAAGGAACATCGGAGAATATGGTCCCCAATCAAGAGCTGCACACACACACATGCACGAGCCTAAGCACACAGACACACATACACACACATAATAATGGCAAACAATACCAAACAACAACATCAAGATGTAATTGCTCATGCAAGTAATAGAGTGAACTGTGAAATGAACAGGAATGGAGGCAGCCAATGAGGTTATCTGGCTTATCAAAGGCATCAACGCTTGACTGGTCCAGACCTACAGGCCGGAAAGACCAAGCATGACATTGCTTGAATTTTCTCCCTTATCTCGCCTTGTACTCGGACATGAAAAAAAGGCCTCAAAAACAAATGTAGCATAGAGGAGAAATTGTCCTGATCATCATATTCTAACCTTTTTCCCTTAGTCATAATGAGCAATTGATCATTTTGTGACTGCGAGGGCCCCAACATACACAAGGAAATAAATTGCTTCCCATTCAAAGTATTTCCTCCAGTCATAGAGCACAGGTTATAACATCATGCTCTACTTCTTCCCTACAGCAGATAGT
Organism: Lutjanus erythropterus; assembly: GCF_056507025.1. Lineage (NCBI taxonomy): Eukaryota > Metazoa > Chordata > Actinopteri > Lutjaniformes > Lutjanidae > Lutjanus > Lutjanus erythropterus. The sequence goes on from NC_139334.1 coordinate 16,131,208, forward strand.
ATCTGTCGCAGATAAAGCCACATTATTATTTTCAGTTGAGAGGATTTCCGAGGTTGTTTTTTTTTTTTCATTTCTTGTCTATTGTGAAAGATCTGCCTGATGGCACGTGGGGGCGATGGTATTGATCTAACATGTTATTCAGCCATTTTGTAACATCTTTGTGCCCAGCCTAGAGGGGACTGAGGGATTAAAGAAATTCTGGATTTGCTAAACATTCCTTGGCTCTGAAGTGAAGGTAGAAAACTTGCTGATCGTGTTTCTGCTGTGTTACACCGCTCCTACGTGCATCCAGTTTGTTTGTAGTAACACTCACTGCTAACTGGATTTAGTAAAATGACGTTATGTACCACGTTTTGCACAGGTTCCAAAGTGGTACATTTAGGGTGTTACATCCCCAACGGTAACCACTGAGACCAACAAAGATTCATTTAATCTAAGATTAATTCTGCTCTTCAGAGTTAAATTAGGTTTAAAGTGAATGAATCCAGATCAGTGTTTCTAGATGTATGACATTTGTACATTTGAAGCATAATTTTAACAACTATACGATACACAATAAATAATTCATTCCAAAAAATGAATTAATTCCAAAAATCTTGTTAGCGATTCGGGAGCAACTGATCACATCAGCACCACGGATCAAGCAGCTGGTAAAGCAGCAACACAGTGTGCAGATGTGGAGCTTTTGTTTTGAAGGGTAAGAATAGGAGAAGTGATTGTCTAATGGGCTGCGACTGACTCTGTGTGAAGGGACACACAGTCGCTGTCTTGTTTAGATGACAGAGCCTCCTTGTTGTCACATTAATATGGAGAACATGGAATAATTTTTGCCATTTAGTAATCCTGGTCGCTTCCCAGGTTGTTTAGTTTTTGGTGAAATATGTCACTTTTAAAGTCGCAGTACAATATTGCTGTATTTTCCATCTGGCAAATACGGCAGGTGTAAACTCAGTGTGCTTAAAATTAAAAGCAAAGACACACTGTCCATGACAAATCATAAAACAGCATACAAGATAAGGAAGAATTATATATATAAAAGCATATTAGACATGATGAAAACATACAAGATAAGAAGGTATTATCATCATTATTCTTAAAAAAAAAAACCACACACACAGAACTTGAACTTTACAAAACTTAGCGATATGGCCAAATAATAAAAGATTTGAAAACAGACAATAGCACAGTAAGAAAAAGAGAGACTGTCTGGCAGCAACTGGCAGATTATTTTAACAAATCAACTTAAGTGAAAGAAAGAAGACACACATCATAAAATCTATCTGTGTTGAGTTTGCCCTTTAACTTTCTTTGAGGTACTTGATTATTTTGCACAATCTATCTCAAAAAGGCAGCTATTTTAAAGTTGAGCCTCCTCAAGTGTAACTTAACACTAGATCAATTTTTAATTTAGTTTTGGTGCAACAGAATTAGATTTAATCTAGGTTTAGACTAAAAAACGAATTTGAAAGAGAGGTTTAAAATTAATATTTCATCATTTTAGGATAGTTAAAAACTTTGGTGCAACATACTTTCAGATTAAACCATGATTTCATTAGGTTTAAAGATTAAGTCTTGTTGGTAAAATCCAGCCTGAGTGTGTAACGTTCCTTCACACCTGCCTTTGTCCTTACAGGGGTCAAATAGCGTTCCACTAATCCACGACCTGGCCTAACCCTCACTCTCCACTGCAACTGGACTCCAGGGGTCAACCCTAGACGATGTGGGGCCTGTGGGCACTCAGTCAGCTCGCGGGGGTTATTATTAGCCTAGCCAGCTCAGCCCCTCACAACAGCTGCCACTGCCCCGCAGCCAGCAATAACTCCCACTGAGGAACACATGCAAGCCATTTCACTGATGGAAACACATAAGCATTGCACCGACATGAGACGATGTATACACAGAACACATACAGCCTCACAGATCAACACAGTCGACCATGCAGACAAGTGTTTACATGCGTGTCTGGCTCACACCCCACCAACTACTCCAGCCTTCAGGTTGAGCCGTTATCTGGGAATGAACAGTGACTTTGTGAAAGCTGGCTCCACGGAGCTCAAGTTTGTCCTTGTGCATCTCCGTCTCACCACATCACAGTGGTGGCAGGCCAACAAAGGCTTTTGTATTGCAGTGAGCTGTGCAACAAAAGCTACACAAACACGCCGATAGCTTTCTGTTGACGGTGGGGAAAAAAGAGATTGAGAAAAGTAGGGAAATGGCTAAGATTGAAGAAGGAAGAAAGAGACAATTATAGAAGAGGAAAGGCAGCATGAAAATGTTTGTGGTATGTGTGTGTTTGAGAGAGAGAACATGTTGAATAAAGAGGAAGACAGTGAAATCCATCGCGCCCAAGCACCAGCGGCCCAAGATGAATCCAGCAACGAGAGAAATGAAGGGAAGGAGAGGCTGTGTGGGCCGTGTTGAGATGGATGGATGGAGGGAAGTGGGATGTTGTGTCACCTGGTAGAGAGAGCTGTCTAGCTCCGGCCAGACCTGAGATTTAGGAGCAGTCAGCTGCAGAGAGAGGAATAAGAGGCCAAAGAAGAAGAGGAGGAGGAGGAGGTGGTGGTGGTGGGGAGGAGGCTACAAACTCCACCACATGGTTATTGGTTTTTCCCTCACATGTGAAAATCACAAGAGAATTGAGGCGACAACTGGCACTTAACAACATCACCACGCTCCCTTATCAGAACAAACAAGCTGAATGCAAATGCCCCGCGTTGTGTGTTGAAAATCAAACAACTCATCCATGTGGGTCATGCTTAATATGATCAAAGTAGGGTTGCGTGTCGCATGTTGTAACCCCGTGTACAGTGGAGGATTTATTAAGCATTCAGCAAGTCTTCATCTGTCTTCCCCTTTATCACTTCCTTCCCTCTTTTCCTCTTGTCCCTTCTTCTGCTGAGCTGTCTCTCTTACTCCGATGTTATAGTCTCAAAAGGCAGATTGTTAGGACCAGCAATGGGGGGATTGTGCTGTGCAACAGAAATAAATGCCCCCCTGGGAATGATTCGTCTTGTTCACGTCTGCCTGGCGGACTCCACGCTCATCCACGGAGCTACTGGGCATGTGCGAGACAGGACAGCACAATGGAGATTTATCTATCTGCCTCTCCATATGCCAGGTGTCTGATTCGCAAGCTTAATTCAAGAGTGGAGAAATAACGCCAACACTTTTCCTTGCGCAGTTCTCTGATAAGATTACCTAACCCTTACTAACCCTAACCCATTAACTATTAATAAAGTCTGCTAAAATCTCACATCCTGATTTACTCTAGGTTGCAACAACAAACATAAATTTAAGCTAAGACTAGGTTTAATTTCGGTAAATCTAGAATTAAAATTAAACAGAGCTCTGTTGCACAATTAAAAAACTAATCTCTGTTTAGTAAATCCAACTTTATTGATGTAAACAAAAATAGAGTTTAATCAATATGGAGATGCTTGCTTATCCAAGTTAAAATTAATAAATGAAAATTAAATCTGATCAGGACCTAGTAAATAGAAAATCATGGAAAAACAGCTCCTCTAGCTAGCTAAAAAACTAGCTAGCTAAAAAAGTTAACAAAATATAACATTGATAACTAGCTACAAAAAGGTTAAAATGTACATTGTTTGCTTTTTAGCTACAAAACATTACATTGTTCACTAACTCAAAAAGTTACAAAATATTACAGATTAAAAAGTCAACTAAATTTTATTTATTTTTCTAGTTATTAATCTAGTTAGTCTACTCATGATGGCTCTGCAGAGGAGATACAATTTCTCTTCTGAGAAGAACTTGTTGGCTGACTTGGTGGAGCAGTATGGCCAAAAATAGAAGATTAAAAAAAAAAACAAAGACAACAACACAGTAAGGAAAAGAGACACTGCTTGACAGCAATTGGCAGACTGTTTTAACAGATCAACTGGAGTGAAAGAAAGAAAATACACATGATAAAACTCAATTGGGTTTGAGTATTGTTGTGCTCCTTCAGAGTAAGTTTCAAGTTGGTTCTAAATTGTAGACTAAATTTAATCTACCTTTATAGTAAAAACTAAACTGCTGTTTACGTTTAATCTTTCTTAATTTTTAGCACATTCTAAAATTTCATCCAATGTAATTTAAAGTTAAAGCACGATTTAATCAGATTTAAAAATTAATGCTTGTTGGTTAAACCCAGCTGCACTTTTAAGGTTTGTGAGCGATTCTCTTATCTGTGATTCCGTGTGTGTTTAGATCCCAAGGTAGACCACACCACAGGATCAATCCTTCTCTGAACAGATGTGATCAATGCGGATTCTCTCCGTCACTCTCCTTCTGCCACTTTCTCTGTTCTTCGTCCTCCTCTTCCTCTCCTGCAGGTCTTATCACTCACAAACACTCATTTCTTTCCCCGCTACGGGCTGGCAGGCGTGCACAAACAGGCGAACGAGCAAGTAAACAAATACGGGCATCTTCAGTAGGAGCAGGAATGGATCCACACTGTTAACAATTGGCGGGGACAGATGTAGCATCGGCAGGACTTCTTTAAGCCGTATTGACACCAGTGTGTTCACCACAAGGGGAGGAAAGAGGAAGGAGGAGTAGGTGAAACTTGTTTATCCTCAGCCAGTTAAAGTGCCCCCCTTACTGTAAAATGCTAACGTGTGATTCTGTGTGTCATTTCCTCCTGTTGATTGATGATTAGCAGGTTTGAGGTGGGAGTTTGGAGGTGATGTTTTCCCATCAGAGCCTTTTATCACGAGTGGCTCCAGCTGTCCCGCCCCTCCCAATCTGATCCCCGTCTCTCCCCTCTGTCTGGGCGACAACAGGCAAGCCAACAGGCATTTCCATCACCAGATTGCCAAACCACTGGAGCATCCAGACTACAACACCCAAGGTGACCTTTAACAAAATACTGAATGGTGAATAGCTGTGGTGGCAGGAGCAGAATGGGTTATTGGAAACGCAGGAATGTTGCAGCTTCAGATTGAATTGTGATAGATTTTTCCTCACACCGCTCCACATTGTAGCACTCCAGCTGACACTTCTTCCTTCAAGTATAGTACTGTGTGAATAGTATACAGTGTTTCTCATGTGTGGTTTAATTTGTGAGGAATAGAAATAACAAAACAAGTCTGTCACAGTTACTACCGACTTTTGTTGAACTTTCAGCCTATATATCATGCACACATCTTTTCTGGTCCACTTAAGCCCCTTTTACACTGAACAAAAAAAACACTTCAGTGGGAAATGGTACAATTGGTATTCATTCCCAGGTCAAATGACTCTGCTGTGTTCACAGGTATTTATCGGCTCCAGCTCTGATCACCAGTGATGGAAACATGACACCCAGGTGGACATGCTAATATTCGCCCCTTTGTCTAGTGGAGGCAATGAAGACTAGGAGTTGTAGGTATGTATTTACTCATATACACTTGTCTTGAATCAAGCGGCTCTAAAATGGTGAATAAACATCTTATACATTCTTCGCAACAAAACTACCGTTATTTTTTTTTTATCTAAAAGCTTTTAAACAGTAAAAAATAAGTAAATGTTGGGTTTTCATCAGCAATAGTTGAACATGACGACACCTATACAGCTGTAAGTGAATGTGAAAAGTACAGACAGCCACACAGTAGAGAAACCTAGAAACCACAGAGATTCAGTTAGAAGCTACAGAAGTACTGAGAGCTGAACACACAGACACTTTTAAAAACAGCGTTCTCACTGCTCTCCTGCACAGACATGAGGCTTTTGAGTGTACATCAGAAAAAAAAAACAAACAAACAAAAAAACAGAAAGGCCAGCTCCTCTACTGGCAATGGAAAATGAGTATTTCAGTGGGTTTTGCTGCATTTAAAAACACCCCTGCATACACTGCTAAATTTGGTGTAAAAACTGTACAACACTGCACAAAAAAACCCAACTTACACCAACTTACATCTGGCTTTTGTCCTCAAGGGGGACAAGTGGGAAAGGACAAAATCAGCATTCATTGCCGGGTCAGTCGCTTTGCAGTATTTATCAGTTTCAGCTCCGATCAGCAAAGATGGAAACATGACATCCAGATGGACATGCTAATTTTCCACAGTTTTTCACCTTGCATTAAGTATTGTTGCCTCTGTCTGTACCTTCTGTGATTTCAGCCACAAATTTCATCCATTTCCATTCAAGCAGTGCTCAAACACTGTTCTACATGAGTCAGTAAAGAAAGACTGAAGTAAACGATATAAAAAAGTAACCACTGTGACGTATTATCACTGGCCTCCATGTTGATTTTTCTGTTCACTGTTTTCTGACACATTTGTGTCATTGAATGTGACACGTGAGAAAAAAGGCAAACAGGCAAACTCATCTACTGGCATTTGGAAAGAAGTCGATCGCCTATTGTTTGGCAGGTTTAGCTAAGTTTAAAAAAACAAGATAATGTATACTAATTTTCCTATATTCCTTTCCCACTAAAAGGCCCAAAACCTGTGAAAGAGTCACTAGTATGGCTTAAGCTAGGTCCAAACTGTAGCACCTTCATTTGAAAAAGCATCTTTTTGGCCTTCCATAACCCTGTAATCTAGTCAGCAGGTACGTGTAAAATATAACATGATGGCTAGAAGTCTACCAAACCCCCGACACCAGACCGGCCTCTCACTCACAGCTACAGTGGAGCCCAGAGGAATGAGGATGTTGTTGGTCCTGTGGAACCAGTTGGACTCACATCAAAACTGAAATTGCATCCACGGCAGGCAGCTTAAGACCAGCGGTGGAAAGAGTACTGAAAATCTGTACTCAAGTACAAGTACTGGTGTTAGAAAGCTACTTGATAAAAGTTCAAAGCATTCTTCTCAAAAGAGAGAGAATGTATAGTATCTATACAGGCAATAGAAACACATATAAACAATCACGTATAGGGTACATTTAAATTAAATTATGATAATAACATAATAACATTAGAAAGAATACATAACACATTCTTTCTCTTATAAATTGGCTGTTTAATCAGTAAGTCATAAAAAGCACCCTTGCTCAGTTCAGTGCTCTCAGGAGGTTTACGACTTACAGCCTTATTTGGTCTGGTATGACCAGCAGTTTATGATGGCTAATGTTAGCTAATACGTGACGTTACCTAATATCTCTCCAAATCTGTGACTGCTGTAGCGTTTTGGGAGTTCTTGCATATGTCCTGGTTCTCACTGAAACGTTTGTGACCAAGTAGCCTTATGGTTACAAAATGCAGATGACAGGTTTGGATGATTTTAGTGGAACTAAGTAGATTACATTGTGTAATGTGTACTTAAGTACCCAAAAAAGCTACTTAATTACAGTAATTTAAGTATTTGTAATTAGTTACTCCCACCCTTGCTGAAAACTGAATCAGGTAGTTTTCTATCCACACTAAAGCTTTCAAACAATAATTTGTTCTCTTTTGGTTGGCAGAAAACACAATTTCACATAACAAACAAAATTTAGTAAGGAGTCTGGCAAATACAGCCACAGTTCTATCACTTCCTGCTCTCCTTGATCACCAATAATGTGTTTTAGTGCAGCCAAATTCACAATTGTTTTTATGTTTTCATACAACTGAACGAGCATAAAACAGTGATTTGATCTCGGCTCTAGTGCTACCTGTTGGCCATGTTGAACAGTAATTCCTGTTCTGCTGCACTGGGACTTTGTTTAATCATTGGATTTAATGATCGTCAGAATAAACAGATATGGTTTAATGGCAACAAGTGTAATGTGTGATCAATATATTAATGTTTAAAATGGGTGCTCACAAAGAGGTATATAGGCCCTTAAACATACTGATTCCTGGATATTTAATCTACAATACCACTAAAATACAACTGCTGAGGAAAATGGTTGATTTCATGTCATCCCAACACGTCCCGCCATCGCTTTTTCTTCCTCTTCATCCTTATTGTCTACGATTCTTACTTCGGGTGATTTCAAGACAAATAAATAATGTTCAGTCACTGACAATAACAAATGCACACACACTGTTCAGTTTGAGCACACACAAACAAGTGTGAGTGCAACAGTGCATGAACACACAAGCGTGAATAGAGCATTTGTCATGTCATGCTTATGATACGAGTTAAAATGAATAATAGGTATATTATGTATTTCTCTATATATGCTCTGCATGTGCTGTGGTTGCTAGAAAGACCTTTATTTCCGTTGCACTGCGCTCACACCTTCCTCAAAATGTAAATGACCCAGATTCTGCCAGCAATTTTTCCCCCAAAGTCCCCAAACTAGTAAGTCAAAAGAAAAGGGGAAAGATGTTGTTCTTGTTTGTATGTATGTGTGTTATCAGAGCCTGTGGGCCTGCGTTCACCTCCTCCAGAGCTACAGCCCTTATCGCAGACAGCCTTGCCTCGACGGAGTCACCGTCTCCCACTCACTTTCCTGTGGCTGTGGCCCCAAGGCAGGCTACAACAAGCTACAGGGCCCCTACCGAGGGCCCCATTGTCTCTGTCAGAACACTTTCAGCTGAAAACCCAGGGCACTCTCTGAGCTCATTGTGAGTGAGCTAACAGTCTCTCTTCAAAAGGGGCTAAACGCATGTTCATTAATTATCTGGATCCTTGTTAATTGGATTAATTGTTGAATGGAAACCGTGTTATTAAAAATGACGAAAACACAAGGGCAGGGGGAGCAAAAGGGAGGATTAATATCGTTTCTGTTTACTCTCGGGCTGTCAGAAGACACAAGTGTGCACCGGCTCACTCACACAAACACACACACACACACACACACACACATTTAGGTATGCTCTGCTTGTCTCTCGCCATGTGTCTCTCTCTCCTCCTCTAAATCTGCGTTTCTATTTCACACACACATATCAACACACACACAGAAGCTGTATGTGACCCGAGTCAAAAGAATGAGCGTGAGGCAAGGTGCAAATTACCATGCGCACCGTTGAGATAAGAACTAAACCCATTTTCAAAGCTCAGAATAAATGCCAGATTCTTTTTGATGCAAAAAAGTCTGTGACTTTTTCCATCGCTTATATTCAAAGATTAAGGGAGGAAATAAAAGAGAAACATAAAGTCAACACCATGAACAATTTAGCTATCTCCAAGTCACATGAAAAATAGGGTTTCTCATTCCCTCGGCCTATCTACACGGTCTTATCCACCAAAATCACTTATCAGTGTTTGACTTCAAGGGATGTTTTATCATTCTGGCTTTAAGATAGCACGCTGATACTGGAGACCATTTGGATGACAGGACTAATATTACATGTCCTGTGTAATTGGTTGAGGTGCAAATGACAAGCCATTATGCAAAACACCTTCCTATCTTTGTTTTCCAACGGACACTGACTGAAATTATGACAATCAGATGGTAAATACAAGACACTGAAGAAGGCAAAGGATATGCTATCCCTAATGATATAACCCAGGGCAGAAATTTCAACTTCCATGGCCACCATGCCCTCTCAGTTCGTCCTTTGCCTCTCAAAAAATGATATGCCCTGGGGTCACAGTGGCATTCATGCCCCACACACTCTGGCCCAGCTGATTTAGCCATTTTCCTCATCTGCATCTTTCCTGTTATTACAGTTTTTAGATACCAGTGTCTAAAAAGTGTTGGATTCTGAGTGAAACGATGCACACATAACCAGTGGTGGTTCAGATTTCGAGTCTGGTATAAACCACTGGACTGCTTCAGTGTAATAACTCACAGCAAAGAGTGAGCACGTGAGAGAAAGTGCTTGAACAAGCGTGAAAAAGGGAGTGTGTGAATATGAACAGAAGTGTGCATGTGACATAAACTTCCTTTGATCATAAAGCCTGATATTACTCTACATTTCTGTGGTTCACACTGCAACTGTACACTACAACTGGATCCATGTAATACACAAAATGATGACTCAATATCTCAAAATAATGAGAAACTGTCAAAATAACAACTTAGTATCTCAAAATAAAGACTTATTCTGAACTAACACAAAGTTGTTGCAGGAACGTAGTTGCAATGTAACTTTTGCAACATCTGACATTGTAGCCACCTAAAGTGCAAAGTGTTGTTGCCAGTATGTTATTTTAAATATTGCTGGTATGCTGATGTTGTAACAAAGTTTCAACCACTTTTTGGAGATACTGTGACATTTTAGCAACATTGTAGCAACATCAATATATGAAGTATGTGGGAATTCATGTAGAGGACCTTGAACAGACACCACAAATATACTACACAATGTTATGTTGGAATGTTTCAACAACTTAGCAGCAACATAACTATAGTAATGTAACTGTGGTGTTGCAGTAAGGGTTTTACAATGTCATAAATAATAAGTAATACATTTTTTCCCCAAATAATGAGTTGGCCTATCAAAATAATAAATAAATAAAAACATCCTCAAATCAAATTAATTATTCTGCAAAAATTAAGGTAATTATTTTCTTTGATGGCCTTGCCGCCCTGATGTTTGGCCTTTGTGTCCTGGAAAAAAAATGGCAACACCAAAGGCCAAGTGTTATTGGCCCTAAAAGGATGAATTTCCAGGCCTGTCCCAAACCCAAGTCTGTTACATCTAACTAAGGAACATAATTATGTTCTGATGCACACTTAGAAACAAAAATTCAAAGGGAAATAAGTGTTTAAAAAAACCCCGATTATTTCTGATCATTTTAATGAATGATCACTTTTTAAATATTTCAGTGTGGGAGGCAGGCCTCAGGAGTGCTCCAATCAGTTTCAGATCACAGACTAGCCTAAATGGCTGTGATTTGGTTAAAGAGATAGATATAGAGTTTGGGAGAAGTCTGAAACTAATAAATTCCTTTGGGCAGACTATTTTTGTGTATTTGGTGTAGCCTGATGTTATGTAAAACAAACAATATTAAGCAATCTTGGCTCAACTGTTGGGTCTGTTGGATCAAATGATATTATAATGATGGCATCGCATCCAGGAATTGAACAAACCTGAGCGAGTAAACTAAGGACGTTTTTTGCCAAGCTTTGCCTGAGGGGAAGCCTCAGACTTTGACAACTCCTCTTTTAATTAATTGAATCCAACATAGATTTGGACAATGAGTAATAAATAGATACCAGTGTTTCTGCAACCTTCCTCAACTCCAATGAATAATATAATAAGTCTTATCAGTTGTAAAATCTTTCAAGAGCAACAAAACCTTTTTTGAACTGTTTGTCTCATCTGCACCAGATTTGGTTTATCTTGAGACTCAACTAAAGCTCAACAATAATTACAGATATAACATGCTGTAGCATACTGTGTAGACACTAGCTGTAGGGCAGAGAAGCAGAATCTAGTATGTGTGTTGCACTGGTTGTTAAGGCAACTGGATCTGTCTTCCTGCTTTGATGTGGGGGCTCCTGTCGCCTGCTCCCAAATGCTGTTATATGGGGCTATAGGACTATTTTTCTGGGGATATGTTTGATTTTTTGTCTGTAAGAAGGTTAAAAGGTTGTATATACTTTGCAAGTGTGAGGCATATGTCACATAAGTCACTGATACAGAGACAGTTTAATTAAACTTGTCCAAAGACATCACCAGATCTAGTTAGTTTTGTTTGATCAATTTATTGGACATGAGTTTGGACTTAATTTACTATCCTCTATATCAACACACTGTCGTCAAACTGCAGCCAAAAGGTCACAGTGCAGCTGTTTGGGCATTCATGCACCCAGTGTGGGGACTACTTTTACAAAGACACGAGTGGGTGAGCAGTAAGCGGACAAATTGAATGAGGGCCAAGGTCAGGGCTCAGATTTAGCCGGGCCCCTCTCAGCCAACAGCTGTTAAAATCAAAAAGGGACCAGTTGTGGTTTATTTTCACACTAAGCAGGATGTGAGAAACCGGAGGTAGCTGGTCTGTGTGTGTGCGCGCGTTCCATTGATCAGGGATGTTAATCTTCGGAGGATATGTAGAAAGGTCCTCCCAAGGACAGGACAATGAAAAGGCTCTATTGATTAGTGGAACGTTGATCAATCGGTCCCAAGACAGATAACAAGATGTACAAGTCTTGAGTAACAAAAGGCATCTTGTAGGATATGAACTGCACAGGTTAATCATTTTTTCATATTTTGACACCCTGGAGAGACGCCTACATGTGAAATCTACAATCAGCCTGATTCGTAGGCTGCTCTTGGCAAGTATACCACTTCTGTCACACAAACTGTGTGTACGAAGTGGGAGATTGAACACACATTCAACCCACGTATGACTATTCAAACTAGATCACTAGTCCATACCAGATTAGTAGACCTATACACATCATTGCTAACACACAGAATTATATCAGTTCTTGTCAAATTTATGTGTTGTGCTTTCAAGTAGTCACTGGAATGTTGTTTTCACACTAGATCAGCAACACAAGGGGCTGTGCTCATGATCTTGTGTAACACAGAGGACCTCACATTCTTCACACTTTCTGAATAAGGTTACTAGGATTTGTAATACTTCCACACCATCATTAAAGGGAAAGTTTGGTTTATTTGAAGTGGTGCTATATGAAGTATGCATTGATAGTCAGTATGTACAGTAGGTGGCGGTTGGCATGCCCCCAGTTTGGAGAGGATGCATGAGTTCTGGTGTAGGAAGCTAAGTAATTAACTTCTGTGGACAATGTCAGCAGCAAAATTTATTTCAGCCACTTAAAAACGGGTCTACCCAAAAAAGTCAATACTAGTTTAAGTGTATGCCATATATAGAATATAATCATAGTTTTATCTTGCCAGCAGACAGCCTTTTCTGTCAGGAAACTGCTGTTATATAAACAAAATATTGCTCCCTCCAAAGCAACCAAACCCCTTAAGGAAAAAACATGCTGAACATGGGAGTTGCTGCACTACTGCTGCCTTAACTGGTGAGTTTTATTTATGTTGTTGTGTGATTTTGTTGAATCTGAACTAACCTTTTAAAACAACAAAGTCACACAACAGCATAAACAAAAAGACAGAGTGGGGCAGCACTAAACCAGTAACTCCTGTGTTCTTTGATGTAAAATTACAGTTTTTCCTAAAGGAGTCTGGTTTAGCAAGAAAGTGATATTTGGCTTACATTACAGCAGTTTCCAGTAGGAAAGGCTGTGAGATAGCAGAGTAAAGTGATGAAAATACAAGACCTCTTAATGTATGTCCCTTGGAATAATTTGATGTAGCCTTTTTTGTTTGTTTCCTCTTAGTTATGTGAAAAAACAACACAAGATAGATGTATTAGAAGGATATTAGAAATGTATTGAAAATATTTGCACAATGTCAACACAGAATACCCATTTTCTATCACTAATCTGTGACACATGTTTCACTTGTGGGATGAAGATTATAGATTGTTAGATTAGAACATAATCTATGAACCATTTTAGATTTAACGATTAAACAATTATTTGTTGAACTCTGAGGTCTTTTGTCAAAAAAAGATATGATAATTAAAACGAATGATTTGAAAACTTTTCAGAGACCCCCTGGAAGAGTACCATGGACACCCGGGGGTCCTAGAACCCTCTTTCTGTTATATTTGCAATTCCTAAAACCAGTAGGAATTGGAAATATAACAAAAAGAGGACTCCAAACTCAGATTTTTTTAAGGAAAGATAGAAGGCAAACCCTCAGGTGACTTCACTTTTCACTCGCAGTATCGTCACAGGTACTGCCTTTGGTGTTAAAGTTGTGAGTCTGGCAATGTTTAACTGATTTAATATTGCTATTTGTTAGGAGGAAAGGGAGAAGTGTAAGTAAATGTGTGCTGTTCTGTGTTGACAACACTTCAGGGGCAGTGCATTCCTGCACACTGTCGGCCATTGGCACGAATTCCTGCCAATCATTCCACCAACCTCTCCGCCCCGCCCCCCTACCACGGGTGCGAGCACTCATTGGCTCTCCCATTAGTCCCCTGAAAGCCCCGCTGGCCAATAGCCGTTGAGTAGGACGGAGCCTTTCCGGTGGAACAGTCTCTCGCGCCTACAGTGGTGGAATCGAACGTCCCCGAGCGCACACGGCGTAGAGGAGAGTACGGCGCACGAGTCTCTGGAAGGAAGATAACGGTATCTTTTTTTGCCCCCTCTCCACTCAAACAGCAAGAACAAACCAAACCTGAATTTTTAAGGGGGGTTTACACAGTCTTCTCATCACAAGGAGGAGGGAAGCGAGGGATTGGAGCCGCAAGTTTTTTTTTTCTTTTTCGTTTTTTTTCTCCTTTTTTCTAAAAGAAGGATTCTGTCTTTCGCGGTGGTTTGTTCTCCGCTCTCGCCGCAAAGATGATGGTCGGAGAGGTCGAAGTGAAGGAGCGACCGAGGCCGAGTCCCGACTATTTGATGCAATTATTAAACGAGAAGAAGCTTATGACCAGTTTGCCAAATCTCTGCGGCATCTTCACACACCTGGAAAGGCTTCTCGATGAAGGTAAGTGGCAGTCTGGAGCGATGGGGGAGCCGCCGCGGAGAGGGGGGGAAGCGTGACCACGGCGCAGTCCGCTGCCTGGGCGTCCCTGCTGCATAGCCTCGGATACACCGATATTGCTGACCGTGGCAGGCGTAGAAACACTTACAACTTCACCCGAGTAACACCTCACATCCATAACAAGACATTGAGTAGTATCCTGGGTGAGTTTGTTTAACCGTAAAACACAGCGAGATGTGTATTTGAGAGTTGCGTTGCTAACGCTGGGCTTTCAGAGTTTCTTACCCTGCCTTCATGTACTGTCGAAATAATCGGAAAAATGAAAATTACATTGCGTTGACAACGTTGGGGCAAATGAAGTACAGGAATATTTCAGTGGGAGAATGCACTGTTGAAGGGATAGTTTTGGGGGAAAAAAATCACTTGTAATTCGAACTGTTCAACAAGTACAACAACAACAACCCTGACCTAACCTTTATAGCGTCCATGTTGTTTCTACATTAACAAGTTTAAAGCTCATGAAGTCGGAAAAAACGACTTCTAAACTCGGGAAATGTGACCATCCGAGGAGGGAATGAATGCAACATTACTGCACTCCTGACTTTGTGGTGACAAGACGAAAACTTTCTCTCACCCTCTTAGAAAGATTGCAACTGTCTACCACTGTCATTGTATTAAGAAGTTCCGTTTCCGTTTTGAAGCACACTTAAGGTTTATCAAAAAAATCGGTTTATTCAGTCGGGGCCTGAATCCACATGTTCCCCAGCAGTTTAGCTCGGGTTAGCAACATTTTAAGCTAGCGAGCCTGGGTGTCTGCGTTCTGTTGAACTCTTCAGGAATCAAAGCGATAGCGTTAACTTAGCTTTAACCAGTCAATAAAGCGTCCCAGACAAATGTCAAGAAGTGTTAGAAACTTTCGCTTTCTTTATTTGTGCTTCAGGGGGCTTGTGTTGGTTGTTGCCCAGCGGCCGAGCTTAAAAAGCACGGTGGAGGAATGTGTCTGCTTGTTGCCCAAACAATGGCCAGTGAGTTGCGACTGGGAGGGGGAAGATTATTGCAGGCGTCTAACTTTTTCATCAAAAGAGGCAGCGTTTTGTTTGTCTCCCTTCACTCGGCTACCACAATATTTGTTCTCAAAACGAGGGGTATGCCTCTCTCGGTCAGATTTCCTTCCCTTGCTGCTACTGCAGCAGTAGCAGTCGTCGTGTTTTTCTTTTTTTTTTTGCCAGTCAAGCGTGCTCTACCAAAAATTGCGTCGCCTTTTGTCGGCGGCGCCGTCCAGACGGGATTCGTCTGTCTACATGGATTTCCTACGCCTTGTCACTGATTTTGGCACAAGCAGCGGCGCTGATAAACGAGGCTTATTCGCCATTTATGTTGATAGTATCAATAACATAAGCTGGTCTAATCGGAAGGTTGGACCTATGGTTTATGTAACTGAGCTGGGGACACTAGAGAGCGCCACAGCCCCCTAGCAGACTGTCCCCATGCTGTGTGGTGTCGGACTGGACACCATGACAAATAAAAATAACAGGCATTCTGACTACCTCACGGGATAAATGAACGATTTCTTCTGAGACAACACAAGAGCAGAGCATACTTCATAGTTTCGGTTGCATGTCTGGATGAGTAGGCTCTCTAGTATGTAGTTGCTAAACCGGTCTGCAAAGATTTTCTCGTTCCCTTGATCGGTCATTAACAAGACACTTTAGACTAGACGAGGAGTGGACTATTCCCTCCTCATTCCGCTAGAAAATCACATCAGTGCAAAAAAAAAAAGAAAATGTATACCACGTTAAATAGACGTGGAGTGAGGTCTCTCAAATATGCCGTTTCAATACAACAGATAATATAATAGTAATTTTCATCTGGGGAAATTGCCACTTAAAGTTTCAGTTTGAGGCCTGTAGAAATGTAAGCAGTTAATCAACAAATCACTATGTGTTTGAGAAACAAGAGAATCAAATTTCTAGCTTGTCATGATAGATTTTCCCTGCATCTTTGCAACCAGTTTTTGCTATTAAAAGCAACAACTTTGATGGCTCTGCCGACCCGTAAATTCCTTACAAAAGAGGCTTTATGGAGTTTAACTCAAAAAGACTCAATTGCTTTCTTTTTTTTAATCTCAATTGGGAATGATGGGTGTGTTAATGTTTTCATTGAGGGGGCAAGTCAGGAAGCAGACTGTTTTTTTTTTTCATCCCCACTCCCCTTTGCCGTTTCCCAGCCCCCATAGTTGTAGACGTGAACAGTCCACTGAACAGTAAAGAAAAGAGATCATGCACACAGTCTGTACCTCTCATTCACTCCAACTCAGCTGTGCTGCCGTTGCCACACTGTATTAACCAACCGAAAGCGAGAAATATTTTTTTAACTTCTGTGTGGTTTACAGAATTTTTAACCTAATTACTAATTATTTAACTTATTGGCTTTTACTTTGTGGAGATTACTAACAAAAAACAATTTACAACCCATAGTAATCAAAAGTGCTGCACTGATAATGACTTTGGGTTGTGTCTTTTAAATGGACTGTAAATGTAAGTAGTTCTATTACGGTGAAAATGTGAAAAGTTTGTTTCCTTGTGAATTACCAAATCCGCCTGTGTTCTGGGGGAATGTTTCTGACACAACTGAGATATTGAGCTATTCTCAATTTTTCTCAGGCTAAATTGTCTCATATTGTGTACCATGCCTAGAGTCCCTTTTTTGAGTTTTGTCAGCGTTGGTTGCTCATATAAACCACCAAAGCTGCACACAAACCGCAGACTAAAGAACAGGGGAGGAACAAGATAGTGCACTCTGTAGCAATGTTGTATGCTCTGTGTGGTATAAGCAGGGAGTGCTTGTAAATACATTAAAGAAATGTGTGGTCACATTGTAAATACTGTAAATACTAATTTTGACACATGAGGATTTACTTTCACAGATTTATATTGCTTCATTTGCTGAAGTTAAAGTAAGCTAATGTAAGAAACGAAGCAGTAGAACTGATTCACTCCTCATTCCCTCTTTTGAAAATGCTTTTCCGTCATGTCTTTTGGTGTTTTTTGCCATATGGTTTTGAGATGTTGGTTGAACTGGTTTGTTGTGGGTTCAGAAATCAGTCCTGTACTGCCGAACTGGTCTGCCGCTTCTATGCCACGCTCGTCTGATAGAAAATGGATAAAACATTCCCTCCTCTGGTGTTTAAAAAATCATGGCAGGCACACTTGCGACCCCCAAGCCTCAGACTCACAAGTCTGAGGTTTACAAGGGTTTCCACAGCACCAGTCCAAACTTTATCCTGCCGCCAAAAATTGCGTGTGTGTGTGATGAAAGCCACCCCAGTGCAGAGGAGGACTGTCTGACTGTCTGGTTCCTGTTAGGCTGTTTGCTTTGCTTTCCCCTTTGGATGGGGCTGAAGCTCAGATCCGATACTCATGGCCAGCCTCCCCCTCCCACTCCCTGTCCTGTACTGGTGTAAACTGACCCCACCCAGGGTAAAACCAAATGCACAATCAAGTCTGTACAATTGTTACCAATATAAAAACAGAGAGAAGAAAACCGTGTTCAACACAATAACCTTTTCTTGAAGCCAAGTGTTATTTTTAATGTGTTACATTAGGTGGTCTGTGCTATCAAATTACTGCAATTCCAGAAGCTCTACAAATATATATTTTAATATTTTTTAATGGTTCTCTGAGGTTGATATTTGTGTGAAAGGAATATTCATGATAATGGATGATGCTTGTTTTGTGACTGTGGCCTTTGCCAGCGCGGCAGTTAGGATAAACATCACACTTGACTGTAACTTCCAGTCAGACAGGATAGACTCCAGAAGGGAATCTTTAACTTGTTGTATTGTGGCGTGAATTACGTTTGATCTAAAAAGTTGATTTGTTTTGTGTGTGTGTGTGTGTGTGTGTGTGTGTGTCTGTGTCTGTGTAGCTGTCTCCCTGGAGTCTATTGCGGGTATTGGGAGACTTCTTAGTCAGCTCTGTCTCATTGACAGTCAGTGTCTTGTCAAGGCCACCAGGAGAGAGCAGGTGCTACATAAAAAGCTATTGATGCTCAAGCAGAGGTAAAAACATAACCAGTCAGTGAAAAGAAAGTATGAAAAAGAGAGTGTTATGGGCTGTCCTAATCTATCAACAAGGCACCAGCCGTTCTGTCTCAAGGGGAACGAAAGTTTTTGTGTATTGTTGATAAATTTACAATGACAGCACTTCTCCTCTGAGAAAGTACCGTTTCATAGGCTTAAATGTCATCGAACATTTTAAATCCCCTCCATTGTCAGACTTTAGTGCACCTAATAAGAGCAAAAATCTAACCAGTTACACTTGAACGCTTAAAAGTCTCGCCCAAATTGTCCATCTCTCAAGAGCATACTCCTCTGACAGCTGCACTCATCTCCCTCACCCACCCACCCAACATTTCGTGCATGTCTACACAGCTGTTTCCACGGCGGAAGAAAGCCGACACCACCCTTGAGTGTGACGACTGCCCCCACCTCACTTTACTGGCGTGGACGTCCCCTGTTATGTTCTCAATATGTGTGTAGTCCCTCAAGGTCACTCTGGCCGAGTGACAGGCCCCCTTTGAAATCCCCTTGCGTTGCAGTTGTTCGTCTCCCTGAGGTGACACCTGCTGTGGAGTTTTTTTTATTTCTCTTTACGATCTGCCAGCCAACAAGCTGCTTCAAATTGCTATATTTTCTCTTGGCAGGAGGAGACAGCCCATATAACATCTAGAGATGTTGCCTAGTAGTGAAGTGCAGGCGCTGTTGTAAGGTAGCGGAGCATAAGAGAAAGGGAGGCTTTTTGATTATTTATTTTTTGTTGTCATGAAGTGTGGCGAGTGTTTCTATGGAGAACAAAATTGTTAGGCTGATCGAAAATATTTACTCCAAGCTCCCCTTATTCATCCCTTACCTCTCAGGCTCATTTTTGAGATTTGTTTGTATAATAGATTAAATGGTCCGTTGTTCCATTGCACGCTGTGCGGTGGAGCCATGTGGTGCATCGTACCACTTGTTCCTGGCTACAGCATCCCCCCTTTGCAGACACAGTTTAGTGTCTGCTTGTTTGTCTCTGTTTGCCGTGATTTAACAGGACTTTCCCAGGAGAGCTGTCAGTGTTCGGAGGACAAACTGTCTGCTGTCCACTGTGGTGCCTGTGTAGGGAACTGGTCCTTTGGGAACAGCTGTTTAGAGAGCAGATTTTGACAAATGGGAGAATGCGTTTGGTTTTCTACCTCATGTCCCATATTTCTGTCAATCTGTCTATATGGTTCGCTCCCTTTTTTTCTTTGTCAGTATGTGTCTGTATAGGGTTCAATGTCGGTGTTTTTTTGTTTTGTTTTTTTTTCCACTTTCCCATTTTGGCACATTGGGCACTCCACTTTGCTGGGAGTCAGTTTATACTTTTCACTATACTTTTAGTGGTTCTCAAATAAAAACAAAGACTAAGGTTAATTGCCATGTTTAATCTCGGACTGCAACATCTAAATACGTCAGAAAATAGTGAAAAATGTCCATACCAGTTTTTTGGTCTAAAGTGATGGCTTTTTAATTTGTCATCTTTCTGTAGAATGGTGCCACAAAACAAAATAATCACTTTGTGTATATGTTGCTGTAAGGCACTAGAAAAGCTTAAAAATGCTCACTGACAAGTGCTTGAGTTTGACTCTGGAAAAGATGTAGGAATCCTACTCTGCGCTCCCGCTGTAGGTTGACCCTTGGTGTTGCTCTGCACGGGGCCAGACCTGCACTAACCTCTGACATGCAGTCAATTTAGGAGCTAACAAGATTGAGTACCGCTCGCAAAGTAAGATACAGCTCAGAGCCGTGAGAGAGCACAGATAGAGACTGACAGTAAGAGGGAATTGGGGGGTGTAAGGCCAGCACTGTTGTCGCAAGCAGAAACCTGTTATATCCCCTCCCCACCCCCAGCTCTTTCTCGTCTCCCCACATTCTCTCCCAAAGCACCACTTATAAGCTGGAATTTAATTAACCGCAAGCCATTCTGTGAGCTGGTTTACTGAGCCGTCGCCACCAGTGAGAAAGCAGAATTGGAGGCTTTGTGCTGTCTTTCTCTGTCTGCCTCTCGCTTGCCCTCATGCGGTCCCTCTTTTCTCAGTCTTTCCTCCCTGGTAATAAATTAGGAGGTGGCGCAAGTTTGACAGGGTGAGGTGTAAGGGTTGTGGCAGGCCCCAGCCTTGCCTTGCCTGCCTGTCTTCCTTCTGACATGCCTTCCGATCCAGTAGCCCCACCACAGCGCCCATGCAAGCTTCACTCCCTGTTCTAACTCCAACCCTGGACCCATCCTGCTCCCCTGGCCCCACTCCAGCCCCAGCAATGCCACCCCCCAGCGGGTGCTGTGTGATAAAGTCATCCAAAGACAGCTCCGGGCTCTTATCTCAGGCCTCAATCCCGTGAGTGCTGGGGCCTCCTTATCGCTGCTGCCTCTGCCTGGCCTCCTGTCTCAGTGCCCTACCCTGACTGCCTGGCTGGCTATCTGGCATGCTGTCGCCAAAACTAAGTGTCTTTCCCTTCTATTACTGCCGGCTGTTAGACAACACATTGCTGGGGCAGTTTATCTCACTCTCTTTGTCATTCCTCAAGCCTTGAAGCAGAGCAATCACGTTAAAATGAGCAGTGAATAAGGTCACCAGATGCATAGTGAAGTTTCATTGAGTTTCACTGTGTGGCTTCAGTCAAAGCAATAGTCATGCTTCTGTGTGTTTGTACTTGATAATGAGAAGCAGCGTTAAAGAGGAAGATGAATTAGTGTATATTGTAATAGTTATGTCACAACAGCTTCCTGACACAGACTTGTCTGTTAAAAGACCAGTGTGTAGGATTAATTGTGTAATTGTAATGAAACAAGAATTTTACATTTCAGTGCAATACTAGTTTTAAGAGATGATACTTACATGCATACAATAAAATACGTTTTAACCTGATATGTTTATTTTTTCCTTTTTTTATTTGTACCAGTACAGAAAATGCCACTAAACACTGTTTGTTTTTGCTATGCTCCAAAACAAATTTCAGATGGGACAGTGAGGACTGAACTGAACTGAGCTGAGGTATTGAATGAACACTGAGATAAGATTTTTTTTTAATCTACAGAGAACCTGCTTTCTGTACTAGGGTAACAAAAACATGGTATTTAATTCAAGTATCATACACAGAAAAAACATGCTTATGAGTATTATACTCCATTTCTCTCATATTCTGCTGATCTACTTAAGGCTTACACACTAGACTGGGCTGTAAGTGCCCTTTTTCAAAAACTATGGATCCTCTCATTGCCCTTCACCCAGGATATTTCAGCTTTTACCAGTTCTTTTCTTCAGTTTTTTTCTGTCTCATGCAAAAACATCTACGGGAAGTAACGCCCGTTGCAGACAGGAAAGGACTATGGGGAAGGCGAGTCAGTGGTTTGTTTTTCCTCCAGACAGACAGGGAGAAGGAGGGGGAGCTGTTTTCTTGCTGTGGTGACAAGAGAAGCCATCTCTTCTTTTGCCCTCTCCCACAGAGGTGGGTCTGTCTCTCATCTTTCTTTTGACTAATTTAGATTGCATCATGAATCATCGCTCCTGTCCCTCCTCCACACATCCACACGCACAATATTTCTCAGTATATGCCTCGTTTAGTGTATGGGTGCATGTATGGGCCCCACCCTGTTACATTCTTGAAGTGCTTCAAATAGCTCACCCACCCCCCTCACTCATAGTAGTCTCCCTTATTGACTTGCTCTACCTCTTGCTGTCTTCGTTTAAAAGTCTCTGAAATGTCACAAGAGATTTAGTGTCTAACAATTTCAGGAATCACACCAGCAACATTTGTCACCGTTTCCTGTTCCCTTCCCCATCTTTTTATCATAGAGAGGAGGTGAAAAAAATGAGCTGAATGCCCGCTCTGTTCCTCTCTGACTCGCCCACCCCTTCACATTCATTTTCTCTCTCCTTTCAGAGGAGGAATGGCAACTGAGCGTTGGCAGCCAGCTCAGGAATTTTACCGGGAGCACAGTCAGAGCACTTAACCTCCAGCCTGGTGTTTGTTTTCCCTACACACTCTCTCATAGTGTGTTTTAGCTCTCGCTTAATGTGAATGCCATCCACAGCGAGGCATAGAAACTTCTTCTTTGCTTTATATAGAAGTCTTGAATGCATAATTTATCTGTAATTTGATAGTTTTTTCTTCTCGGCCAGCACTAGTAAGCTTCATTCTACTTAAAGCAATTAGTGACTTAGTAACCCAGTGATGTTTTCTTAAACATTCTAATTGTGTGACACGCTCACCATTATCTCACTGACTGTTTATCTTTGCAATATTTCCCCCTCGTCCTTGTCCAAGAGGTTCTCAAGCCCCCACCCTCCTTCAAAACATGCCGGATCAGTCGTCCTGTGGTTTGCAGCCTTTGCCTTGGTTTCACTAGTTGCAGGCTAGCCAATAAATCAAAGATGAATAATTTACCTGTCCCTCAGCAGCCTGTGTTGTTTCTGTGAGGCTTGGCAAGAGCAGGCAGTGCTGCCATAACCTTCCCTAAGGGCCACAGAAAGGGAGGTAGTGAGATTCCTCTGTAGCATTGTGCCATCAAATCTGAAGCGTAGGGAACTCCAACCTTCACCAGTCCCAGCTGTTTCTTTGAATCTCTGCAGCTTCAACACATTACTTTGATGTCAAAATCCATCTCATACTATTCACAGCACTCCTGATAATTGTACAAAGCACTGTGGGGTCCACTGTCATTGTTCACTTTAAGCATTACTATCTTAAAAGCTCATACATTTGTTTAATATGGTGTTTCTTGCCTTATATTTTGTACTGCAAGTTTTTCCTTTTGCTCAACTTTACCTTGGCTGTAGTTTTCACCCACTGTTACATTAGCCTCCCATGTGCAGTCTACTCACCCAAACTCTCCAACAGTAACTGTAACATTGTCTTTGATACATCTGTAAACAAGCTTTCTAGCATCCAGTTTGCTACTCTAGAGAGACTATGATATTGTTTGGTCTGCCTTTAACATTTAGACTTGTTTTCATGTTGAGGAAATGGTTTGGAAAGGGCTTCTCCCACAATAATGCTTCAGTTTGCCAATCATGTTTTGTTTGTAGTTTACCTAGGGCAGTCACTGTTCAACTGCCTTTGTCTCTTGAATGCAGATGATGTCTTATAAGGATGTTTACTGCACTGTTTTTTGATGGTGTTGTCCCTTTAGATTTCCGTGATCTTGCTTTGAATGAAATTGACGTATTGTGTGAAAATCTGTCTAGCATGTGTCGAAGTGACATCTTGGGATAGCTTTTCAGCTCCGAAGAGAACAAATCTGTGTCAACACTGTTCCAATCAACTGCAAATATTGTTTGATGTCAAGGTGGCAGCAGTAGTGATAATAAACCACAGAGGACTGTATTTTAGTTTTTTATAGGATGCCAGACCCAAACATCAGTTTGTTTCACCTTTTACAAAGAAAATTAGAAAACCTCCTCAGAGCTGCAACAACATAGTTTGGCATTAACCATGGTCCAAGGCCATAAAAAGTGACCCAGGGGGCCATCTAGTTTATCAAGTTTTATTCCTGAGCCTTCACCAACACGGTGTTACAGTTCCACAAACATCCTGATGACATTAATCCTCTATGACATTAAATTGATATCTTTGAGTTGTGGCCAAAAGTCAGTATTGTCAAGACAGTCCTTGCATGTCAGGCTACGGCGTAGGGCATGGCGTTCGTTATGTGGTTACGCCATAGGTACAGCATTGGTTCAAAGCAGAAGTTTAAATCAGTCTATGGTGTGCAAGGGTGAGAACTCATTTCACATTGCACTTATCCAAGTCCATGATATTTCTACCACCTGTGCCAGCGTACCCTTCTCTCAGTCGCCAATTTCACTCTGTACAGGCTTGTGATTGGATGCTATTGCTTAAGTCATCAGATCAGAGAGAGGCTGCAATGAGCAAAATACCACTCAAAGTGTCTGCTTGCAGTGGTGGAATTTATCCTGGTGGAAGTTTTCACACATTTCTGTAAACAGTCATATAGGCTTTTACTCCACTGCCCCCTCTCTCTTTTCAGCAGTGTTTCAACTGCTTGAACAAGGTCTTCTCTGTCTCACTGACAGTCACACATAGCGACTGTCTAGCGTAACTAGAAGTACATGTGCTGCACAGTTGTGTTTTACAGTGGCTGTCTGCCCTGCAGTCTTGTGCTGTAATGTAAAACATGATTTGCTTAGCATAATTTATGCCCACATGCAACATGTCTTACCCAAAGTATCAGCGCATGAATTAAGTCGGAGTTTTACAACTACAAGTGAAACAGTTTTGTCAGTTCTGTTTGTTTAGAGTTTGTTGCTGCTTGACTGTTTGTGGTGAGGCTTAAGTCTGTCTGTCCTTATCAGTTCAGTGGTTGGGAGGAGATTACAGAGCAGAAACAATGGGTGGTTTTGTATGATTAGGCTTTAATTGGTGAAACAAAGAGGCTCTTTAGCACCATGTGTAACATAGGAAAGACTGGCATGAAAGCCCACAGATAGCTGGCAGGAAAGAATGTGCTGTGTGTTTGAAAGGGTTAGTGAGCATGAGCCTCGTCCCTGCTCAGTTGATTGATTGTGTTCGCTGGGAGAAAAAAGGCAAGCAAGGCTGTCGGGAGCGAGGGGAGGATGGTGAATGTGATAAAGAACAGTGGGGGGAGACAGAGGATTCCTATGTGCTGTGAATGAGGTCATCTGGTTGGATATGAGGAAGGTCACTGACCCCTCCCTCAGCTCCACACTCCACCCCTCTGTCTCCCTTCCTCCCCCTCAGCTAATGATACACAATGGCTTTTTGTGCTTTAATGGGCCAGACGCACACACTGGGTCATTCCTACCAGTTCACATAGAAGAATGCACACAAGTGCTGTCTGTCAAACAAGCCCAATACATTGCAATGCATTTTTCCTTGTTACATTAATCACTTGGTATATTATTGTAGCTGAATGTAATGTTCTCAAAGCTGCAGAGTAGTGTGGTGTTCACAACATGAGACCTTGCCATGTACACTATACATGTACACTGCTTGTCAAGGGCGGTGAATTAAGAACTGGTTGCAAATTGTTTGGCACGGCAGATTATTTATTTGACTAAGAAAACCTAAATGAAAATGAATGCTGTGTAAATATTCTCATTTCATCCACAGATGATGACACACAGACTGTTGCTACAGCCAGCTCAGGAATCAATAAAGAATCAGACCGATAAGCAGAATCGATAATGGCATTGGTATCAATAAAATCTTGTCATGTCCCTATTGCTCTTACAGCTGAGGGGTAATGGTGAAGACAACTTTGAGCATGTTGAAGACAGGTTCTGTATTCCTTTTCTCATTTCTGTTGTCCAATTATTACCAGTGTAATGCTTCATGCCAAGAACATGGCTTTGAATTTTAAAATGAATAGCAGAGTGTTGGCATGTTTACTTGGGGTATCTTGTGTATTTGGATCAGTGACCATATCCTTTTGTATTTTGCATTCCAGTAAGCAAAGCTAATCACAGGCCATCCCCTTGCAATTGTTGCTCTATATTACCCTACAGTGAATGAAATGATCATTGTATTGAGTTTATGATGGATGCACAACATATGCTGTGGTGGTGCTGCAATCAATCAAAATCTTTTGTTGCTAACCTATAAAATATTCTGTATACTGGAGGCATCTATGGAAGAACACCTCCATGAAGCATCAAGTTTTACTTGACTTCATTTTGATATTGTTTTTTCTGCTGTTTTCTAACTTCGTCTAGCAACAACATCAGGCAATGTGGCAAGGAGGGTATCTCATCTAAGCTGGTAGAGTTGATGGACACTGGCAGCACTGCCAGATATGTGTTTGTCCTGTGACTTGGCTGTACTTTATTCCAAATTGAGATGCATGATATAGATTTTTTCCAACTGATACTGGTACTGCTGATGCTACCTGCTTATACACATGGCAGATACTGTTAAGATAACTGAAAAGTTCACATTTTTGTATTTACTTTTATTTTTGGCATCACAGTGACAACAAAAACAATTTTGATTAATCAAATCTACATTTATTTTTCTCTGCAAAGTTTATCACAAATAGCCTATACTGTGGCCCTTCGAGAGCATTTTGCCTAAATATTCAAGGGAAATACTTTGACATCATCTGTAAAATCAGATATTATTTTAGCCAGTATTTAGCAGCTTTGATTTCATTATCAAAATAATAAGTAATATAAATTTCCAGTTTTTGGCTGAGAGTTTATCTGCCCCAATGTCTATCATGCATCCCTAATTCCAACATATAGGATCTCTGCAATACAGCCACACAAGCGTGAATTGTTGTCTTCTTTGGTAACCAGAATACCAAATACAGGATTGGTCCTGAATCGTGCTTGCAGATAACAGTACATCAAAAAAGACCTAATTCTGGAGACCAACTCAAGAACATCCTACACCACACATTATTTGGACTTGTTTTTTTGCAGACCCCAGCCATGATCCTAATTACTAGGGCTTGAACTCCAGATGCACCTCTGACTTCAGATGTCTGGGTCAAATCACTGAGTAATATACTCCAGCTAGCTTGCACCTGGTTACATAGCTTGCCAAAATAAAGTGACATTGAAAGTATATTACACGTGCCCTGTTTGACTGGTCACACAGCTCTAATTGAGGTTAAACATAGTTACTATAGAAGGCACAACCAGCTGGCACTGTTTAACCGTTTCTCTCCACCTTGTAGATGCTGCTCTACACTTAACTTCTACAATTTCTGCCCCAGTGTCATTACACAAGAATGTTGCTCATAAAAGACTTACAAGGTGTTTCTTTATTGTCGTCTTGGATAAGATTACAGCTGCTCCTGTCTGGTGAATACATTTTCTTGCAGGATGTGCCAGGACAGGCTCACTGACATAGACCATAGTGATTTTAGAGAGTCCAATGTGAGTGATTGGACTTAAATTGCTTTAGTCTGAACACTGGATATATGTTTGCATTGTGTGAATTAAACAATTCATCGCAAACGTTGGTGGTCCTCTAGGGAAGGTAAAAGGCAGCCGGGGATGGACGGTATGCAGACACAGCAGGTATGAGACAGGTGTGGGCATGAGCAAGGTGCCAAGGTGCCAGCTGTTGTTGACACCTTAAGGTGAAGAATAGTCTGCCAGGAGATGGACTTGTCTCTCTCTGTCCCCTCTAATCCTTCTCTCTCCGTCCCCTGTTCCACCCTCACTCTGCTTTCCTGGAGAGTGTTTGTCTGACACGAGTTTAGGGTGTTTGTGATGGGAGCTTTTCCCGCAACCTTATTTTTATTGAGCTTGTGACACTTTCGATGAACCAGACCTTGGTTATATATCCGCTCCTCCTCCCTCATCACCATGTATATAATCCTGCTCTCCCTGTCTGCGCTCCACATGCACACGCATGCATACATAGTTTCTTTTTCTCCTTCTTACTTCATCCTTTCTGTCTTAAACATGTACATGCATCCCTCTCATCTGTTTATTTTATATTGCCTTCTGTCGTTGTCATAGTGTTTTCCAAAGGAGAAAACCAGTATCTGCTCTCCCAAGGGAGAATGACTCATTTTTCCTGGCTTTGCCTTTTTACCTATTTATTTTAGCAGAGTGACTCTACATCTCCCGTCATCCTCTTTTTTCCCTCTGTCTTTGTGTTCTCTTCTCTCATCTCCAGATATTTCTTCACACGCTCTCTCCTTCCATTTGTTTTCTTTTTTGCAGCTTCACTCTCTGCTCGTATGTACGTGTGGCAAAAATCCAGCCTTGGGGCTACATTGCCTCTTTCATGGGAGGACCAGTGGTGACATTAAAGGCCCGCTACGTGGTCTGTCGGTTTGCATCAGCTCAGCTCTCACTGTCTGCGCTCAGGACCTGAGTATGCGCTTGCTCGCTTGGCTCTCTATTCGATCACTCCCAGGCTCAAAACATTGGTTGGTAGAGAACAACATGCCTGCACCCGCTGGCTGTAATTCTCCACAAGTATATGCACTCGCAGATTTTTTTAAGCCCTCACACCCAAGCGCTTCAAGGCAGATCGATGTTTAAAGGCTTAAGCGTAGGGGAAGCATGGTTAATGATAGTTGAGTCAGCGACTCTCCTCCCTTTATGACACTCTGACCCAGTTGTTAGAGCCCCTCCAACATGTTTGTTTTTTTTTGTTTGTTATTTTTTTAAATGCCCTAAGTGGTACATTCAACATGACTTGGCAGACAAAACAGATCAAACAGATGATCTCCGGGACCAGACAACCAGACCAAACACAGCCAAAGAGAACTCCTATGATAATCTGCAGACAAAAGCGAGTAGGTCAGGGGGAGTCTTTTCCTCTTCTTTTCCTTGTCAATCTTAATATCTGGAAGCACATCAGACACCAAGAGAGTTTTTCAGCATCTCTAAATGGGGCCAGGCCTGTTTGTTCATCACAGAGAATCAGCATGTACCACTTATGACTTACAATTACCTACGCTTGCTTCCTTGGATACTTGGCCCAGAACAATTGAAGTTCTGGCAGAGGACCACACATATCCATCCAGATATTTAACACATTTCTTGTAAGTCTAATTTGTATTTTACAAGCGTAGGCGTTTGAAGTGGTAAGATTCAGATTCTGGAAAATTGGTATGTTGAGCCGTGAAGACAATGAAGATGCGGACCAAAGACAGAGCAACAGCTGTGATGTGAGTCTGTGTGTTGTCACACCCAGGGACAGCGACTGAGTCGGTGTTGAAGTTGAACTTAAGATGGATAACTACAAGTCTCAGCAGGCCCTGTGCCTGGGGATGAAACAGCAGCTGACACACACATGTGTACACTTTGTTGTGATGTAACCTGTTTGTCTTCCTGTGTTCATAACTCATGTCTGTTCCAGGGATTTTCTGCATGAAGGATATAAGTGTCCTCACTCAAATTCTGCGTTCCATTAAATTCATTTTGACCTGTAGTTGCAACTGCAAAATCACTTAAATGTAATGAGAGATGAACGTAGCAAATCACTTAAATGTAATGACAGATGAATGTAGCTAATGTAGCAGGATATACACTGACTAAGTAGCACTGGTGACTAAAACAAAACATTTCTGAGAGGATACAGGACAACCTCTCCATTGGGAAGAAGGGGAAGTGTTAGTGTTACTGATCACCTGTTAACTGCTTGCAGGTTGCTTGTAGTGACCGTGCACCGTGCGTGACACTCTTTGTTGAAACTGTTTTAGAGAGGGGTTGATTCAACATTATGTTGAAGGCTTTAGTTTGCTGTTAAATAGTTTTGCATTATACTGAGTAGTTTCAAATATTTTTGCAACCTCAGTTATGTTATTGAGGGCAGACTGCATTAGTTTTAGCAAGGTTTACCAATAAGATGTAGGGCTGGGTATCAAATGACCTAGTACCAAGTAGTATCACAACTTCTAAAAAAATATATGAGCATTTGTATGATTTTGTTCACAGCCAATAGTGGCAGTTGTTTTTGTTGTAATGTTATGTGTCATTGGCTCACTACTGCAACAGCTACAACCCATGCAGTCAGTGGTGTGGTGAAGTCAAGCACGGTGACAGAGTTGACAGTTAGTGCAATGAGATTCCACTAAAACGTTCAAAAGTATGGCATAATACCAAGTATGGCCAATAATTTAATTTGAAGAATGTCTATCATCTGATGTGTATCGAATAAAGTAGGTGAAAACTGTATCAAATTAATGCTCTATTGGTATGGGAATCACTTCAAGGTTACTGATATTGTACTTTTGTTTAAAATGATACCCAGACCTAAAAAGGCTGGTGACAAGCGAGTGTTTCTAATGCTTTGTTGTTGTTTTTTTCCCATTTAAATGCAATCCAACAGCAACAATACAATAGAACAAAAACACAAACAACAGCAGGTGGAGCAACTGTAGAGTTGAATCAATGCCTCCCTGGCACATTCTTATCAACAGCTGAATGTGATAAGATTCATAAAGGTAGGAGTTATTGCAGGGCTGTTGTCCTTGATTGCATCAGATTATAATAAGTTTTCTTTGTAATATTTAACTGTAACATGTATTACCACAATAAAACACTTTTCACTGATAGTGTTTTAGATGATTGAATATTGGTTTTGCTATCTGGGAAAGGTGGTGGTACTTGGGGTCTTGCACATCTGCCTGTTTCCATTCATCATCCCTTTGGATGGATTAAGTAGGTGATGAGGTGTTTGAAGTCCCAGCTTCATCTTATTTTGATCCCGGTCTGCTGTAGGTCAGTGTTCAGTTTTAATTCTTCTCTCTAGATAGATGATGAGACAGTGCATGTCTGACTGTCTGTCACAGAAAATAGGACTGAATCTTAATTGTTAACGAACCGTGCTTGAAGGCAGTTGTCACTCTGTCTGCTTGTGTCTGTGTTTTGTGGCATAAATGCTTTCTTGTCGTAATCAAATGACCTCATTCCCTGATAATGAGAGAGGGAAAGGAATGTGGTGGTTCCTCATTCTGTCACTCTCCAACCTACCAAACACATATTAAATAAAGAGATTTTTTTCCAGTCTGTTTGTTGACATTCTCAATACTGCACTTCTGGCAGGCTCCTGCTGCTCCCATCTGTTCATTGCCAAAAATCACTAGAGTCAGAATTGATGTAAGGATTTGCAGAAGGTTTACTGTTAAAATAAAGCCTGTGTCATACCCTTTGCTGTGTTAAGATTTAGCAGTGTTTAACTGATGAAAATGACCACTAGAATGTACCATCTACCATTTCGTGCCATTCACGTTAACCATTTGGTTTTCTGTCAGATTTTTAAATGTGATTTCCTGTGGATTCAGATTATTTGGTCGTATTTTGGGGACAAAGATCAAATGAGACAGAGTCAAAATACTGATGGTAGGGTGTGTGAGAAATCACCCCCCTTCCCTATTGGTTATAAGCACTGTGGTCTCCTTAGTTACAGGGGTGGGGACAGGAAGCACAGTGCATGTTATCTCCTCCAGTCACACTGACAGCCAGAACCTTTCCTTCCTCTCTCTTCCGCTCTTGTTTCCTCTCCTGACAGCTGGACCTTTCCTGGCATTGTTGCATGATGGACGGGCCAGCTGTGTGTAGAGGTAGACATAGTGAGATGTGTTTAATAGATTAATAGTGCCCTGCGCTTTTAGATCCTCTGATCAGTGGTCTACAGTACAAGCCAACAGTTATTCTGCCTAAAGGTGGCTAATCCAACTCCTACTGTTTGAGAAAAAAACCTCTGCGATTTAAAGCCAAAGCTCACGGTTTATTTAGTTTGCTAGCAGTAATGCTAACAAGGAAGAACACATGCTGTCTTAATAATCTGTGCCATCCTATGTGCCGAAAAACTTTTTATTATCCAAATTTTCTGTCCACATGACATGTTGTGTCACTCTGGCAATTTCATGCTCTGTTTGCAACTTTGCGCAGGTGCAGTGAGAAAAGAGGCATTGACCTTCAGGGAATCGACTCGTGGCTCTTGAGAGAGTGCCTGACAAAGGCCAACCAAAATTTCTTGTATGTCGGCCGTTCGGGAGCAGTTGATAAGTCCTCACTCCCCACTGTACACTAAGCCAGTCACATGGTTCAACAATCTTGTCTGAAATGGGCTGAAATTATGCCCAGTTTAACTCTTTGGTCACCCTTTGAGGCATAGTCTTTTCTTATTTTCTAGCAACTGGCAGGAAATGTCAATCTCTTCAGGGCCTGCTAGGTAGTGGGCAAAGGAAAGAGATACCCCCCGTTTCACAGGCCAGAGGAAATGGTTTCAGGACAACAGTCAAAAGAGGACCAAGGACTACTCTTCCAGTCTACAGACATATAACAGCAGCATGCATCCTGACTCTTCATCCTGTTATTCTTCCCATTCCTTATCTCGTATTCTCACATCTTGTCGAGCTCACAGCATGCATCCTGTACCTCATTTTACATAGCATCCCCTGCATTGTTGTGCGTGTGTGCTTATGCAAGTGCGGAAGGATGCATGTTTGTCAAAGCATGCCTGGGGCCTCGGTGAATAAAAAGGCTGTGTTTCTAGATGCCTGAGTAGTGCCAGTGCATCCACCCAAACACTGAAAGAAGAGTTAAATGGGTTAAAGCACAGTGAGAGAGGGATTCTTGAGTAGCACCAAGCAGCACGGCTCAGGTCTCGCTTTTGTTTGTCTGCCTGATTTCACTGGCAGGTAAAGTCTGTGAAATGAGTTCCCACGAGATGCAGAAGAACCAACAATCTGTTGGGCTGTTTGCACGCATGCTTTGTTCATGTTTTGAGGGTGCGTTTGTTTTCATATTAATTAATCCACCAGTTTTGACGGCTCCTGTCATAACCAAGCTTATCTTTTTAGTATGCGTGGAACTACACGGATACATCCTCTATCTCATGAAAGTAAGAGGTGGGCTTCCTCTTGGTATAGTAGCTCAGCTGAGGCAGGCTATTTCTTTTTTTTTTTTTTTTCCAACCAAGATTTGTGAAACCATTTTCAGCTCATGAGGCTTCACTCTTAAAGCCAGCCTGTTAAATGACTATTGCTGTGGCTTCCAATTTAACGCTACATATCGCTCCCCCTTTAGATGGCAAAAGCAGCAGTAAAATAGCCTATCTTTGCTTGGTATTTTAGAAGGAGCCTGAGTCTGCATTTGTGTGCATTAGGTTGGCTGTTTCAGCTGAGCCAGGGTATTGGGCTGCTTTAGAAGGTGAACCGAGGAGAGGGGAAGTATTAGCACACAACTCTAGCTTCTGCTGTGCTGGATTAGAATATTTTCACAATTGCTGAATAATTAGCAATATTATGAAACTACCCTGAGAAGGAGCTTTTAGCATTCTGTTAACTACCACACTAACACTCCCCGGTGCTTCCTGTAAGGGAATTGTAGTCTGTGGGAGTGTGTGAAGGAAAGAAAACAGTCTGTAGCTTTCTGCCTTCCCTCACTCGCCTTGGGGTGCCTCCCTCAATTTTAAATGTGTGTGAGTGTGCACACACTCACAAGTTTCACCCCAGGATCCAGTTGAAAGTCCCCCCACGCAGAGAGTAATGAACGTTGGCCCCTTGCGGCAACCATTAAGAGTAAGCCATTATGGTTCAGTATTGAGCCAGCCCTCCCTGCCAGTTTCACCTCAGTCTATGGTAGACCCCACTGAGTGCACGAAACTGGCACTCCTATGGCTCATTGAGCTGCCAGCGAGCCCCCCACCAGCACACAGTCCCATAAAGCAGTTCCACATCATCAAATGTGATGATCCCTTGTTCTAATTTTAGTCTGAAGTCTTAATAGCTCAGCAGATACTGTCTGTAGCACTCATTTCACTGTGGTGTTGAGAGTGAGGAGCAGAAGATGGGATTTTGCTGCAACTTTCTAGGGATCATGTAAATTATTTACCATAGTAGTTGAGCCAAATATGACTGGGTATGAAAACCTTTTGTAGAATATGTCTGATGCTACGCTTTCCGCTTATTTTGTTTTACTACTACTTTTTATTTTGTCTTCCCAGTTGATTGTTGTGAATAGTGTGAAGGGGTCAGTCCATAAAAATGAAATTTCATCTGGACTGTCCAAATGAATAATTGATAATAATAATAATTAATGTTAGCATTAACCTAGACTCACAAATCAGCCTCTAAATAGTTTGCTCAGTAGAGACTGAGGACAATCTCCCAGCTACCGTTGCTAAAACAGGAAACAATTAGTTTTTTTTTTAAAAAAAACCTCCATCGCTAAACCAATCCAAAGTAAGGTGTGTCCTTCACAAAATGGAAGGGTTGTAGGTTTGGCAGTGGTTGCTCAAGCAACTATTTTGCATTTAGCAATGCCCAGATGAGTAGGGGTGTCACAATTTAATTTCTAAATCAAAAATTGATCGAAATGATGGAAATTTAAAATGGCAGTTCTCCCAGTATTTTTTTGTCTTGTCTGCTCCTGCCTTCTTGTGTGTGTCCAGCAGGTGTCCAAAGAACAAATTGGTTTACTTGCAGCTGCACTTTTCTATTTTTTTTTTTTAAAAAGCAATTTGAAAATCTAAATGACAGTGTCAAATCATAAAACCAAAAATCAGTTGATCTTGACAAATCAAGGCTCTATAGTCTAACAGTAGTACAACTGTCAGTGCCAAAACAAATATGTTTGAATGAAATTGTCACCTTAAAATTGAGACTCAAATCACATTGGGAATTGGGATTGCTAGGCAGTGAGATCTCAAATTGTCTGGTGTCCCAAGACCAGCATTAACCATGCAGAGCAAAAAATGGCCTGCCTGTCTTTCTACTTCCATTTTACCATTGCAAAGACAGCTGGCATCAACCAATGGATGAAGCATTTTGGCAACTTCCGAGTGAAAGCCCTAGTAATCATCATTCTGTCATTTCATTCTTCAGACACGTGCAAACACTCTTTTAAGCTGCCAGTTTTGGGACCACAGCAAGATTTTCTCTGATTGTCTTTGTTGGTCTTGCCATCTTAAGACATTCTGTAACACTCTATTTCTTGGCCACTTGACAGTTGTTTAATGACTTTGCCTCACTGATTAGCATGATCTCAAAATTGGCATCATAATGCTTTCTCAAGCCTCAGTTAACTGGCCTACTTTTGAGCTGCATTTTCCAGGACAATCAGTGCACCTGTTCATCTGTCACTCGCTGGTGCTGGAGTTGTCAAGAAACAGTAGTCCCTCTAGTCAAATGGTAACTTTTGTTTCAAAAGCAGGATTTGGCTGTTGTGGAAAGGTAGAGATAGTTCCTCAACTGTATATCAACCTTTTCAAGCATATTTTCTAATCTAGGCTAATGTGGTATTTCTTTCTGGAGACAGTATGTCTTCTCTTCCTGGCGTGTTCACTCCCTTTTGTCCCACTATAGCCATTTCTGCTTCTTTCCTGTCTCCCCCCCCGGCTCTGCCTTTCCTCTGTCCCCTCTCTTCTTGTCTGCACTGTCTGTTTGCTTTGTTTAATCACCAAACTAACGTGCTATGACACGTTCCTATAGCACGCCATCACCGTTGCTGCCAGCAGCCACAGAAAGCCACATTCAGCTTGGCACTTCTCCCCCTTCCTGCATGCAGTCACAGTGACAGCCCCAGAAAACATTGCATTTGCCACCGGTTATGATTAATGGCTTTGCTGATTGCTGTTCTTGGCCATTACCACACCTACACATTCTGCTTTTAGCATACATATTCTCAGGGGTTCAGCCAGAGTAGAGGAGGAGGTAAACTGTGCGTCCAACTTCTCAATGTTTCTGACGTAATAAGGAATGTGAGTATGCGTTTAACGCGTGGTTTGATTTGATAGACCAATGACTGCCTTACTACATACAGTGTTACATCCTGCTTTTTTGAGATTTCCTGTTCCTGTATCCCTCTAGTTTGATCACCTAAATGACACACACCTGTGCTGACTAGTGGGCTGAGTCTATATAGGCCGGCCCTTCTGTTCAGCTCTTTCTTATGGTGCTAGGTAGGTGTTTTTTTCAGTTTTATCCATTTATTATAAACTTTGATGCATTAAACTTCTCTCGTGGTATTGTGTCCATTATTATATTTGGTGTTTGAGCCAGCTGTAACATAAAAATAGGGGCTCAAAATATCCTACATGTTGCTGTGAGTTCACTGTATTTTGTCTTTAAAGGTAGAAGAGGGAATATTCCCTGTTTTGTTTGCCTTGTCTTTGTGGCACTAGTTTCTGCTGCTGTCAGTCATTGTGGTAAAATATTTAACCAGACCGAGCTGAGGGAGAGCGTGGGGTTGATGTGTAATAGAGAACAATCTGCGTTTTTCCTCTGTCTCTGTTAGTAGAATAAATCCATGGCAGTGGCTAGTAAAGCAAGGTGGTGGAGAGATGTAGCACTATTTCCTGCTTGTTTCCTGCCGTATTTGTTTAGCAGATTTTTCTCTAAGGCAGTTTCCCCTCCTCTTTCTGTGAGGAGTGTTATTTCTGTGGGTTCTCTCTCTCAGGAGAGCCTTGCCTACAAACACACAAAAGCTCATTAACTCGTGTGTGTGTGAGGGTGTTTCTAATGTTTAGTTGGGTGTTTGTTTTGACATGTATGATATGTGCTAAATTTGTGTCTGGGAGCACACATTCCTGTGCATTGTTAGACCACAGCTATGTGTTATGAGAGTAGTTATCTATAACGTGTGTGTTTTCATGCAGCTTTGATTGATGATCAGAGAGCGGAACGTGCCACTTTCTGGTAGACATGTGGCTGCAATATAAATGTGCACGTGTACACAGGGTTCGAATCCATCTTGTATGTACTTCCTTCGTTTTCTGCACCATAATGTGTTCCTTCAAAAAAATATTGTGTTACTGTAAGAGTGTATGTAAGCATTTTATTTGTGCAGAATGCATCAACCGTCCGTTTCCAATTTGGATGAAAGCATTTTTCCTCTGTGTCCTGGCTTGCCGTTTACCCATGAGATGAGTAAGCGTGTGTGTGTGTGTGTGTGTGTGTGTGTGTGTGTGTGTGTGTGTGTGTGTGTGTGTGTGTGTGTGTGTGTGTGTGTGTGTGTGTGTGTGTGTGTGTGTGTGTTATTCTGTAATTTAATATTTTTTTTTACCTGGCACAGGGAGGAGAGAATCCAGAAACCTTGTTACACCAGTCGTTTTAAAGACCTGACGTTGGAGCTTTTTACCCAGCCTGCCTTAGGAGAATCCCTGACACACAACATAAATCTCTCCCTCTGGCTGCCAGAAAACCGCACCGTCATTTCTGTCTAGAGCCATTTAGACCCCTCAGCCTGTGGGGGCCGGCTCTGATATCCCCACCGTGTCAGAGTTCAGGAACTGTATGTGGACGAGTCACTGTAAAGCAAAGCTGAGATGTATTTTTCAGCATTATTTTGAATTTAATACATGTAATACATTGTAAGAGCATTACGTTAACAACCCTTAACAGAGCTCAACAATAAAGGATTGCCTGTTCGCCCGAGGCAAGAAAATTGTCATTTTGGTCTAGTAAATCTGGCAACTCGCATGCCCGACTGGGCAAGTGGTAAAAAAAGAATTAAGTAATTGAACTATTTTTATAATTGAGTAATCCACTATTTGCAAGAAAATTCCATGCAAAATGGCATAAAATGCTGTTTTCACCCTTACAAATATGGAAATTTCCTGCTTTTCTTTGCTTATTATCATATGAAACTGAATGTCTTTGGGTTTTAGACTGACAAAATGAGGTAGGCGAACATTTAAGACGTCACATTAGACTTTGAAAAATGACATTTTTCTGACATTTTATAGACATTGCAACCCTAGATTAAACATTGCAATTAACTTCAGTCTTTGTTGATATTTCATAACCACTAATAAATGAGGCAATTTGTACAAGGGCCAGTAAAAATGGACTTGGTAAGTAGATGTCTGGAAAAAAACATTGAACACTGCTTAACTGTAATGAATAGATTATTTTTACATGTCCCTCTCTCAATACTCATATTTAGGGTGAAACTAACGATTATTTTCATTATCAATTAATTGTTAGTCAATAAAATGTCAACAAACTGTGAAAAATGTTCATAGCAACAGCCCGAAGTGATGTTCTCAAATTGTTTTTGTCCAACCAACAGTCTAAAACCCAAAGACTCTCCATTTACTCTCACAATTACAAAGAATAGCATCAGACTCTCATATTTCAGAAGCTTGAACCAGAAAATGGTTTAAGCTTCTTCTTGGCTTGAAATATGACTGAAATATGACTGAAATAATTAATTGTCAAAATAGTTGGTCCTAATAAACTTAAACAGGCACAACAACGTCTCCTGGCCTGTGGACTTATTATTGCGAGAAAGTTAATCCTGTTATTTTGGAAAAAGAAATATGTTCCAACTTTAAAATTATGGATTACAGAATTGATGGACAGTCTTCACCTTGAAAGAATCCGATTTATCATTATGGACAAACTGACAGGTTTTGAAAAGATTTGGCAACCTTTACTTTTGCAGGGTGACGTGGGAGCTTGGGACACGTGTTTTTTTCCCCTCTCCTCTAACTATTTCATATTTATGTTTTTATTTTAGTTGTAAGCAGGATGTTCCTTGTGTTCTTGTTTCATGTATGTTTATATGGAAAGGAAGCGTGGCCACAGCTTGTTCTGTAACCTTTTACCACCAGGCTTCTCAATAAAAATATTTGAAACAAAATAGTTGGTCGCTAATTTTCTTTTGACCAACTAATAATTCAAAAGAGTGACATTGAAAAAGTTGTTGGTTGCTGCAGTTGCATAACCCTGCTACTTCTGGGTGATGTCTAAAAGGGTCTTCGTCTCAGCACCACATGACAGTAACTTAGCTGTGTTTAAGAAAAAAAAAAAGGAAAGTAAACATAACATGGAGATTTAGTGCAGTGAACAGCAGCAACCATTTCTTTTAATTGTCTCTTCAACATGTCAAAAATGGAACTTGGGCAACTCTACAGCAACTCTGAGCAGTCAAACCACCTGTAATATAGAAGCCTTTTAAATCACAATGTTGGAATGATAAAGGGCCTAGTGGTCAATGACTGTGAGCCATCATGGCCTAGCCCTTCTGCATATTCTCACTGTGAAGTGATCCCTTATTATTTCATCTCCTGTGTAAGAGATAGCTGATAAAACCCTCTGTCCTTGTTTTGTGCCAAATGTTCAGCTAAAACTAATATGATGCTTCAGCAGTACAGGTCAGTCACATCATGTGTGTATCTTCCAGAGTTCTTCCTTAAGAGGAAACAAAAATGGGCAATTTTGTGCAAAAAAGATTGATAATTTTGGAAGATACCCAATAAGTAATCTAATGAAAACAAAAGGCAATATGTCTGTTTTGCTCCAGCTTTAATTACAACATGAACATTATCGTGGGGGGTGCAAGCACTTTGTGTTTTCTACAACTGCGTATAGTCACATATCCACAGTAATAAACACTCCTGTGCTGTTCATTATTGCCTCTTCTTTCCCTGAATCTGTGGAAAGTTGGCTGCTTGGATGCCATGGGGAGGATGACTTGCACCCTGGTGTGTTTTAGACTTCTGCAAGTAATAGACACACTTGGGTAATGCTGTCGCAAATGAGTTGGAGTGTTTGATGTAGCCATTTCCAGAGACATAACATTGCCTTAATTGGGTTGAACAATGTTGATCCACAGTTCTCATCTTGTACTCCTGCTTGTCCAGTGTTACCATTA
This sequence comes from Lutjanus erythropterus, assembly GCF_056507025.1. Lineage (NCBI taxonomy): Eukaryota > Metazoa > Chordata > Actinopteri > Lutjaniformes > Lutjanidae > Lutjanus > Lutjanus erythropterus. The sequence continues at coordinate 16,170,671 of NC_139334.1, forward strand.
TTTACTAGGAAACCATAATCTTCCTTGGGCTATAATTCCTCAGTTCATGGGGTCAACGAAACTGAAACAAGCCACATAGCAAACAGAGCATCTTGTACTGAACATTTTGTGATTAATGTGTGTAGTGTCACACTCCTACTATTATATTACTACATTTAGGATATGGCAAGTGAAGTGCTGACCCTCTGGCTACAGGATGTTGACATTAAAGTTTCCTAATGCAAGCCCTAAGAACAGGATATTTCAACTTAAACCTGGTATTTTCTTTGTAAGAACTGAGCTACATATGCTGTTCTTAACTGTGCTGATAACACAGCATACTCATTAACACCAGAGGAATAGTTTGTGTGTGAACATCAAAGGATTGTGCTGTGTAGGCCTACTCTTAAATCAAAGATTAGGAAGTAAAAATAAGACAGAAGCATAAGGAAACATTTTTTTTCCTTTCACGAAGAGGGAGGGGGAGAGAGAGGCAGCTGTGAGTCGACGATAAGACCCAGAAATGCATACGTTTTCATGGCTCAGTCACCCCCACCAATACGCACTATACTTCGACTCTCTGCTTTAAAAGAAACCTCCGTCTTTCATATGCTTGGCCTGCCAAACCCCTAAACTGTTGAAGTGGAGTGTCGTCTTGGATAAAGTCGTCTGTGCCGTGAATAAAGGGCAGGAATGCATTAAACGCCCAAATCCTTTCGCTTGCAACGGGTACCCAGGCTTTGTGATTGCTAAAGTGCACAGCTTTAAAGTGAAAAGGCTTGTTCTTCGCCTCAGTCTTGTTTCACTCAGCACCGGCACATTTAGGTGTATCTGTGATTGCTGTATTTTTTTTTAGCGACATGACCACCACATTTTTATGTCTATATTTATCTCAGCCTCCTAGCCACTTTTTCACCTGTTTAAATCATGAATAGAGAACGCATGCATGTGTGAGCAGGAGAAAATGGGAGTGAATTTGAACACTACAGGTTTTTGATCTTAAATCCTCCTAAACAGGGAGGACTCATTCAGTCCCTCTGCAGAGTTGAACATTTGATCATTTTGGCTTGAAGATTAATTGGTGTTACACTCAATCTGTTTCAGGTGCCAGATATTATCAGCCTAATACCAAGCATCACAAGGCATCTAAAGCTGCTTTCCTCCGGCAAAGCTGATCACACTGATTATCCACCCATTACCTTTTTTTTGCTCCCTTTTTCTTTCTCTCTCACACACGCATTACACATATATGGACAGATGTGTGCTGCATGGTCAGAGGACGTTTTGCTCCAAGCTACAGGGTGAGGACAAAGCAGTTATGGAGCAGGTCTATTTTTGGGCTCTTAATGGACTTGTTCCCATTCTCTAGTGGAGCAGGTCCAGCTGAATGATCTTCACCAGTCTCAAACCTGATTACAGTATCTCCTTCTGGACCAGTCCATTGTTTTTAATTTTACCCTGCCCTCCACCTATCTCTTTGCTCCATCTTTGATCTCTCCTCCAGTCCACTCCCCAGGTTTGTCCCCGTGTTCTGTTTACATTCATTAGATCATGTTAGATGAGAGAGGCTACAACATATTACTATCTCAAGTGGCCATTCTTTTGTCTTACGCCTTTCCTCTCCCCCATCTCATCCTCTTCTGAGCTGCTTCCCTTGATTCTGCCAGCACTGCCTGTATGTGATCATGTTTTTGGCACCAGGCTGGGTAAATAAATGAGAAGCTTCCCTATCCCATGGTGCTGAGTTCACGGTGACTGACTCTGTCAAATATCACTCATTCAGATGAGTAGATACACTTAATTTTCTTTTGCTCTGTTCCTCCTATCTTTTCCTCCCCTGTGCAAATGGCTCTCCTGCCTAAGCCTAGTTCTGCTTTCCCTTATCAAGAGGTAATAGTCTCTGTGTGGGATAAATCTGATCATATGCCACTCAGTGCTGTTTTAACTAGTCACTTTTGGTACAAAGAAGCAATTGTGGCAGTAGTAAGAGCTGAGCAACATGGCTAATTGTGAAGAGAATTTGCTAAGCATGTTGTTTTTAAGCCTTCCTACATGATGCCAACACATTTCATGTTGCTTATCAATAAACTAAATTTTTGTAGTGCTAAGTATTTAGGTTTGTTAAGTCATCGTTTTAATTAAAGGACCAGCGTGTAGGATTTAGTGGCATCTGGCGGTGAGCTTGCAGATTGCAAACACGTCTTCTCTCTCTCCCTTTCAAAGCGTGAAGGAGAAACTATGGGGGCCAGGCAACTGTGCAAATTCCTTTATTGAACATATATTAAGGACATACATACAGGAACTCATCAGTGACATACATAAACATATTTTACAAAGTAAACATTGTCAAAAATAGATGAAAAACTAAAATAAAAAACATGGGGAATTTTTAGAAAAAAAAATGAAAAGAAAAATAAGAGAGCTTCCCACAAATCATACTTGTTACTTTATGAGTGTATTTCTTTTAATGGATGAAAAAAATCTTAAAGCTTGAAATTATTTGAAAATCAAACGGAGGGTTTACTATTTCCAGTGTTTGGTTTGTCCATTCTGGGCTACTGTAGAGACATGGTAGTGCAATACAGCGGTATCTCTGGTACAGTATCTGTGCCTTCTGTAGGTATAAACAACTTATACACAAATATTATATTATTAAGTATTATTTTATTTTCCGTTTCTGCCATACTGTGCAAGTAAAACTTGAAACACACTGGACCTTAAAATCAAATCTTCCATTGATTGCTTGAAATCTAGAGTCATTAATAGCTTTAAATTATTCACTTGCTATTACTGTGGCGCCAATATTCAAGCATCAAGCAAAGTTTGATTAAAAGATGTTACTTAAGGTCCAATTACTAGCTTTTTCTAGCGCTTTAACAGAATCTTACAGTGCTCCCCACCAGATGGTGTCTGGTCAGTTGTCATGTAGCTCCTCTGTCACCTCTAAGTATAAAACCTTTGTAGTGTGGTAACAGGTGGTCATGTGTAGAGGGGTGTCGTATCGCATTACTAAAGTTGCATGATGACAGCTGAGCTGACAACCATCCACTGAGGGAGAAGTCAGTTGAAAGCTCCAGAAAAAACTAGTAAGTGCACCTTGAGTGTGGGGTGGAGGGTTTCAAGGTCAAGATTAAAATGAACCTTCACACTTAATATCCACCCACCCATGTCACCACACTCTGACTCTTTGCTTCAACCTCACAGTCCCTTCCCTTTCCTATATTCCTCAGTCCACTGCCTCTCAAGCCTCCACCTGCCATTCTCCTGTTCCACATCCTTCCCTTTGGGTACCGATCTCTCCCCATTGCCAAGATCACCAAAGAAGATGAGGAGAAGCTGTCTCTTTACTCGAGCTTACAAAGGGCAGATGGATCTGCAGCCACAGCCTGTGACATTTTCTTTTTTTCGCCGCAGATTTGAGAAGAAAGGGCAGACATTGAGAGAAACAAAAAAAGCAAAGGATAAAATGAAACGTGTATTAACTTAGATTGAGGCAGAAAAGAGCAGAGCAAGTCAAGAGGAATACAACTGAACTCTGCTTGCTCAGCACTGTGGTTATAATTCACCCTCTTTCCTCTGTCTTTGTCTCATCAAACCTTCTTCCACTCTGCCCTCCGACTACTCTCAAGGTTGATTTCTTTTGTTTGCTCCTGACAGATGTCTGGGTAAAACACTAAATAGAGATATTATGATCCCTTCCCTTCCTGTGTCTGTATGTGTGCAGCCACCCCCCACAGGTAAATAGACAGCTCTGACAGAAAGTGCTGTTTGTGTGTGAGGTTTGCTGAGTCAGGTTGTGTGGATGACACTCTGAGCTGAGAGATGGCTGAAGGGGAGTAACAGGGGATCTGTTACTGCACCTCATTTAGCTGTGAAACACGTACATACTCTAGATTTTTGCCATCTAATGCCAAAGTTCAAGAAAAGTTCTCATTTGATAGCCTACGCTCCTCTTACTCCAGCCTTTTGTCTGTTCTCTCCAAGATAGTAATTCTTGGTCTCTCTTCCTTGTGTCTTTCGTACAAAATCAGCCATTTCTGCCGGGGTGGACAGCTAGACAAATGATTTTGTCGGCTGTGCAAGGCAGGGGGTAATTTTTAGGTGAGCGCAGCGCTTCAGAAAATACTTGCCGCACTGAAATTAGAGGTTGTCAAATGCCGCACGTCTCCACTGATGGCCCAGCACGGCCTCCTTATGTTAATGTGGCATTTCAGCAAGAGGAAATTAGAAGGAGGAGGGGTGCTGCTGGTGGTTGTCGGGTAGCATTGTCACATGTGCACACTTCTTCTTTCTATTTTCTCTAGTTTTATGAAGGATGAATGTTCTTGGATGCAAATAGCGCAGTATATGTGCTTTTGTTGTTCGATGTGTGCAGACCAGAGAACCTAACCTGCAGAACATTGGCTCCTCTTTACCAAACATTGATGGCTCCTACACACATGCTTAGCCCAGCAGTGGTCTGTTAAATAGCTCTTCTGTGTTTATTAATGTTAGCTTGAAAGACAGATGCAGCCAGTTAAGGTTCTGAGATTTATAGCAAGTAGGAGAATTTCATTTTTATAGAATGCCATTTAGTAGTTATCTTCCTTTTTATACATACTAACTATGAGTGATTAAGCCGAGGATAGTTTTGTATAGCCATCAAGGAGTTACAGAGAGTAAACTTATGACTGTGTGGTTATAAAACTGTCCACAAGACCATCATGTTCCCAAGTTTTATGGACTTGATGGTTCTTTTGGACACACAACACACAATCATTTGTAATTAAGTTTCCTGTTTTTCATATTCTCCCCGCGCTATGCTATCCCGATCTCCTCCCTGTATCATGTGTCACCGCTGAGCCCCTCTGTTCATACACTAAAGCCTGGACGTGGCCTGAAGCTGCTGCTGTCGGTTAGGACTGATGTAATCTGTCCTCTGGGCCAGATACCATGAGGATGAATTCATCTTTAGGGAGGACTGGGAGTGTGTGGACCACAGAGTGCTGAGGTCATGTTGTTTGGGAACAAGTCGCTCTGCGCCGAGTCTCCTCCTGGCTTGTTTGCACGGCTCAGATCTGTCCCGCAGGTGCTGGACGCACAGCTGCAGGCCAGATGTTGATTTGTATCCTTGTCAGTGTTTGAGAGCCCATCAATCACACATTTGTCAGTCTGTCATCCACAGTATCCAGAGAAAACACTTTCAGCTTGACAGGAAATCCCCACAACCTGATTCAGTGGCTAAATCTAAGTGTGTTTTTCTATCTTTTTTTTTTTATTTATTTATTTTTATTTTTAAAAGTGTGCAGTGTAAGGCTGTGACTGTATGGGTCATTTCTGACCATGAGCAGCTGCCCAAATAATTACATTTTATTGGTCTCAATTAAAGGCTTCTGTCAGAAGAGCAGCATTAAAGCAAAATATATGCATGGCGTGCAGGGGAAGGCAAGTGGCAAACTGAGAGTGACAGTGCTGCAAGTGTAGGTTAGGAAAAGGTTATCGGTAAGTTGTCACTGTGGCAGTAAATGTAGAATGTAGGTTACAGTGAAAAAAAGTTTATAAAACCTGTAGCTTTTCAAGCACAAGAAAAGTCTTGTGTGAAAGTGAAAGGGTTAACCATAAAGTAAGCCCAGCAGGAAAGGCTAACAGTAGCAGTACCTTTGTGCCTATTGTCTTGGTTCTGGTGTGATTGTATGCCTTTCAGAAGTGTTGTAATCCAGCCTTGAACTGCAGTGTCATCATGGAGACTTTGTAAAATAAACTGAATGTCCTTTGTGAGTTATTTATCTATTTTTTTTTTCTGTTAAAAATTGTTGTTGTTGCGGTTGACATATTGTTAGCCTTCTACTGGCCATCCCATGATGCCTTGCACAATGGAATAACATGAGATTGACCCTTCAAAATGAACTTTGTGCTGATGACTGTAACAAGCACAATCCCATGATTGAGCAGCATCACATGACTGCAGTATTACTGTAATGTGGTTATCGTCACAGCCTAAGTGCAATATTTAGCCTATAAATCAGAACAGATAACAACAACAGTTATACCTAATTAAGGATGTTTGACCCATCTTCTCTTTTTTGTTAGGTTAAGGCCCAGAGGTCAGACATGCTCCACTAAAGACATCTATAGTTGAGTGTCAGGTTTCCCAGCTAGAGTTTAATATAGAGCTCCCAACTGCTCGAAAGTCTCATGAGAGATGGAAATGGTGCATAACACCCACCCCCACTCCACCCCACACACATCATTCCTCGAGGCCTCACCAGCCCTACCATTTTGTTTCAGCTGTTTCATACTCAAACTTAAGCACTTGTCTGTGCAGACACCTCTTTTTGGATCACGTCTCTCCTATCCTTTACTGCTGATTAACTTGTTGGTTCAGCGGTGGCATGACTGTTTGTATAGTGATGATGGCAAACGTGGGAAGTTAGAAAGTGCGACAAGTGTGTGTCCCCTCTTAACGGGTGTTACAACTGCAGTTATCACTCCTCATCCAAATGTGACACGGGATGGGGCGAGATGAATGAAAGCTTTTTTTTTTCCCTCTCAACCTACATAGCATTCCTCTGCATGTGAATTTGTGTGAGCTACACAGGCAGTCAGAATGGGATGTGTGTGTGAGAGAGAGTTGGAGCAGAAGCCTCCATTGGCTGTGTGTGTGACTTAGAGAGAGAGGTCCATTAGTTTTATCTGACAGAGGGATCAGATCTGAAGGCATGTACCCGAGCCTGTGCGATTCTCTGCGTCTCCTCTCCCCCACCTGCCCAGCTGCTCGCACAGGCTACTCTATTAGACAACAGCCACTGGGGAGTACCAGGCGGAGAGGAAAGACAGTGACCTTAACCCCTAAATAATGCAGCGCTTAACTTTTGTCTCTGGCATATAGAATAACTTGCCCACATTCACTGTTTTCAGTCAGTGCAGCTTGTTCTGAAAAATCGCTTTTTCCCACAGGTATTAAGAGGCATCCATGCTCAGCTGTCATACATTTTCACACTCACAGGCTATGATATTTTTTTGTGTACTCTCAGAAAAACTTACACAATTGTTTGTCTATAAATGACAAACAGTACTCAAGGCAATTGACAGATTTCTGTTGTTTTTCCTTTCTTTTTTTCCAGCAAAGATTTATATGCTACATTAAGCCTTTGCCTAGAAGTCAAAATCAATATGACAGTGATATATCAAATACAAATTGAAATAAATGTTTGATTGCACTGGTGTTGTTCAGGTGCTTACCACAGTGTTCATGTTTTTGTGTTTCAGAGATCAACAGAGTGCGTAAAGACATGTACAGCGACACAGTGAATGGCCTTGTGGACAGACACCCTCTGGAGCTGCCTGAGCCTATCGGACCCATTGTCCACCTGCAGGAAAAACTGTTTGTGCCTGTCAAAGAGTACCCTGATGTAAGTAGCTGGTTTACAAATCTCACATTATGGTAACTGTGTCACACTGATGACAGTATTGGTGCATTTTAGGACTAATATTTATGTGATGTGGTTATGTAGGTTGGCTCAACAAGTGCTTCATTTATGATAAATGAAATAAGTTACTTAATTTATGATTAACCAGGAAATTGGTTGCGGTACCGCTAAGTGTAACATTATCTTTCAGACCTCACTGCCCAGCAGTAGTTTATGGTCTGACCAAGCTAGCTGCTGGATTCTAGTCATAATTATACAATATTGCAAGTGAATTCCTGCATTTTGATCATTTCTTTTTCACATGTAGCTATATTATTACCTTCAGGAAAATTCTGTCACATACATTTACAAACAACAGCAACACAAACACACATGCACACTGAGCAGAATCTGCAGTTTTTTGTACAAGACCAAAGCTAACCCACCTCCCATTGCAGTATAAACTTTCACAAAAGGCAACATGAAAAAAACAGTTATCTGTATCCAACTTTTTACTCTCATTATTTACTTCAAATGAGGTTTAACATTCACACAGTTTCTTTTGACTGTCCCTTAATATTAGAGCCTTTGTCCTACATCACCCTAGCCTATGGGAATAGTCACATTATCAGCTTCACATGCTAACACCATATTCCTACAAAATAAATAGTAAAACAACATGAAACATGGCAAAACTTATAGCTGCCAAGTTTGAAGGTGGGTCACAGGCAGCCGGTATCAATCTGCCTTAAACCTTAACCTTAAACTTTTAAGCCATGGGGTGCCATTTGGATTTTATTTATCTGCAGCTGCTCATGTTCAGTCATCCTCACCAAAACACAGGGAATAGCCTAGTTTAGATGTCAACATGATGCATATGATGCATTTGGGGGGAAAGGGATCTTTTTGTCTAGTTGATTGAGGATCTGTTTTTGACTGAATAGAAAGGGGGGCACAATTTTCAGTCTCTTACTCCAGTTTCCCTGAAATACAATATGGAACCTACCTGGCAATTAAATGGTCTGCAGCCTTTTATATTTTTTAAAAAAAGTGATCTGCATTAATTAATGAAGTAATCAGTTTAAAAGAATCCTGCAGTCCCCTGCCTGTATGACATAACAAAATGAGGGGGAGGCGAAGTGTTTCATTGTGTGTGGTCTTATTCACTGCCTCCAGCAGTGGAGAGCATCCTCTCTGAGGAAAGACCTCGGTGTCCAACATGCAGAGCAGTTTTTATGGTGAAACAGACTGAGTAGAGAGTGATTTTCTTCACCACAGAGTTGGCTGAAGTTCTTAAATGCTGCAGTGTGTGTGTGTTGTTCAGCCGCTGTCGTTTGTTACTTTTGAGAAGTACATCTCCCTGCTAACTGCTGATAACTCTAGCGTTTGTACACTGTAGACTGTCCGGGTTCTGCGCTGCCCTTGCAGCTGCGTTACGCCTTTTTTGCTCCGTCAGCATCATGTTAATTGACATTTAGAAATTTGATTTTTTACTTTTATAAATCGATTCAAAATCTGCTGCATCCGCTTTGTGATGCATCTAAGTCGAATATTTCCCCAACCCCCAGGACAAAACTGTTGTTCCTCTCTCTTATTCTTTCTTTTGTAGGTTCCTGCTCTCTCCGTAGTTCTTTGTTGTGCACTCTCCTTTTTGCTCCTTTTTTCATTCATGGTTGGTTAACACACAACTCTTGCCTGTTTTGTGAGTTTGTTAAATGATAGTTGCTGGACTCAGAGTTGTTAATGGACTACTGTTGAAGCTATATCAGGTCGCTGTCTAAATTGGTCCTGGTTTCAGGAAAACATGGCATGCTGGGGTGTTTATGGGCCAACTCAGCGGTAGATTAGTGTTGAGAGGGAGAGGAGGAGGAGACTGTGAGGAGGAGTGTCATGAAAACTAAACCTCAATTCCATAAATATTCAGTTGGAGGAGATGGAAATCTTTTAGACTTACCACTCGCATTGGCTAGAGTGGTGGCATAGGCTGTTTTTCACAGATGAAAAAACACACATTTAAATGCACATACACAGCTGTGAAAGAATGGTACATGATGAAACTATCATGTCAGTTGTAGAGATGAGGCTGGTTGCATCACAGAAGAGGCGAGTCAGTAAAAATCTTGTCTGAATAATGACAAATGTGTATGTGTCTACTATATGTAGAGCCCTGTAGAGTGTGTGTGTGTGTGTGTGCATGCAAGGTTGTGCCCACAGTCAGACCACAGCCACCTTCCTCGTAATCTTAAGCACACACATGAATGGTTGTGTCACGTCTTGGTGGAGCAGCGTTTCTCTTCGTAATCCCAGCAGCTTGCAGTGATGAAATGAATGGAGGGAGGTGACGAAGGATAAGAGACACTGTAGAGCAGGCCAAGGCCTAGCCAGGCGTGGATTGCATTTTCCTCCTGACAGAATTGATAAAGGGCACCAGGGACTGGCTGGGATCAGCTTAGCTCCAGCTGACCCTCAGAGCCAGACCCCTGAGCTCAAGCTAAATCAACCAACCACAACCCAGTCTTTCACCTTCCATCTCCAGCGACAGGACTGCAGGTCTGTGGACTGTTCCCTAATTAGCTGTGAGAATTATATTTGTACTTGTTGCTGCTTTTTTGTGCTAATGGCTTTATTTTCTGCTTTGAGTATTATTTATTTATTATTACTCTCAGAGGGGAAGTGTATATGAGGTGGGACTGGCCCTGTGTGGATGATGCATTAGTTTAGCTGTCTGGAATTTCATTGGTCAACAGATAACTGTGTGTTAAAATGCCTTAAAAGATCTTTATCACATTTTACTTACAAAATGCCATAAGAATATTAATTCAATTATTTTTGGTATAGTCTTAAATATTTGTTTATTGAATGCTGTAATGATTGTGTAAAATGCTCATGAAAATAGAATTAAAGGCTCATGTACACCTTCAGTTTCTTGTAGACAGGTGTGTAGGAGGAAAATCCATGGGATAGAGAAAAGAGAACTCTTGGACCCTGTAATTTACTTGCATATAACTTTATTTACAGATACAGTGTTTATTAGGCAAAACCTCTTGAAGGTCTAAGGACTGAAACATATCTGTAAATATAATCTGTAAAGGTTATATGCAAGTAAAGTGTCTGGGAGGTCTATAAACGTCTGCAATTCACTCAAAGTGCTAAAGTTGAATTCAGTTGTCTCTGTTATCCTGTTACCTTACAAATCTTTTTTTTTAAATCTTTTCGCTAATAACCAGTTTGGTCAAATGTAATGTAACTCAACCAGTTATATTGTCATTTTGCCTGATCTATAATTTTGACCTGATGATATATATTTGTCTATATTTTCACATTTGATGGTTAAATTTTAGGCCAATTTTGCAATAAAAGTAACCCAAGGAATCTGTGGCATTAAAAGGTCTTACATTTAACTTACATACTATCCGTATAACATGCTTTTTAAAAGTAGAGGGCCAAAGCCTTCACATGTAGTTAAGCTTTTCCTTTACCAGTGAAATCACAGTATTGTGTCTGTGTGTGTGGTTGTGTGTGCATGTGTGCGCCTGCTTGCTGTTTGCTTGGCTTTTGCTCTAATCCTTTAAATGGCCATATACATTTTATAGAAGATTGAGGGAGGTCTGTGAAAATGTGCAGAGCAGTGGTTGTCACCTATGGCTGTAAATACATGAATGGAAAGACTCTCTCACACACAAAAACTATTTAAAAGTGTGGCATCCTCAGATGACCCCTGTGTTCCCATTGCTCGATTTGCTATGCTGCTCTACACAGAGCAGGGCTGTAACTCAGTATTGTGTTTACGAGCTGCCGTGAATGCTACTAAATTAATTAGGCTTCCCCCTGGTGGCCGAGATGACTCACTGATGACCTTAGCAGACACAGATTTATATACACAATAACTTGCACACAAGGATACGCAAGTGGGGACAAATACAGATTCATGGTGATGCAAAAAAGGAACTTACTTCACTTGGGCATTTTTTCACTCTATTTTAGTACACACATGCACATCCCCCTCCACCGAGTGTGGTCATTAAGTCTGCAGGAAAACAGGAAAATGCCAGATAGCTTTGTTATATATAGATGTGATGATCGGAACCAGGGGAAATCAGCAGCAGGTCTAAATGGAATTATTTTTTCTATTCTTACCTCTCCTACTCTCTGAAAATATACAGGGATTATGTGAAAAAACTGTTAAACTGGTTACACTTAAACATGTTTGTTGGCACAGTGTAGAACACAGCAGTACTGGCCATTACATCCGCAATTACCTCAAGGTATCAGGGTAGTTTATTATTATTATTATAATACAACACAGAGATGCACAACAGAGTTTGGTCCCTTCGGGATAAAATCTAAGACAAAATTAACTGAAGCAATATATAGTTTTTTTTTTTATAAACATTTACATGTATAATTCTGTTATGTATTTTTTGAATTTGCATCTGATTGAATTTAAACAGCAGCAACAAAGCAGTGATAATATGATTGATATCTTCACATAAAAAAATTGCCAATTAGGAAACAGTTCATCAAATGTGGCAGCATTTATACAGGAAGTGACAGTCAGCCTCTCCTCTTCCTGCTGGAGTCTTGCATGTTGCGTCCTGTCAAATGCAATAGCTTGATCTGAGATGTTGCAGAGAATGTCTCTATAAAATGTGGGCACAACGTCTCTTATATCCTGTTACTTGAACATTTAATAATATTATACTGACCTTTTGCCCTGATTTAAAGTCAGAAGTATTTGAATGCTGCCAGTGTAATAAGTTGGACACAGTCCTTTTGCCGACTTTCCTTTGTTTTCATTGCTTCTCTCACTGCCCTTTGCAATTTTAAGCTATTGGGGTGGAAAGAGAGAGAATGAAATTTGAGATTTCATTATTTTACCAGCAGAAAATGACAGTTAAAGTGTTACTGTGTGTTCAACTGACTTCCTCGTAGAACTGAGCCACACTATCTGTGTATTCAGTCTGTGTTTTCAAGGAGGATAAAGAGTGGAATCATTTAGTGGTGGGCTATGAGCGGAGATGATGTAGGATCAGTTTGAGAAGGAAGAGAGGAAGAAAAATGTCACTTCCTATCCCCATCTGCCCGCTGCTAAAAGGAGAGGAAACTGTAATGATGATTATTAGACTGGGGAATATTTTCCCCCCTCTCACATTTCCGTCTGATTTCCCAGATTCCCCCCATCGAAAAGGCACATGCATATGTGTGTGCTTTTGTGTGTGCGTGTCTCGCTGATGCAATTCTAGGTTCTCCCAAGAAAGCAGGGAATGATGGTCCAAGTCTCTGTTTTGTGTTCTTGGCATCATCTCACCTGCCATGGAAGATTTGTCATCATTCATACTATTTCCCTTTCTTTCCGCACTTCTCTTGTCATTTTGGGACACCTGCCATCCACCCGCCTTCCTCTGGGTTTCCACTTTGATTTAAAAACATAACTCCCACTTACCTTTACCCACCATATCCTTACACCGAGGCCACTCTCGCTCGATTGGGGCTTTCTCCATCGCACCTACGTGTCCCTGCTCTCGTTTCACCAGTAGATAATTAGATTGTCCTGGTGCCTGGATGCAGTGCAGCATGTCAATTCTACCAAAATAACTTGCCTTGCCAGCATGCTCCTACTCTAATTCCCTTAAGTGTGTCCCTCCTCTGGCCTGTGTGTGTGTGTGCGCTTCTCTCATACCGCACATCTGTCTGTAAACGTGTTTGTGTGTTAGACCTGCATCTCTATCACACCGTCTGCCCGCTCCCTCCCTCACAGTTCTTCAAAGTCAGCCATTTCCTGATGTCGTCAGTGGTGCAGAGCGCTGTGAAGCGTCACCGTGGTGACTGCATCTTGACTGACAGCTGAGTCGCAGGCTATCTGATAACTTCAACCTTCAATTAAATGCTATCTGTGGCTCTGCTTTTCTCCCGAGCACACACTCACACACACATTGATAGGCAGCTGAGTGACAGCTCAGCATGTCATTTCCGTTGACCTTCAGGCATCTGATAGGATGTGTGACATGTCTTTTAAGTTCGTCTCTGTCTCCAATTTATTCCCTGTGTATTTGTATTTGCCAACTGTTAGGCGGGTTGTGGGCAGGTCACTGGGTAGTAAGAAATGCTCAGGAGTGAAAACACACACGGACAGAGACACCTTCACTGTGCTGACTTTATGAAATGGGACCCACAGTCAGACGTAAGCTGTTGAGCAACTGCTAAACTGAACTGAACTCCTCTCTGCAGCTTGCAAGGCCTGAGAGAAGAGAGTGACCAGTTATATACATGGGTCTGTACAAACAGCTGTGAAATACAGCTCTGCTCTTGGTGCTTCTGTGGCATTAGTGTTTCTCTGGTGTTTGGCGGGTTGTCATGGTACTTTAGGTTGTTTACTTCAGTAATGGAATCCTTTTAAACACCCCTCACCCTCAATTTCCCTTCTTCCGCTCCACCTGTCTTCTCCAAAATAAAGATCCTCAGAGGAGCAGATGTTTGATCCCTCTGCAATTTGACATTTTTTGGTTTTTAGTCTGTCTTTTGAAGGCAAATTAATCTAATTGAACACTGCAAATGACTTTGCATTGATTCTATGGGCTCAGTTGACTGACACAGGAGGTTGGTATTGTTTGTTGTTTGTCAGTGTATTAAAGCTATAAGAAAGGTCCATCAAAAATAAACTAAAATAAACTTTAAATTGTTAATTAATGGTACTACAAGGAAGTTTTGTAGTTTGTTGATTTTAGAGGCCCCTGTGGACAAAAAACAGTTGTTTCCACCACTATAACCACAAAATATAATGTCAATAATAAAATGATATGATTAAAAATATCCTCCTGCTTCTTTTTTACTGACTAATGTATTAGTCACTGTAGCTTTGGGTTGGAAAATATAAATATATATTAGTTTCATCTGATTTTTCAGAGAATCTGACCCGATGGCATTAAGAATGACTATATAGAAGTAGACAATCTTCTCACACGTGGTCTAGTTTGCTTAAATAGGTCATATAGAGGCATCAGTAATAAATTGAAACTGTTTCATAACCAGTTAAAAACTCGTTGGAGTAGCTTTAAGTACAAAGTACTCTACAGCAGACGTTTTCAAAGTGGGAGGCAGGCACAAGCAATTCAAGGGAGGCTTAGTGAATGGAAATGAAAGAAATATTCCGTTAGTTATCAAAAGGAGATCACATAGAGTTGCCTAAATATGCATGATTTGGTTAAACAGGTATAGCGGTTTGGGGAATTTTACGGTTTCCCATTTCAGAAACTAATTAATGCTTTTGGACAGACCTTTTTTATATATTTGTTGCAGTCTGATATTATGTCAGACAGCAATATTATGATATTTTGGCTCAGTTGTTGTGTCTGTGGGACTAAATAACATAATTGTGATCCCATGGACATGATTATTTTATTTGAACAAAACTAAGAAAGTAAGGGGAGCACCTTTTCCCAAGCTTTAACTGAAGTGAGGCCCACAGTCTATGACTTTGAAAACCCCTGCTCTACAGAATAAACACAGGTAATTACAACAGGAAATGAAATTAGGCGCAAATATATAGGATGAAAGTATGAGTAGGTAGGCTGAGGCTCGTATTATAAACTAACATCAGATAATTTTCTTAAATATTAAATCAGTATTCATGAATTACTAACACTCATGCTGTAAAAATTCAAGAGCATATTTGTGTACTTCAGTGCTAACAGACTAAAGATTAATTTTAGTTTGCCTTTCAGTGAATCCCACATCTGTGTGTGCATACGTGTGTGTTAGCAATGTCAGGTTTTGGAGAGGGTGAAAAAATTGCTTCACTGAAGCTTCACTTCAACTGCAATGCACAAATTTGAGATACCATAAAAAGAGGCTCTGGTGATTTGAGCAGACAGGATGTCCTGGACCTTTCTGTTTCACTGCAGTAAAATTGCCCGGACCAAACCAGCCAGTTCCCTGCACAGGGAAAGTCATTAAGCTTGTTCCCATGAGGGTGTCATCACTTATCATGCCAGCTCCTGATATCCTTCTGACCCCCTTAAGTCATTACCAGTCCTGGAAATGTACCACCCCACACCTCACCTCACCTCACTGATAGAGCGGCAGAGTGGAGGATTTTGATATCTCTAGCTAGCCAGCCATGCGTGATGATGATAATTTGATGAACGGATGGTTTTCTAGTTAGCTATTTGATGAGGAGGGTAATTACAATGATAATTTAAACAGAGGACTCTATTTGTTGTAGTCGGTTAACATGACGAAGGGCAACAGTGTAAGCTGTTAGATGGTGTATTTATAACTACACTAATGCCAGTGATTACTTGCATATTACCAACTACTGTAAATGGGCAGTGTTTAGTGCTTCGCTGGCATGTTCGTCTCTGCGGCTGTTAAGCAGAGAGGCAGAGAGGTGAAAACAAAGAATGAAGGACAAAGGAAACAGGTTCACCACACAGGCATCAAGGGCTGCTCAGTGTCACCTTATACAGGTTCTGTGTGCATAGACTAGATCCTGCTGATACAGAATTATTGAGATCACTATCAGTGTTCTGAGTTTAAAAATAATCACATAATAATGTGAAGTACAGAATTAATATAATATTTTTTTTTTTACTGTCCTTCCCATTGGGTTATGAAAAGGCGGGCCCATCTAAAAGTGTTTTCCCACATGACCTGATGTAGGTTCCTGCATGATGACATTGCTACATATAAACCCCTTAGGTTGAGGCAAGGGAAGGGGGGGATTCAGTGCTGTAACAAATGTAAACACTTTTTGCTTACAGCTGAATGTAAACAGGAGAAAAAACTGAAAAAGAGTACAGATGGAATCATCCTTTAAAGAACTGTGACACTAGCTATGTTTCCACTGCAGGAACTTTCCCCAGGGACAAGCAACCTTTGAAGGAACTCCAACCAGGGTCTAAATTAAGTTCCAGGGACATTATTGTACCCCCCAAAATGTCCCTGCTTGGGGGGGTAGTTTTCTCCAAAAGTACAGGAACACTGATTGATGGCATACTCACAGTATTTTATTTCAGCCACCATTTCTTTTCAAAAAAACTGCAGCTGGAAAGCAGTTTTTCTTTTTCTTTCTTTTTTTTTTTGGTCATTTTGCTTTGACTCATAAACATGGAGTTAATGGAGTTACAGAAGAAAGCACATGATAGTGCCAATGCCATGCTGTATAATGATGGACTAATTTGCCTAATCTTTGAGTCTTTAGAGTGTCACTGAAAAGCAAACAACAATTAGTTGAATTAACCTTTTAGTTCCTTAAAAAGTAGCACCTGGGACTAAAAGTTACTTTGGGTGGAAACCTGGTTCCTGCAAAATATCCTACTGTAGTTATTTTACAGTTGAATGATAAACAGTACAATTAAAGATGATACACAGATCCAGCATACTGAATTGGAATCTGTGTCAATACTTTTTTTTAAGCAGAGACATTTGCCTCAACAAACACAAAGTTGTATAAATATGATTGGCTGTTGCTAGTCAGTTGGTTGCCAGTCAGCTGATGTAGTACACAGTGATGATGACGCATGAGTGAAATTTCCTGATGGCTGATCAGATGTAAGTGTGACTTCAGTGCTTTGCCAGAACACAGTTCATTAAAAAAAATTGTTATTGGCCAGGCATGACCAATCTAAAGTAGATGCTGTTTTCCTTCCTCCACTGGATGAGGAGGCTACAGATAAGATAGCAGCACATGGCTAGCATTATTCCACAGCTTTTTTAGCTCTGTCAAAGGCCAGTCTTCTATCTTCTACATTGAGAGACTGAATGTTACTTAGAATCTTCCTACTTATTATTTTTTCTCTGTCTGCTGCTCGCTTATCTGAAAGTTCACAAACTTTGCTTTCTGCTTCCTTCACTCACGTCTTCCAAACTTCTAGCCGACATCAATCTTTACGCTTTCCATCTCTCCGTCTTCCCTCCTCTGTATTTCCACCCTGCCTGCAACCCCAAAATAAACCCAAACAGAATTATCAAAGGAGCCATGGATTAGGCGCTAAATGCTGGATGTGCTGAATAGAGAGCTTTGAAGTCTATAGGGCTTTGAGGCTAAAATGTCACCACTGGAATCTAAGTCTAATTTTCACTCCTTCATTGCCCCAGTCTCACCTCCTCTGTCCCTTCTGGAAATCAAGCATGCAAACCGCTGTAGGTTAAGCACCTGTCTGCTCTCAACTACACTTTCCTTCCCTCCGTCCTCTTTTACTGTATGAATTTGCATGTAGAGCTGCTGTGTGCTTATAATTCTCTTGGTTGTGAGATGAAACGATGGGAAAATTTCATATCATGATTACAGTGAACAAAACCTATGGTTATTGGTACAGTATTACAGTGATGTTGTTAAAATGTGCTCAAAATGTTTAAAAAGTATTAATCCACAAACTGAAATGGCATCAGGGTTCACGGTTAATGTTTCTGTTTTTCTTTTTTTTTCACTTGGCCGGCAAGTGGGTCAGAAATCTACTTCTCCAAAGTCAATTTTTACTTGCTTCTGTACAAATCATTTTATAAAAGGTTATTTAATAATAACAATGGCATTTATTGAATTAGTAATGTTTAATCTAGGGCTGCAACATCTATTAAATGTCAGAAAATAGTGACAAATGTCTATTCTAGTCCAAGGTGATGTCATTGCCATTTTGCATGAAAAATTACTTGACGATTAATTGATTGTCAGAATAGTTTAATTATTTATTTATTTTTTTTTAAACAACTTGCACGGTTGGGCAATTGAGTTGCCAGATTTTGTAGCCTGACATTTACTGGCCCTGGGCAAGTGGGCAATCCTTAGTGTTGAGCCCAGTGACATTATATTCAAATGCAAATTCTGTGCATTTTCCTTAACTGATGTTGAAAATGTTAACAATCAGTAATTCAAAATTAATAAGATTCAAAATGCATGGTTTTGCTAATTTTAAGTTTGATTTAAACAATTTTAGCAGTAGCCTGCTGGTGACTAGTGAGGTTCTGTGTAGTTAGAGAGAAGCATTGATTTGTGCTGTGAGCGACCCATGCCCTACAGGAGGATGACAGATATGCAGAAGAGGAAAGGCAGGATCCTGTGTACTACAATGAAAAGGAAAAGGAAGCCTGCTCAGTTCCCAGAAACTGAAAAGAGGAGTTGTGGAAAGAGAAGGAGGGTGTTTTGGCAACCAATCGCAGTGTTCAGCTCTGTGCCCTCCGTGAAGCCTCTAAATACTGTAACTTGAAGTGAAATGAGACGGAAGGTATCTTAGGAATGAGGAAAGGGGAGTTTTGCAGTGATAAATGGTTAACCATGACTTTGGTATGAGCTGTTTCACAATGATACTTTGCAACATTAGGGGAGGGTTGGAATCAAGAGAGAAAAGATCTGGAGAGATGGAAAGCAGGGCAGAGATGGCAGCGCCTGGTGTAACCACAGATTCCACCTTGCTTTGATTACACTGCAATGAATGAACAGTTCCTCATTTCCATAAGCCTGACGAGGCCAGCTAATAAGTGATTGGTATTCTCCTCCTGGCCTGGCCCCGCTTTTCGATAAGCTCCGCGCGCACACAGTCAGAGCCCTCAGCATGATCTCATTTCCTGTCTCCCCACCACCACAAACAAACGCCGTCAAAGGCACAATTGTTCTGCCTCTCTGAGCATTGTTGGTGGAACTGCTGTTGTTTCTCAGTCAGTCACACAAAAAACAAACCACAATGCACATGCACACAAACCCATGTGACAATCAGCTCTGGGTGCCGAGGGTGTCTGCGAGAGTTCACTCCACATATTGTGGTTTCACACACACATTCGTGCTCATAAAACACACAGCGGTGTAGACGTAGATATGCTCACAACATAACCCGCCTGTGGAGTAGCGATAACTGGGGCTAAACAAAGGCCCTTTAATGTCAGTGTAAGCCCTTGTCCTGAAGGGGGTTTTGTGTGTATGTGTAAGTGTGTGCGTGCTTGTCTGTCTGTCTTTCCATGTTTGCACACAAGCTATGTTTGTATATAGTGTGTGCGCTTCTCTGTGCTTGTGTATTTGTTTGAAAAACTTGGACAAAACTGAGATAAAATGAGACTGAAACAGAGGAGGGAAAGAGTTTGTCCACCAAACAGTCCCAGTGTCTCTAATCTTCTAATGCTGTAAATGAGAAGAAATAAGAGAGAAAGAAAAAGAGACTGCTGGGAGTTTACGAGTCAGCAAAAGACACAGTTTATGCATGTATCCTGCTCACCAGATGGGTGCTGGGAGTAGTGTGTGATTCAACAGAGCTGAAAGATTATATATATATATATATATATATATATATATATATACTTTTTTGTAACTGTTTTGTTCATTCCCAAAATAGCCAATGGCTTTATTTCTAGTCATGAGGGGACACTTTTTAAATTTGTATTAATTATCTATTGTTGAAAGCCTGTTAAATTTCACTGTCACTAGCGACTGCTTCAAGGCCTCGTAGAGGGTGTGGAGCTTTAGGAAATCCAGCCAACAAGCCACGGTGTTTCCCAGACAAGACTTTTTTTTTTAAAGACCTCAGTCTGGGGAGCCAGTGGAGTTGATGTAGCAGCGGTAAAATAGAGGATGAAAACTAGCTTTTTTTAGTAGGTGCGGAGGTGGCTAGATAGTTTAGCAAGAGGAGGTGAAGAGCGGATAGTGTATTTGGCAGTGAGGGCACTGTATCCATCCTACTCCTCTGGCTCTACTGAGTGGAGTTCCTGGCAGGCTCAGTGGCCCTGCACCCTTCTGATAACTCACCCGCTTGGCTTTTCCATTGTCTCTACATTCCTGTGGCTTAAAATGGAGGTCGCCTTTTATAACAACATATCAACATCCACAAAAAGAATGTCAAACCCTCAGTGCAGAGCAAGAAGCCAGAGAGCAGAGACCGCCATCCACTGCAATTAACACCTAGCTTTATTCCATCGCTGAAATGATTTTTGGCCGCATTTTTATTTACAGTAGAGTTACACTTCTAATTGTGAGGTTTTATTAAGACGAGGCAGTGTTATTTTGTTATATTGCCAGTTTGTGGTGAGATGTTTGAAGCTAAAAACATTTAAACATTTAAATGTTCCTCGAGTGATGTGTGTGAGTTAAACTTGCGGTAACTGCTTTGGCCAGACATGACGCCTGCTCTTTGCTGTGCCTCCGCCCTGTTTGTGTGAGTCTCTGCACATGCCCCTGTCATCATTAAAACACATCTGACACTGATACACCAAAAAGGGAGGGGGGTTGGCCATAAAATCTGAGCCACACGCATGTAACGGCCTGCCCTAACCCTTTATCCCCGGGCGCCCCATCAGATCCACATCTAGAGTGAGAAAACAGTGAGGATGTGGTGGCAGTGTTCTTGCTCACATCTCATCTCATCTAGCTCCCTTTAATACTGGAAAAATAAGATGTCCGTGACTCTTTCCACTCATCATCTCTCTAACCTTTTCTCTCTTTATTTCTCTTAGCTTTCCTCCATCAGGCCCTGGTCACTGTCAGGTCTAATTGTCATCAACATATTCAGGTCCACAGAGAAACAGATTCCGCTGTCGGAGAAAGGCTGGTATTAGCAGCAACGTGAAGCAAAGGCAGAGAGTAAAATATTAAATACTCTTTCTGTATTATTTCAGGATTTTCTCAACTGGCCTCATACTTTGAATCTGATGCACTTTTCCCCTCTTTCCCTTGTCTATTTGACATCTAGAGCTTGCTCTGTAATTCATCCTCTGTATGTATTTAATATTCATGGTGTGTAAATCTGGCAGGATTTGGACTGATGGAAGATATTGTAGCCTGTTAGGCTGGTGAGAACTGTCACACATCTGCATGGAAACATATTAAACAGCGTTGGGAGAGTTACTTTTAAAATGTATTCCAGCACAGATCACTGAATACATGCCATGAAATTAAATTTGTAATGTATTCCATTAGATTACACACACTGTCCTGGTTGTGTGGTGTGTGGCAGGTACAATATGTGCAAATAAATTGTTGCACTTCTTAAAAATCCGTTTTTGAGAAATGCATGCCTCCATCTGAATTTTAGAATGAATAAAAACAAATAGAAAGGAATCCCTTTAAGTAATATGTTACTAAAGACAGTGACTGTATTCAGAGTGCCACAAATTTAAGCTGCAACCGAGTACAGTTACTTGTACAGTTTATTATGTATAAGAATTCATCATTTATTTTGTAAAGACATAACTATTCTACCAGACATGCTATAGCAGAAAATTTTATATTACTAAAAGCAAGTGAACAGTTATGTACTGCACTGTGCATGAATGGCATTTACTTCCTAGACATATCACACAAGAAAATAATGAAAGTTTGATTTAAAAATATTACTAAAACAGCACCTTTTTACTGAGTTTGGTTAATACTAACATGGCCCCACATTTTAATGTCAGAATTACAAATGTAATGTTTCCATTAATTGATATGTTATGTGGGTACAAATATAGTATGCTTATAGTCAGATAACTAGTGCATACTACCTACTAAGTCAGTCATTTCATATCATCTGTTGAACTTTGTATTGTCAGGAGCATGTCTTGGCTCTGTGTGTGTTTGTAGTCTTTGTCTTGTATCTTTTGTAACATTAACTGTAATGATTTAAATTGTAGTGCATTGTCACAGTGTAATGCTTTTATAGACCCTAGGAAGACTAGCTGCTGCTGTGCTGTCGCTATTGGGGTCCTAATAAACTAAACTAAATTAATATCTTGTATTTTGAATATGTAATGCTGTTCTATAACTCTCCAACCCTGCATATAAATATAGAAAGTTTTTAAACCTTGTAGTTGTACAATTTGTGTTTGCGTTTGTGCCAAATGACAGCTAGCATTTTTCAAATATGGCACTGCAGTTACTAGGAGGCTAGGCTGTATAACAACACCCAGGACATTGTCACTGTAGCTTCTGTGTAATAGGTTAGAGGCTATGTCTGTTTATGTGTAGGAGTACCACATCAGCACCCTAATGCCCAGAGCTTGGGGTTCACCCTTGTCTGCAGCGGGTACTGTGATGCAGACAGACAGCTCTCTCCTGTGTTCCTTGAGGCTGTGTGTGTTTGTGTGTGTATGAGGCAGAAGCAGGCCACCGTGCATCGTTGGTGGCTGACCTCCAAGGACAGGTGCCTCTACATCCTTCAGTAGGCGCATACACTCTCACAAAATAGCCCCTGCACCAGTTTCCTTGATTCGAGTTAACCAAACAGACAGTTGCCTTGTGACAGAGAAACATAAAGCCTGTGTAGCTGCGTGCTACGATCATCCGCAGGGACTTTAGCATCTCAGGGTGTGTCCTCATGCCGGAGACAGACAGGCTACAGTTGCAGGCAAGCCCAGTGACGGGGACGAAGAAAACAACATCCTGGAGGTTTTGACTGTCCTCACCAGTGTTTGTTTACGTAGTTCAGGGGGAATACACCAACATCACGTTAAATTTGTAATCCCTCTGTAATTAAATGTGACTTCTCTGATGGCCTTTTGGATTTCGCTAAGGCATTGGTGCGGTGGAGTGCATAAGCAGATGTGACTGCGTTTAAGAATTTAATGCAGCAGTGTCACGGCTCATTGTAACAGCTCAAGAGAGTAACAGTTGTGCTTCTCATTGTCAAGGAAAGCTCTCCACTGTGCCGATGTGCATTTGAATATTTCAGGTTTGGACATTTTTGTTTCATTTTAATAGTGTCAGAGATCTCTTACCCATCATGCTCTCCACCAGTTGCTGTGCACACTGTTTAAACACAGTTTGTTTACCTCTTTGTATGCGTCACTGTGCCCCCCTCCTTTCTCCATCTCTCCTCCTTTCCTTCTGTTTTTATTTTGGCTGAAAATTGTGCTGGATTATTTCAACACATTTTCCCTTTATCCCGTTGGAAGCCAGTTTCAAGTGGAGAGGATTACGTCGTTAAATACGTTTCCTTTTGGTACAAAGCTCCAAAGCCACACACCAGTGAAAGGGAGCCTTGATAAGAAAATTGTGTCAAGTACACTACCTCACCTCACAACTCACCTCCCCCTTCAGCATCCTCTTCCGCTCCATTTTCTTCTCGTTTCTTTCCCGCCATTCTCACACAGTCTAATTCCCTGTAGTTAATTTTCTATTTAGGACTATTTTGACATGTAGTGTGGGTGATAACGTAGAGGGAAGCCAACCCAAGTGTGGCATGTGGTTGGAAGTCAAACCAGGTAGCAAAACATTCATCTGCAAAATTAGTTAAACCACCCCCCACCCCTCTCAATTAAAGGGAAAAAAAGACATTGTGAACATTTGAGCACTCTTCTTCCTCTGTATTTTCACTAATTTCTCTCTGGTTGTGCTGCAACTGTGTTGAGGAGGAAAAAAAGCAATGTAGCTAATTTAACAATGTTGCCGGAGAAACTATGGCTGAGGGGCAGCCCTTCTCTTTATCCTAGAAAGGCAGAAAGTGTAGTAAATTTGGTGTAGTGTGTGTAGTCGTGACAGCAGAGGTGTGATATCCAGCAAAGCTGATGCTATGCTCTCCAGAAGCTCATGGAAAATGAAATCTGTCCTGATGCTTGTTTGTTTTTGTGTATGTGCATGTATAAATAATACTGCCTCTTGTTCTGTGCTGAGCAAATTCAAGATCAACTTGACTGTTTGAATTGAATTTACTTGTTATTGATAGATTTTGATTATTGATTTATTATTAAACCTTTTTGATGTCCTGATGTAAAAGAAATGTAAATGTCCATAATCCTTTACAGTAGTCAAGTAGTTTTGACAGATGTTGCAGTTGCAGTGTGATTCACAATGAGTAGAAATTATAATTTTTTATTCACAATTTTCTATGTCACTAAAAGACGATTAAAATCATGATGATGTGACATTTGTTGGGATCTGTACCAAATAAACACATTTTCTTACAGCTGAAGAGCAAGATTTGTAGGCCAGGACATCTCTGCAGCACCACAGTACTTCATTATAATGCTGTTTTGTCTCACATTTTTCCTTATCAAAAAATTGCTGTTTCACTGATTTTGGATATTGCACTTGGT
This sequence comes from Lutjanus erythropterus, assembly GCF_056507025.1. NCBI lineage: Eukaryota > Metazoa > Chordata > Actinopteri > Lutjaniformes > Lutjanidae > Lutjanus > Lutjanus erythropterus. The sequence continues at coordinate 16,195,027 of NC_139334.1, forward strand.
CATATTGCGATTTTGTTAGTATTTTGATTAATTTGCGGCCATAATTGTATTTCCTATTAAGTCTTTCTGACATCCTGATGTAAAGGAAATGTAAATCTCACACTCAATATTCACCAGTTTATTTCTCTCTCTGTATCTGCAGTATAACTTTGTGGGGAGAATCCTTGGCCCTCGGGGACTCACAGCCAAACAGTTGGAAGCAGAGACGGGATGCAAAATCATGGTGCGAGGCAAGAGCTCTATGAGAGACAAGAAGAAGGTAAGCTCATCACCGTGGCAGTGTGCCCAGTGTATTTAATGTGTTTTATCTCTTGATAACAATGTTACTCATTAGGTAAGATTCCAGTCACACAAGCAAAAAGAAATTTTATGTAATCCATACATTTATTTTACTGCACCACAACACACTAAAGCTCACTGTTTTTCTTTCTGCTCTGTCTTGAGAAATTACACAATAATATGAAACTAACTGGGACTTCTGTCACACAAAAACATCCCACTTGCCCTGTAGAAACATGAGGCAGACACACGCTCAGTGGATGCCTGCTGGCTGGATTCTGACATCTGATCGGGCTGTTTGCTGTGCAGTGGAAAGTACAGACGGCAGTAGTAAAGCAGGCGGCTAAGGCCAGGGGCAGCCTCTATTTCTGGACCTACTGAGCGGAGGTTGGAGACATAAAAGGCTAATGTTGTGTGTCTATATATCCCATGACCCAAGGGGTGAACTTATGCAAAAACATGTTGTGATATTTACCTGAAAATTGTGCATCTGCACATTTTTCACAGTATGTTTTGGCCCTAAACAGCCATGTCACAGCATTTGAAAATCCAGACTGATGGACAGACTGCCGATGAAAATCAGACCATGTTTGGTTGTCCTGTATCACGCTAGTATCAGGTCAGTCTTGCAGTAGCATGTCTTTTAAGCCTACAGAGTTGACTCATAGCACATTTCAGCTGCCTACATTTGGAATTTTGATAAACCTCACTGTTCAGTCAAACCTGATGACAAAACAATGAATGCCTAAACTTTGAATCCTACAGCAACTTAACATGCGTCCCGGAGGGCTTCCAAAGTGTGTCAGATCAGATTTGGTGATGTACTTTGAAGTTACTGTGAGGACAAATTGACAGTTTTAAAAATTGTGGTATTTCAAGCATCTTAGCATGTTTTACCCAGGGGTTTTAGCCACGCTATAATGGCTGCTTTTGGCTGTTTTTCTGGGGTTTTTCGTCACTGGGTGACACCTTTTGTAGTTGCATCTTTGTTTTTAAATCTTCCTCTTTTCTCTTTTTGTCCGCATATCCTAGTTGCTCTGATTTGCCAGGCAGTGGTGCTATATTACAATACATTTACATAAGTCAGTAATATGTGCATTTCATTCCTCCTCATATGGGAATCACCTTCTCTTCACACACACACAGTCCACAGTGCGTCGTAACATACACACTGATGTACACAGATTTTCAGCTGAGTCATAATCTTATAAGCTCCAGTTTGCTACAGGGCCAAGGTTTTCTTCCCCCTTTCTTTCTATCTTTTTTGTTAATGGCTTCTCCATTCGTGTTTTAATTTCTATCCCTTATTCTCATTTCCCTTGGAGTGTGTTCATTACCACAGAACAAGATGAAGACGCTCTGCTATGGTTCTTTCTTGGAATTAGATCCTGAAGTAGTTAAATGGAAGTGAACACGCTCAAGCATGTACAGCCCAACACACACACTTTAGAAGTCCGCTTTAGCTCATTATATGAATCTGTGATTGCTCTCATAATCTCTTACCATGTTAAAACTTAATGACGCGTGCCAGTTTGTTTGGAGGGACCTGTCAAAGACCCTGTGCAATTAGCCTACTACACTAACAAAGATCCAGTACAGTTAAATATTTAGACAAAAATGCAGATGAGCAATATTATTTCTTTACTCAGTGTTTTGATTTGGGATGAACTTGGGGAATAACTTAGTCTTTAAAATGTTTGCTACTCCAATTAAATTGTTGTCAGCTTTCTACACAAGACTTCTTTTCTTAATTGTCCTCCATTAAAATTACATTTTCCTTCCTCACTACCTTTCTGTGTCTTACCTTAGACCACACTGGTGGCTGGTTTAGACATTTACAGCAAGGTAAGCTGGAGAAAATATTTTTTCTGCTAGTTTTTTTATCCTTGCTGCATTCACTTGCTGTCAATAAATCACAAGAATCACCATCAGGCTAGCTCCCTGCACCCCAAAAAATTTTGTGTGGCCCGGTGTGTGTCGTAACTGTGGCTCAGCCCCAGACAAAGCCTCGGCCGTGGCCTCCAGTCGCTGCATCCTCAACCTCAGTATTTTCAGTTTGATGCCCTGTGGCAGCAGAGGAAGCCGCGGGAGCAGCTTAGCCAGTGTGTTTATTCAGGATCCATTAGCGGCAGCGTTTTTATGCTCTCAATAATTCAGCTGGTTGCTCCCTCCTGGGCCGCACTGCCTGGCGGGGAGTCGGCTCACTGGAGCTATGCAACGGGAGAGAGTCAAGCAGAGACTGAAGGAGAGAGAGACAGAAACAGAGGAAAATGAACAATGGAGAGAGAAGAAAAGCAGATCAAGTAGAAATAAGGAGGAAAGAAGCAAGTGAGGAGAAAAATTTGGTACTTCACACTCTTATCAAGCAACACCCTATATAATGCTTATAATTAGGAATATCCTGATCAAATTTTTTCACTTCCAGTCCCTTTCAAATTCTTTTTGTACTAAAGATCTAACATTACCATTTCATTGTTTTTGTCACTTTATTTTTCCTTCATAATACAGCTTATATTGCACACCTAGCATACACTTACCCAACATTACAGATTTCCCTTGATTGTTTATAATATTTTGTGTGCAATTATTTTGACTGCTGTCATTAATTCTTCCCATAAGTACCTTTCAAGCCCACTGTTTCTGAATACTAATACCACTGTCTTTTATAACCTAGCCAGACGTTCTCAGAGAAGGCTTCATTTATTCTAGATTTTCTGTTTATATTTAAAGATAAATGTCTACTGCTATAGCTGCTTGTAAAATTTGAACAAAGAGATAAACAACAATAATTATGTTAGCATTTTCATCACCTCTTAATCACTGTAGTACTGTCATTGGATTTGTTAAATGCCAACAAACTGTCTTTAGTCAAATCATTTTTCAAAATTTTACCAGCACCATTCAGCTCAGAATATGTAGAGAGAACTAGGGCTGAACAATTCATCGAAATTTTATCGAAATTGCAAAATGGCCAACTGCAGTTTTGAAATTGCAGAAGGTACAATATTTGATAAAGACAAATGCATATCAAAATACCAATTTAAATTAAATATTGATGCGCTGCAGAGATAGAGAAGAAAACATCTTTGTTTGGTAAATGCCCACAAAAATCATTACCTTAGTCATTTTAACATTTTTTAATCATTCCCTTTAAGGTTGCAAATCATTGCAATTGCAATATCAGTCAAAATAATCAAAATTAGATTTTCAAAATTGTTTTGCCCTCAAGAGAACCCAGCAGAAATATGATATTTATTTATCACTTCTTTATTGATATGGCAGTCATCACAGTGTGGAAATGTTAAAGTCACCAAATAATGGGAGACAGAAGAGACGAATGCAGGATAATAAGCTGTCTCAAGACTCCACTTCACACTCTGATTAAACAAGAACAAATATATGGTGTCTGTGATGAAGACTAGAGAAATTACAGGAATGTACTTGAGCTTAGAGAATACTGGGTATCCTTTTTGACACATTTGTAGAGGCCAGGATGCATCACACACCATCTCCATTGAGAGCACTTTTTAAAAAGCGTTTATGACACTACTACGCTCAACCTTCTTCCAGTCTGTTGTATTTGGGAGCTTTCTAGTTGGTTCTTTACTCTTTTGACACTGCCCAAAGGGATGAAGCTTGTATGTTATGTCGTTTCTGATGATTATTGTCTAAACACTTGGAAGGAAAAAAGGGCTCCTGGAGCCATATTCCAATCAAACCTTCATCTAATGTGGCAGCTTCAGTCCCTCTGGTTTTCACTCTCACAGTCATGCGTAAATCAAAACAACATCAGGAATAACAGCAATTAAATTACAGGTATGTTATATCGACCATTGCAGAAGTAGAATAGGGATTTCCCTCCTGTTCGAAAAAATAATTCCCTAATTCTATTTTGGCACTACAGTGTGAGATTAAAGTTGGCACCATAGACAGCTGTTTTAGTTTAAGCCACTACAAGTGTCCTGTCAGGCTTGTTCTAGTATCAAATGAATTTCCTTTGATTTGTTTATGTACTGATTGCCCGGACACATAATGGCTAAAATTGTGGTATCAGCACAATCACTTGCAGAGCAGAATAGGCCTGAGGCTTGGACCTTTTAACTTGTGCCAGCCAATAGACAGTGCCACTGCACAGCTCCCACATTTTATTGCTTAAGAACTAATGTGTGACATTGGCAATCAATATGTCAAACTTGATTGGCCTGTTGGCGCAGCAGCCTGCCCACTTGTTTTATTTAAAGTTTAAGCTGACTTCATTGTTCTTTTTCTCATCTCCTGGTTTCTGATTACTTGAGCCAATGCAACTGAAACCTTGTTTCTTTTTTATTAAGTTTTACAGGGAGCTTTAATGTTGATGAGAAAAGCAGAGGTCCAGGTGTTACTTTTGTTGCCTTATGGGGATTACTGGCTGGAAATGGCTTTTAAAAGGCAATGGAGCAGGACACATAGATGACAAATATCATTAGGTGTAGCTGCCCATACAACATGTTATACTAAAACTATAATTCATATTTTTACTTCTGTTGAGGTGTGCAGTGGTATGGTTCCTTTTGTCACACAGTGTGAGGAAGCCTGACCTTTAGGTGATCTCATCTCTGTTGTCCTCAATCTGCCCCACTCTTTGTCCTTTTATATTTCATAAGTCACTTTCACACATGTTGTGCATCCCTGAAATGTTCATGAACATTTTCTTCATTGACTCCTTCATGGAAGCAGGCATAAATATTCAGGGAAATCTGCACTGATAATTTTCTACCTCAAGACCCAGTAACATTTCAAGGAAAGTATAAGGAATGTCAGTACAGCTATGCTGTTAATGTGAGTGAAAGCAGAAACTTTGCAGGGACAAGCATGTAAAGGGTCACGACTGTCTGTCGAAAGACGTTCAGAAATCAAAGGCTCTTTTGAATGTTCCTTTTCATGTATCAAGTGCGTCTGTCTTAAGGGAAGCAGCTGTCGATCATTTAAATATCAATTTATCGGTTAATTATTTATTAATTGATTTCTTGTTTGGTCTATAAAACGTCACAAAAGGGAAAAAAATGGCGATCAGTGGTTTCCCAAAGTCCAAGATTGACGACCTTAAATGTGTTTTGTTCTGTTCACAACCTAAATATATTCAGTTTATTGTCACAGAGGAGCAAATGCAGCACACTTTTTTCCTCAAGAAATGACTCAAACAGATTAATCAATTAATTGTTGCAGTTCTAGTCTGTCTGACTCGGGTAAATCATGACAAACATTAGCCTACTTGTCTCGCAAGCTTGTTGAAGATTAAATACAGTACAAGAACACCAGAAAAAATAACAGTTCATTTACCCACCATGTTCCTAAAATAGTCTACTACTGTGTACATGTACACTTCGCCTACCATCCTCTTCTTCTGTTGAATTTTATGGCAGTTGACATCCACAAGTGTTACATTACCACCATCTGCTGGACTGTCATTTGCCCCATCTATTCTCGTATTGCTATGGCATGTATGTAAAGTCGCAAGACATAAATGTTCCTGAACATAGCTGCATGTGTGAATAATGACAATCATGGTGCCGGAAAGGTTATTCCAACAATTTATAGGAAACTGTCAAAGAGGCTTTATAGTGTTACATTTGATTAAAAAAAATACATCTAACCCAAATTAATCATTAGACTAGACTGAAATCATTATTGTGTCTAGAAGGGAACCCTGGATGAAAGATCTTGTGAGAGTGATCATTTTAACCCGAACCATGACCTTTCTTTAACCCTAATCAAGTGTTATTTGTACCTAAACCTACCCAGATATTTACCACAGTGTCACCACATAACTTGTACAATGTGCAGTTTGAAGAAACGACTCTTAGAAATACTTAAGTTTTGCGAATCAAGGGTTTCCTCCTAGACATTACCCAAAATCATCAAGCAATAAGACATGATGCTATATTTCCATTCTCCATCCATTCTTCAGTGAATCTTTTGATATTTGAAGGCTATCTGTCTCCTTGACAGCCTGGCCTACCCTCTCTTGTCCTTCCGTGCCCCTGCAGCTCCCTACTCCACCTGTCTGGCCTGCTGGTATTTATTTGCATTGACCTCGGTTGGGAGGATCCTTTGAGATCAAAGGAGAAGGGGACTGTTCAGAGTTGTACAGGCGGGGTTGAATCAGTGTTAATAGTTTTATTTGTGGGTGTTAAAGTGCAGCAAAGTGTCGCACCACATAGCCCAAAATCCTGTCAAGGCAGCAGTGTGGTATATTAAGTAGGACTGACCATCAGCCACCACACGAAGGATTGAACACTGTGTGTGTGCAGTGTTCACCCTCATATGTGTCCTTGAGCAATACAATAAATGGCTTCCAGCTTCAGGGGTTAGTTTGCCCTGCAGTGCAACTTTCCTCTGGAAGGGGGCAGGTAAAGTGATGGTCACTAACAAGATCAATAAAGTGACAATCAGAATGAATTGCCACTCTTTAAGTACAGCTTTTTAAAAAAAAAAATCAAAGGGAGCATCTGAAGGAAAAGACTTCTATTTTTACAACCTTTTCTGCATGTGGGGTCATCCATGCTGAGAATTCAGGCCTTAAAGTTTATTGGGCTCAAGCTTAGAGGTGTGAAAGCCAACAGGTGCTGCACAGACGATAGAAGTCAGGCAACATAACTGACGAGCAATCTTTCCCTCTGATCCTATTCTTAGATGTTGTTTCCACATGCAGTGTCCGTGCTATTTATTCATGCCACATATTTTGCCAAAACTATTACCCCTCTGGTATGTGGTTATTGCCACGGCATTTGATGTTGGCCAGTGTGGACATTCTATTCAAAGGCCTTCCCAGTGTTCCCTTTAGCCTTCGCCTTACCTCCCCTCTTCTTTTCTCACCCTCCCACCCTCCCTTGTGTTTGTCATGCTGTCACTTTCTCTCAGAGGGCACACAGTGACCTTGTTCACAGGCAGTCATGCTGGTGTGAGGTGTGTGTGTGTGTGGATGCAACTGTGTGCTTTTATTTAAATAAGAAAGTAAATATTCCAAATAGACACAAAATGCTGCTTATGAAACTAAAGAATAAAGATTTTGAAAAAAACACGGCCTGACAGATAATGGACAGATACTGGACATTACTGGTTGATGCTAATATTTGGGAATAAAAAATGTCCAGTACCAAGACTAAAGCTACATGCAAATACTGCAAGTGGGCGATGACCTACACAAGTAGCACAATCAACGTGAAGCAGCATGTCACTTGGCAGCATAGTGAGAAACTCAAGTCAACACCGCCTGAGCAAAGAAACTGTTAAAAGGACAATCCACGCTGACAAGCAGATTTGCAAACTAGGAACACATGCAAGCCTTAGTTTATTTGAAGAGATTTCATTTATTTGTATTATTCATTTAGTTATATTGATGTGGGATTTGTTTTAAACATCCATTTTTTAATTATTTTTTGTTATTTAAGATAAAATATAATTTCAGTTGCACTTTTAAGAAGAGGACATATGGGTTGTTTTGCACAGTTTACCTCAGAGATGAAAAATAATTTAAAAGGGATTCTCTTTAATTTGTTAAAGATAAGAGAAAATATATGTTGTCTTTTTTATATATTTAAATATATATATATATATACATATATATATATATATATATATACATATATATTTAAAATATACATTCATTGCATAGTTTGTGTTTTGCAGCAACTCTACCTCAGATATGTTGTGTTTTTGTCTGCGAAATAATTACAGGAATATTTTTAGTCATAATTTGTCTGCAAGCTCATTTTGTTAAAAAAATTGTGAAAAAATCGTGTCATGAAACCAGTATCGGAAATCGTATTGAATCGTGAGTTGAATGTATCGTTACATCCCTAGTGTATACTGGATAACATATATGTCGATACTGATACAACTGTGATCGACCAATATCAGGCTGATAATATTGGCAGACTAATATGTCGGTCAGGCTCTGAAAAACAAAAACAATCTGCATTATGTTCTGTCAAAAAAAAGGGTTTTCATATTGGACACAATATACACCCATACTGATTTAGACTGACATAGCTATGATAGGCCAATATCGGCCTATTGATATATCTGTCTGACTCTAATTTGCATGCACACGTGCACACACAGACATGTGATCAACTTATGTTGTTGGGTCCAGTTTAACCAACAATCTGCCATAAACGTGCTTTTCTGTATCCACCATGTGCTTTCATGCAGTGCCCTGCATACAGAGGCAGCCCTCGTGGCCTGTCTGTCTGTGTCCCCTCTAGAAAATGCTGAGTCACCTTCTAGTCCCCATGTCCCCTAATAGGCCATAAGCAAACAGCCATGGTGAAATAATGGCCTGACTGCTGAAACTAGGCCCTCCCCCCTGTGTGGAAAAGGGGAAAACGAGAGTGGAATATTGAACTTTAGTGTGTGTGTGTGTGTGTGTGCGCGCGCGTGTTGTAAAGAGCAGTGCCATGGCAACAGGTCTCTATGGAGTAGAAAGAAGGTGGGTGGCGCTCAGCTGAAGCTCTAAGCTCTGTGTGTCTGTGTGTGCGTGCGTGCACGTGTGTGCTCCCTCTCACTTTGCGGTGCTCGTTGAGTATATTGAAATCATGTTGGGTGGGCCCCCTGCAGAGCACTGCAATGCATTGTTTGTAATCAGACACCATCACAGTGGCTCACTACTCACAAATGAGCAGTGATTTGAAGTTGAGGTGGTTTGTATGAGCGGGGGTTAAACGGCACAGTGTTCATCAACAGTCTGTGCAAAGCAGCACCAACAGCAGGAGGGCAAAAAGCTTGGATGCAGTTGACTGCTTGAGACTCTGACCTCCTTTTGGAAAAGAAATTCTGATTTTGAAACATTTTTGAGTTACATTCCCTTAGAGGTTCCTGTTTTGTCTTGATAAAACAAAATATTATCATTGTAACATTAGAACAGGTGATATATTTCTTACTCACTGTGCTCTTGCTACTGTCTTAATTGAAAAGGTGGGATGATCCTCTTTAGCAAGCAGAGGGAAGCAACTCTGTTGTTATTTTATGAGGCTCTAGCTACCTACGTTATAACATCAAGTCACATGACATTTTAACATTACCTGTACCACTTGTTCACACTCACTTTGGTTAAAGTGATTTCAAATACTATACTGCACACAAATGGGATCAGTTTAAAAAAAGAAGTTTGATTCTCTTGTTTCATTTGAGCATTTTAAAAGACTGTACTTAGGTACTTGCAAGCACACTAAATTATTATTTTTTTCTATTTAAATATTTAAAGGGAACAAACAAATGCAAACAAACTAACAGATTGCGGAAGTGGTAGACCAATGACTCCCATGTTCTGTGAGATAAAATGATTGATTTTCCCTAAGGGGTTAAGTTGGTTTGGAGAGAGTGACATTTGACTTCTATAACAGAGGTTTCCCGTCAGAAAAGACTGTCTGAGCACACACTTAAACTGATACAGATTTTTTTGGTTGACCCTTTTTAAGTGGCTAAAATATGTTTTGTTGTTGACCCTGTCCACAACAGTACATTTCTTATTTTCTGTGTTTCTCCCAACTGGGGCGTGTCGACTGACATCTGCTGTAGCTAATACACTGACAATTGACATCTCCCATGCAATCCTGAATCAAATAATCTGAATTATCCCTTTAATGTGTGTCTTTAATTTATCTGTGTGTCAGTCTATAAGTTTATTTTTGCACAAAGGTCTCTCTTGAAAAAGAGATCCCGATCTCAATGAGACTGTCCGTTTAAATAAAGAGTGACATAAAATAAATATAAAAAATAATCCGGTTTCAATGTATCAGTGTGGTGTCACACATCAGAGAATATGAGGTTGCGTCTTTTTCAGACAACCTAGACCTCAACTCCTCACCTCAGGGGAAGTAGTCAGCTTTCAAACCGCTGGCTTTCATGGTTGTACAGTGACATGCGATACAACCTCAAAAGCTTTTTTGAGCGCTCTCACTGTCCGCTTGCTGCATTTACTGTCAGCGGGGCAACCAGAAGAGGGAGGAAAGTAGCTATTCTAAATGGAGAAGTGTGTTTACAAAAAAAGTGTGAGGCTACTCCATATTTGTCTCTACATATCCCATTTTACCTTTTCACAAAAGAGTCAAGCGTGACTGGGCTTTTCATGGAGGCACCTGAAAAACGTAAAACGTTGTGCACCATTTCCCAACCTCAGCCTCCCTCAATTCAAATGTTGAAACGGCTTCCTATTTAACAGTGTTGAAAGGCTATCGAGCAGTGATGTTGGTTTTGAATACAGCCCATTTTTCCTTTCAGGTAGTGCTAGTGCTACAATTTGGCGCCCTCTGAGTGCTTTGGCGCTGCCTTTTCAGGAGGGAAAACGACTCCCTCAGAGAGCTATTGTTACCTCAAACAGCATTGTCCATGCAAACACAAGTCAGAGACAGAGGCACACGCTTGTACACCTTCACACACAGTCCTTTGGTACTTTGAACTATATCCCATGTATCATAATTGCATTCCTACTAGTTAAGTTGCTATGGCTTAAAAAAATCCTCCATCCATCTCTCTCTGATCCCTCCACCCATCCATCTTTCACTGATATTAATTGCTGCAGGGCTAGCTGTCGTCTTTGTCTCTGTGAAGCGGGGGATCTATTAAAGAAGGGTGTCCTTTCAAAGTTAAAGCTAAATAGCTGACTAAAGGACCGCTCCTGTCATCCTGCCTCTCTTCACAGGGCCCCGTCGTCCTCTGTGTATGCCTGCCTCTCGCCTCCGCTTCCTCTGATATGCCGTGTTACTGCACTGGTGCTCCAACACACCCACACTGTCACATTCACTCACCATCTCTTCTCTCTATCTCTGTCCAGGAGGAGCAGAACAGAGGGAAGCCAAACTGGGAACACCTAAACGAAGACCTTCATGTCCTGATCACAGTGGAAGATTCACAGGCCAGAGCTGAGATCAAGATGAGGAGAGCGGTGGAGGAGGTCAAGAAGCTCCTCGTACCTGCTGTGAGTACATACCACACATAAGCTCATGCACAGAATTACCTGCCTATGGCCTAATAAGCAATTTAATATTCTCCACAAGATGTCATTTTGAGTTTCAAGGGACACAATGGACATGGTTTAGCTCTGATTTAGTAGTGCTTAGAGAGACTTCTCCTTCCTCAACAATCTCTAAAAAACAGGATCGTGAGGCTGCATATGGCACACCACCTCTATCCCACTGTTAGCATCCTGTTTACTTCCTTATATAGACCAGGGGAACAGGTTGGCTGTACCCCCAGCAGAGTGGAAAAACATAGCTAGCTGCACACACCTCCTGTGACTGCCACATTTCATCTCCGCTTCCCCTCTGCCCCAACTTCCTCATACACTGTGCCACTGGTGGTGGCTGCTGGTGGTGTTTTTGGCATGTCATGTGTATTTTCCCTGTTAACTGTGGTGACCAGGTGGACGAGGCAGCTGACGGGGCAGCTGACAGCCCGGGTTTGCCGTCAGGTGGCAATACACAGGGCTTGGTGGTCTGCGGAAATGGGGCCAGCCAATGCCAGGCTAAACAAGAGGACGCACTTGAATTGCGATGATATTAAGCTGCTTTCCTTCATGCACTTTATCCCATAAATGCAGAATTATGTTTACACATGTGCATCATTTACATTCTTTCACTCTGGGAGGAACAGATGCAGCAAGGACGATGTTTGCCCTAGATATAGCTGTATTATAATTCATCAGCTTCTTTCAGTACCAGAATTATGTTTTTCCACAACCACTGCACAAGTGATACCCCAAGGAAGACGACCCCCTTTAATTATAAACAAATACAGATATAGTAGAGAAGAGCAGGAAGACTTAACAGAGAAATTGTGGAATGATAGCACCATATGTGTTGTCTCTAAGAGTTTTTGAGCTGGGATGATGTGCTCATCTCCTAATTCAATACTATCATGATACTTAGATGCCAGTTCAGTATGGATCACGATTTAATACTAGGCTCTGAGAAAAAGTTGAATCATACACTACCAGAGACTGTTTATTATGACTAATATTCCCAAAAACAATCAGCCTCACGTCGGTGAGTCTGAGTTTCATTTTAGCAGCATTGTGGCTATACTGCATATAAAAATAAAGTATAATAAAAAATAGAAATTAAATCCTGTAAGTGAGAGCATGTCATTTAATATTGACTATGTGAAATAAAATGGATCTGTGAAGACATTATCACAATCGTAATGCTCATTTCCATTAGTGTGTTAATGATAATTCCCATCATATGTTGGGATCAAGCTAACAGACTCAGTGCAAGTTATTTATAAATTTACAAAATCGATAAAGCAATCAAAAAAATGATTCAGGAATTGTAAAAACTATGAGCATCACATGTCAGTCAATCTGTCTGAGTGTTATTTATCATCATCATTGCAATATTAAATTTAAATTATTAAATTAAATAAATTAAATACCTTTTGAAGTAAGCTGCTAAGTTTTAGGTGTTTCTGCTCATCAATCTAGTGCCATAATAAAATGATAAATAAAATAAGTACATAATGCCTGTAAATATGAGTACACATTATTTCATGTTGAGCATGTGATGTAAAATGGATAATTTTAAGATAACATTGCCATGATCACAACACTAATATAGTGTTAATGGGTATTACTATTCATATGTTTGCATCGAGCTAAGGGACGAAGCACAAGTTACTTACCTTAAAGAGTTTAATCTGAAAACATGCCTGTAAGGTATCAGCTGTATCTGATCACGTTTATTATGGCCATACCTAGCGCCATGAACTGTAACTTTTTGTTGTTCTTGTCTGAACTGCATCGGTTGTGAATGTAAGATCTGATGCGAGTACCAATATGCCAGGGTGTCCTATCGAGTACGATCATTCCTCCCAGTTTGTCTCAGCCAGGCCTCAGCACAGCCTGACAATGTGGAAAGCACTTCAATTCATGTCCTCTTGTTTAAAGATTGCTCGTGTCTATTCAGCCTGCCTGTCAAATTCTTTAAGCACTTGTTTTTTTTTCTGAGTCCAGAAAGCGTTTCAGATCTACACAGCTTTGTATGTACACACAGAGGATGTTGACACGCTTCTACATACACACACAAACTTGAGGATGAAGCCATCTCTGGAAGTGGCAATGTTGCAAAGAGCAATGCAGAATGAGTCACTGTTAACACACACACACATGTAGACACATACACAACGAAACCCCTTTTGGCGTCCTTTTTAAGTCAATGACAGCTCTCGGCAGATAACACTCATCTGAATGGAGTGCCACAAAAATAGCGTCCTCAGTTCTCTAGAAATCTCTTTGCATTTTATGCAGCCTGACAAGTGCATTAAAGATGGTCTGTTAATTCAGTACCTGAAACATTTATCGGGTTAAGGAGAAGCTCTCCTCTTTTATTTCTCAAACACAAGAAAAGCAGCTTCGAGCTCTTTTGAGACACTAATGAAATCTTGCTCATAAAAAGTTTCACTCTACCCTTAATTCAAATAAGAGTTTTATAGAGCTAATTAATGACCCATTGCAGTCCACCAGAGGCCTTTTTTCCTTCAGGAAAGGCATCTTTGTTCATTTAAATGTAATGAAAAGATCCCTCCATTAGATAGACATAGTGTGTTGTGTGTTTTTCTTAAGCTATCACATTTACGTATAAATGCTTTGATTCTTGAGGCATAAAATGTCCCAGCCTTGTTTTGTAATAATATCATAATAATAATAATATCAATGACACATTTGTCTCCTCTGTTTAAAGGTTTTATTTCAAAGTATTTTTTCAGCTGATACCTGTTTTTGAACATATTTTAACAACAACTAATTAATTTGTATCGATCAGACAAAGTGTGGGTATCTGGTGTAGATCTGGCCTTTCCTACTGCTTACATTAGGGGCCAGACTCTTGATACACTGGTCTGTCACTGGCCTTGGGTATGACAAATTTAAATGTCAATAGATGTGACGTAGTTTCAACATGGCAGAATAAGTGTCCAGTCACTCCATTCCTGAATGTTGGGTTGGTGCATTATCTCCCCCTGGGGCCTTTCGGGCACTCTTTCTTTCCCCTTTCACGTCACTGCCTGCATGTGCGCACACACATCATGAGTGGGTGGGCAGTAAAGCTGGCTGGCAGTAATGCCCTTTATCATGCTAAACTAGATTGGATTAAAGTATGGACACGCAGGGGTACACATTCTTCTAATGAAGGGCATCTTTTCCACATTTGGCAGCGTAAAATCGCCTTTATTAAATCGCACAGGAAACAAAATGAGGTCATGCTTTTTTATTCCCTTTCAAGGAACAGGCTTTACTTGTCATTGAAGAGGACCCAGCTGCACAAGTGAAACAAATAGGGAGAATAGAGTGATAGCCAAAAGGTTGTTATGTCTGTAAATCTGGTTGTGAAGTTAAAGGCTTTATAATGATAGTTTTTGCTTTTGAATAATCTCATAATTGATGCACATGGGATTAGGAGTCAGGATGTTCAGCTATAAAGACCTATACTTAACCAGCTAAACTCAACTCACAGAGATGTAACAGTTGGTCTTATAGTGTTTATTTATGTAGCAAGAGAATTTTATTGTATATCAGTCTCTCCGGGAGACTTCTTTTGGGATTGTTGCAGCCTTAAATACCTGATTGCAAGGGAGCTTTTGTCAAAAATTGTAACACATGTTGCAATGTTTTTAGGCGTGTTTTTACAATTATTTTGCAGGAGCAAGTTGCTTAAAAAAATCATTAAATATCAAAGTGATAATAAAAGCTCTCTCTGTTCTGTGTGTTCTGAGTGTTTAACCAAAAAGGCTCAGGATTACTAAAATGCTAACAAAATATGCTATTTGTACATATTAGCTTGGGGGGCTGCTGTGACTGGTGGTACTCGCAGGAAGCTACAGTGATCTGTCAAATTTGTGGAAATGTTAGTGGTTGAAAATTTGCTTTAATTGTTACAATTGCGACTTCCTGGAGGGACTGGTATACAGAATATTGTTTAGAAGTGATGTTTTAATTTGCTCATTGAAAATTGTGCTTTGTTCTGAAGATTTGTTCACAGAAATTAACTAGCTGCATTTTACAATAACAGTATACACTTATTACACTTGACAGTTTTCAGAAAGATGTGGGGCCAACCAAGTGTGGCTCACCTCAGAGACATATGAGCGTATGTCTACTGTAAATACACTTGTCCGTGTCTGAATCCATCGTCAGTATTTCAGTGGTTGACACGTTAGCCGAGAAAATATTGACTCTTCTGTAACACCCTGTCAATGGCTGCTCCTTATTCAGATTGATTGACAGTTGGAATGCAGTCCTGATAGGAAGTGTAAAATGTTCACCCTTCTTCCACTTTGCCCTCAGTTGTGCTCTTTTGCTCCCTATTTTGGTGAACTGTTCAACTCTCGATGAACTGGGAGCAGGGGAACATCGGCGAGATGAGAGACAGAGGGAGAGAGAGAGAGAGAGCTGGGTGGGAGAGCTTGATTGAGCTACTCTTTCAAGTGTGGATTTACTCCACTGATCCTGCCTTACTACACACACACTGTAGCACACACACACACGAATACACATGCCCAGAAAAATACTTCCACATGCATGCACGTGCGCACACACCAACTGAAATGCTCTGCTCATCCCTTGAGTCCTTAGTTAAGGCCCTCAAACAGAGCCAACAGCAGAGCCCCACTGCACTGTAGGTAACCTCCACTCAGATACTCGCAGAGCTGTATGCATAAACCCTGACTGACCCATTCCACTTCACCTCTCTGTCCCTAGAAGAGCTGGAGAGCAGCAGAGATTGACCTGTCTTGTGATTTACAGCAGAGCAGTTGCAGGAGAGACAGAAAATCTGACTTGTGTGTGTGCCATAATTATGTAGCATGACATTGCCATCACAAACAAGAATCAGCTCTCAGCTAAACCAACACCCGCCAAAGTTCAAATCCATCTGAAATGACGTCCATATGTCATTAATGATCTTCTGCTGAGTTGTACTCCCCATGTCAAACAAAGCTTGGATGGCGAATACAGAGTTTTTGCTCTTGTGTTGTAAGAGTTGGCCTGGCAGCTGTATGCACAGAGGGCGCCACATAACCATAAGACTTCGTATCAAGCAGGCCTGTGGCTTTAGAGCAGTTTGGTGTTATCCTCATTAAAAGGCCAAACTTGTAACATGGGATACTGCAGAGGCACAGACGGCAAACACCTTTAATTGGGTAAATCGACCCAGAATCACTTGGGGCAGGCCAGCACACTACGGCTGTGCTCTTCTATACTGGTTGAAACATTTAAGCATGTTGCTGTTTAGTGTAGCATGCTTAACATACCCAGATTAAACCATCAAATGAGGCATGTTTGTATATTATTTTAAGTGCTTAGCAAAAATATGACAATAAACAAAGGAAGAAAGGACTTAAAAAAAGAACAACTCACAAACATACACAGCACATCATAGCCATGGTCAAATTAAATTAAGCATAGAGCAGCTTTACAAAATTCCGTACAGACGGTGGAAAAAAAGGATACACAACAATGTGATTTAGATGAGCTACATCACATTAGTCTGTACCTTGAAAAATTTCAGTACTGGGTCCCAGATCTTATCAAACACAAACACACACAAACACACACAAATGCTCTAATCATAGGATGGTACATGGTCCAGTTTCCACACTCTCATGAGCAACATTTTTGCAGTTACCATTCCCAAAGCAGGCATTTTTACCTTTGACAACTGAGACAAAACTGATTGGGATGTGGCCATGAGTAAATCATTCTTAAATTTTCTATCACTTGCCATGCAGTAGCAGTTGCCCCTGGGTGAAGTATTGTAGATTTACTTTTTAATAGCCAATAATTATGTTAGCCAGGAGATGCATTTAAATTATATTAAATTATTTTTAAATATACAGAATGTTATAAACAATGTGGGAGTGAGTGAGAAAGAACTGGAGTAAGACAGAAAAATTGGGTGTCCTTTACATTTTAGCAGCTTTTTGACATGCATACACAATTAAAGTACACCATGCGTACCTGCTATGTATGTACAGATCTTAAAAGACGGTTAAAGGTTTTCTTGGTCTTTTGTCGTCATTTGTAGGTGACAAGCAGCGATGTGATCACTCAGTATGACAGCTTATTTAGATCCGTCACCTTTCTGCAGGAAGGGACTGGCAGATGTGACGATAGATATGTGTCACTGTGCTCGTGTTTGTGTCCACACACATTTGGCTCTGTTTGACTGTATTTGGGTTTTCATGTGTCTGTCTGTATATTTATGTACACATGCTCATTTGTGTGTGATTGACAGGTGTGTGCATTGGACATTTTTATGGGTATAATAAATTATCATCAGTCCCCTCAGGTCACAGCGCTGTTTGAAGGGTTTATGGGAAAATGACAGACTGGCAGACAATTGGACAAGGCTGTCTGAGACCAGACAAAGGCCTTGTCCTTAGGTAACCCTGAGTGCTTTTTCTCAAAGAAACCTTTTACTATAAGATATTAAGAATGCTAGAAACATCCTTGTGTTTATATTTAGCTTTCGGGTACTAGTATAGCTGGATGCTGTGTTTCTTTTTGGAATAAATTTTTTTCAAGCTGAACTTTGGACACACTAGTCAGGCGTGGAAAGCAGAATCACATTTTGTCATAGGATTAAAACACATCTTCATGCTTTATGTGCGTTAAGTTTAGAGGTCCCTTAAGCCATTCTGCTTTTCTCTTTTTCTAGTGTGGTTGCAACGGCTTTGACCTTTGCATTATTTTCAATTATAATGTCGCTGATCTAGAAAATGAAGCACACAGTTCTGTCACATGCAGCTGCAAGTTGCACTGTAAAAATCCTAAGCAGGCTAGATGCTAAAATTTTAATGTAAACAGGTTACCTTGAAAACAACCCCCAAGTACAGCACCTCATGCTTTCTGAGAGATCGAATTGTTTTGCTCTGGAGTGATAAGTCAGCTATGTACAGGTTTTTGCTGTTGATTCTGGTCTCTTGTGAATATTATTATTTGATCTGCAGGGACTGGTGTGAAGCAAATCATATTTTGATTTTATAGGATCATAAAGAGGGGATTCTTATTGGGACAATCCTGTACATGTTCACTAGAACATCATGCTATTTAAGTTATGTGAGATTGCCTGATAAAAGAACCTCAAGACAATCCTTCCTACACTGCTCTACATTTGGTTCAATGCAGTGATGACAGACACTCGCCGCAAGGTACCTACAGCACACTTAGAGGGATAGCAGGCTACCCTTGAATCTCTTAACACACACATATACACACTTATAGAGCACCTGAGAAGCAGGAAAGGTTAGGTTTGAAAGGAGAGCAGCACACAGAGAAAGAAAGAGCTAGTTGGCACAGGGGCACTTTGGCCCTGGAGAGCCAAGCGCATGTCTCCCTGAATGAAACTGTCATTGCCGAGAACAAAGTGAGCAGCAGCCTGAGCAGACTAGCAGCCTTGAGCGCTGCTCTCTATTTGCAACATGGTGGGAACCGTGCTCTCGAGCTCCAGCTTACTGCTCCCTCTTGTGCTCTACCTCTACACTTTTATCCCTCCATCCTTCTCTCACCCCCCCTTTTAAAGTTCTATTTTTAATATTTTTCCACTTACATAGTTTTAATCCAAATTATGGAAGTTCGGAGATGGTTTAATTGCTCTACTTTGCTTTTTTCTTTTTTTTTTTCTTTTTTATAACAGTCTTGGCAGTGGATAACAAAGTGAGCGCTCTCAATCAGTTGCCATGTTTAGCTCATCAGTCTCATTGTAGTCCTTCAAGGCAATGACAAGTTTATCTTTTGGGCAAACCTGCACGCTCATTTCTCTGTCTTTATTCCTGTCTTCTGCTCACAAGAGCCTTCTGTCGCTCCTTGTTTCTCTTTCTCCCTTTTTCTCTCCGCTTTCTCTCTCTACTATAGACCACCTTTGAGGAAGAACATACAGTAGATGGTGTTTTTGTAAAAGCCAGACAGATGGACCTTAATGGACGCCAAGTTTGGCGATCTGCGGGGTGTTGTGTCTGTACTCGCCAGTATGCATCCGGCTTGGCAGAGCGCTACAATGGCAAGCGCCATCAGAACCACTCACACAGGAAAGGCACAGGCACAGAGAGAAGATGATGCAGAACAAGCAACACTAGATTTAAACAGTGGAAGTCTGTTCTAGGCAGCAGTGTACGGACTTTGCAATCAATAAACACCTCTTTTTGTTTTTCTTTCTCTCTTTCTAACTCACTCTCTCCTCCTCTCTTTCTGTCAGCAGTGTCTGACAAATGAGTACAAAACACCATCTGGCTGCATCCATCCATGTGTGCCTCTCCAATTAATGATGTTTATTCTCCGTTAGGCCTACCTATCACCACCATTCTCCTGTTATTTACTCTTAATCTACCCCTCCACTCACACTCACTCACAGACACGTCCTCTGTCATGCACGATATCCAGTCATATTCATAAGAACAGATTTTTCATTTCTCATTGGAGCTGATTGATTGGCTTTGGTCGTGCATGCCTCTGACTGTATCTATGCACATTTGGAGCACATTACATTAATGCTTTTAAGGCATTAGTCTGCAACAGGTGCAGAGCTTTCATTAATTGAATATTTTCCATAATTCAGAGATTTTTTTTAAAGAATGACAGAAGAATTTGAAGGCCCGCTGTCATTTTGAGATGTTAAAACAATGAAATGGGAATGAGTGGCTGTGTCAGTTGCAGCAAGGGAGACCATTAAGTCATATCAAAGATGGAGAAATCTTTAGCAAAATCATCACACACTCACTACAGAGATGTCCTATATTTCAAGTAAAAAAGTAAAACAAAGTCCTTTGAGGGAGGAAGAAGATAAAGCAAACTATTTACATATTCACAAGCTACAGGAGCATTCTAATCTGGAGATGTGGAGGGAAAGAATGAGGAAAATGCTCAAACCTGCCTGCCCCACACGCCACACCTGACTGACTGGGCACAGCGCAAGAGGATAGCCCCCCATGCTGCTGGCAGAAGAGCCATGGATTACTCTGAGCAGCATACATGGGAAAGAATTACAATACAATTGAATATATTTCTTGCCTTTCCCCTGATAGTCTAACCAAGTCACTAGATGTAGTGCAATTCACTTTTTTTTTTAGAAATGAAGTCGCCAAGAGGGACTGAAGAGTCACTAAATCTACAGAGAATCACTAAGCCCAATAATTACGATCTGGTCAATAAATAAGGTGAAAAAAGAGGCATTGTTATGGTCGAGGATGAAGCAAGTGGCTAAAACTATATTTATCAACCAACGGCAGCACTTTGTGTTTTTTCGTGATCTTTCCTTTCTTCCTGCAGTCAGCATCAGACACCCTTATCATACTTGAGCAGTTACCCAGCATTTCTGTAATGGTGTCAAAATTTGAAAAAAATAGGCACCTTTATAGGCAGTTTAAATTAAACTAAAGCCCCCTCCGCTCTCCCTTGGAAAATATAACACCAAACTCCCTTTTAGAAATGTGGCATTAACAATTCCTTACGTATCTGTTAAAACACACAGGCTAACTCTGGAAACACAAGATAAAAGTTGTCATAAGTTGACAGTCTTCTCATCAATTCAGCATCAGTATAATCGAGAGAGAGTGCACCAGAAAAATATTGCCCTTCACCAGATTTTTTCGTCTCTGTGACATATTTTGCCGATGTTGACATTGAAACTGCAGTGAAAGGTGTAATGTTGCCGTGGTGATGTTGAAATGACTATCAGCAGATCATTTTCACTGTCTATTTTTGCTTAGAACCGCATTTGTCAAGAGGAAGAAAAAGACAAGGTGCTGAATCTGTCGATGAAGCCTTTGGGCATGATAATTTTAAGTAGGGAAATCTGCTGCTTTTTTAAGGGCACAGCAGTCGGTTCAGAACAGGTCATGCCAAACTGGCCATGTGGCTGCAGGGGGCATTAAGGCCCCACTCCAGGGCATCAATGATGCTATAATTCTTGCCCTGCCATAATGCCTACTCTTGCCCTGTGTACTGTACATTTGTGCGTATTTAAATGTGATAAGTGTGAAAAGTAGCTGTTCTCTCACTCTGCCAGCTCAAGTAGGCTTAGAGGCATTGCAGGCCGGCAGTAGGTGGATAGTTTTAGTCAACCTGACAGCCTCTCTGTCCCAGTAGGCTGTTATTACCTTCATCAGGCTAATGAAGGAGCTGGATTGGATCATATTAACCTCCTGATCTCCACCTCCCAGGACACCACAGTTACAACAGGCTGGACCACACTGTTCACTGCTCTCATTATATATGTGTGTGCAAGAGAATGGTGAGCCTATCCCACCTGCACGTAGACACTGCATCTCCCACATGAATGTTAATCATCTTTTTAATTGGCTTCCTTGACTTGGTGACCTCTACTTGAGACGGCAGGACTGCAGCACTGTGCTCCTCCTCCTCCGATGCTGTTTTCTGACTTTACCTGTAGTGCGTGTGTGTGTCTCTATTGTAGTCTTTCTAGCTTCCATTCATTCTCAAACAGTAGAGATTGGGGCAGGCCTGAAGGCAGCGTGACCTTTGATGCCCAGCCATCCTCTTGTCCACCACTTTCATCATTATCCGTCTTCACATCCTCACACTCTTTGTACTCATTTATCCAGCCTTTTGGTCCTCATATGCCCTGCTAATACGTTTGAGACAGGCACTTCACAGACACCCATTGAAACCTTGTAACCAGGAGAGCAGAGAAGAGCAAACACTGAAACCGTGTGAGGTATAAATCACCTCTGATTAATGATCTAGAGGTGATAAGTGGGTAATTGGAATTGACCACTTCAACTGTTTTACCACAGCAAACAGATGTGACTTTTCCGACACTTATGCCAATACCGGTTACTACTGCATGTCACTTGATTGGTTTGCTTGTGAGAACTGACTGTGATTGGTCACGTCAGGTGAAACTGTATTTACTCAAGCATCCACCACACAGACATTTATGCACCGCCCACTAACAGCTTTTTTTCATGAAGTTCTTGGTTTCACAACTAACTGGCAATTTAGGTCCAATATCTACTCTTCAATTGCACTGCAGACAAACAAAAAAAACAATAAACTGCTTAATTCCTGTGGCCTGAATGTTGGCGTTGACTTCAAACACCTGAAAGCAGGCTCAAGCAAGACCCTGACTGGCATCCCAGTACCTACTGAGTTGAAAATAAACAGAAGACCCACACACAAAAAAACACACACTTATTGGCAGAATCTCAGGCTATTTTTACCCAGGCCTTAACTCTGTACCTCTGAGAGCTGAAGGGAGGACAAAGGAGAATTTTTCTGTACTTACCAGCTCTGAAATGTGAAGAAATGGAGACCACCATCCTACTTTTCTCTGTAAGTCATGTTAGAAGCCCAGGTTGGCTGGCATATTAGGGCTGCAACCAATTATTTTAATTATGATTTAGTCACAGTTTGCCAGTTATTTTTGTGATTAATTGTTTAGTCAATAAAATATCCAGGAACTGTAAACAACAGTCATGACAACAGGTTTCCATATTATTGTTTTTTTTTTTTCACATGCCCAGTCATGCAAGTGGGTCAGAAATCTACTTGCCCTGAGTCAATTTTTATTTGATGTATTTGTTACCAGTTATCAAAGAACAAAGTTAATTGACATGTTTAATCTAGGGCTACAACAGCTATAAAATGTCAGGAAATCCCAGTTTTTCAAAGCCTAATTTTATGTCTTTTTTATAATTTGCATAATTGGGCAAGTTAGTTACTAAATTTACTAGCACAACATAGGATTTTACTTGTACTGGGCAAGCAGGTAATCCTTATTATTGAGCCCTGTACAATTTCCCAGAGCCCAAAGTCACATCTTAAAATTATTTCTCTTGTCCAACCAACAGTCCAAAACTGAAAGACTTTATTTACTATAAAACAAAACAAAACAAAACAAGGGAAATCATCAAATTTTTACATTTAAGGAACTCAAATGAGCAAACATTTGACATTTTTCTCTAAAAATGCCTGAAATTATTAATCGGTTTTACTTTTTTGTTTGCATACTTCTTATTTCCTCTTCTTTACCACCAATATGTAAAATCTCTTAATTTTCATATGTCTCATTCTAATGTAACCTACAGTAACTGGCCAAGTAAAAATACATGTATTCCCCTCTACTGGCTTCTGTCCTCTCCATTTTTCCCCTTGCTTTCCTTCTGCCCATCTCTCCCCCCCACCTCTGCTTCACCTGCAGTGTGCATCCTTTCTCTTTTCTTTATTTGTCATGTATTTTCCCTCTCTCTTGCTGTCCACTGTGCTCTTTCTCTCTTTGGGTGATTGAGGGGACAAGCCATTCACCACTCTCTTCCATTATCGTATCTGCGGTGGCCTGAAGGCCACCACATCCTGTTAACAGCACACAGGTTACAAAGCACAGAACAGGCTGGAGCTGTCTGTCTCAACTGTGCCAGTCCCACAAAAAGCATGACAGAGTCACTGATGCATTTTAAAACTTTATAAAGATGTTTTTTTTCAATAGAATACATGGAGATTATATGGCACAAAAAGCCTCTGTTACTTGTTTGGACCTAATTTTAATGACTCCCAAGTCGCCCACATTCCTCCAGTCTAAGCTTTTTATTGCTGTACTACATACGGTAACTATTGAGCTTCTTTCCATGTGTGCCAAGTCCCTCCTGTCAGCTCAAACCCCGACAGGAGGGACTTGGTCTGCTCTTGGCCCAAGGGTTCCTCCCCTGCCAGCCCTCCCCTCCTCATCTCCATCTGCCCATGCCTCCCTATCTGCAGCTCTATGGCTCTCCTGAGGGGTAGACAGGTGGTTCGAACCCTAAAGAAACAGTACCCCTGCAGGGAACAACCTGCCTAAGCCTGGCCACCTTCCCTAGTCTTGTCCTCATCCTCTTTAATTTCCTGGCCACACAACTGAAAGGCAGGCAGACTTCCTGAACCAGTCTCAGCTTGGAGAGACTTGGCCACTGTGCTTCCTATATGAAGCTTGAAAACGCGTATAGAAAAACAAATCTATGGCAAGCGTGACCAGATGCTGAATGCTGTTTAAACAGATGCTAATTATCATCAGATAACAATTTAAAGTGTTCCAACAAAGAAGCAATTGATTGTGGTGGCTTTGTGATCATGGTAGTGATTGTGTTTAATTTAGACAGAGCTTCTTGTGTATGTGCATCGCCCCAAGGGCCGACCTATAGTATGCTCATTAGTTGTTGTGGCATTTGTCTTTCAGAAATGCGTGTTTGCACACACATGGTGACATAAGAACAAGGAAAGACACAGTGTGACTTTGAATTTCACTCTGCCTGCTGTTTCCTCCATCATCAGGAGTCTGCTCATGGAGTCAGCCACAGGAAATAGTGAAAATTCTAATGTGAGGGGAAAAAAATTCAGATTGCAATAACGTTTGTGCTGAATGGCATCTTTCATCCTCCTTGCTCTCCTTTTCCTCTTTTGTTTTGTCCCTCCGTCATTCACCGACTCACTGGTGTGGACAATTGAAAGAGAGAAGCACAGTAATATGCGCTTGCATTGCTACTGTCGTGCACAATCTAGGGCTGCCTAAGTTGTAAATAAAAAATAAATAAATGTGTAATTTGTCACTGTGAACTTCACCTTTTACCATGCTGCTCTTGTATGAGGAACACATGCTGCAATTAAAGGTATAGCTTGGACTATTTAATGTGGGGTTATATGTGGGACTTCTTGTTAGTCACCGAAGCAATTAACTGCTTTGGATGTGTTCAACAACTTAAGGAACTTTAGCAGCTTAAAAAGGTACATCTAAAAGAATCAGTATCATTTTAAGTATATGCTATATATAGAACATTTTCACTGCTTTACCTAAAGCAGTGAAAATATTCCAAATATAGCATACACCCAAAGTATAATTTTTTTTTTTTTTTAAGTCAAACATTTTTACATGCCTAAAATTTGTTATGTTGCTGACCCTGTCCACAGCAGTACATTTCTTTCCAGTACTCGACTTGCTTCTCCAATCTGGGAGTGTTTCAACCATCTGTTGTAGGTAATACTCTGACTCTTGATAAATTCCTCATAAAGTCCCACTTAAAATGTGTCTATCCCTTTAAGATCAGCCACTGAAATCCACACATATTGAACCAATGGTTGATTTATTGATCAACAATTTATCACCAATACACATAGCAGAGTCTGTCCAGTTGAGCCTAAATGTCAGGCTAGAGGGAAGAAAACTAGTGCCAAGTCATTAAATGTCGGTGATAGCTCTGTGTCCTCAGGTTTGGAAACGTGGTCCTGAACCAAACCTCAGCCTCATCATGCCGCAATTAGCACTTTCTCTCTTACACAATCTCTTGAGCTCTTCCAGCCCTTATTTCTCCTTGAAACATCATCCTGTTGCTAATCCATCTCTTTCATTTCTTCCCTCTGAGGGGAATTAGTCCTGTTTCTTGTCTTGTCTCATTCATTTAGATTTTTAAGTCAGCCGAGCTCCCCAGTGAAAGTGCATTCTATGTACACAGGCCCTCTGCACCACTTACAAAATTGCCTTGCCCACTTGTACTGTCCTTTTAATTTCAGTTCACACACATACGCATGCACTTGGGTCCCTAACCACCCAGGCCTCTCACATCATTGTAAAATAACCTCCTTCCTAATCCACCTGGTTGTGCTGGGCTCCTCCAGGGGGTTTTTCAAGTGTCCTAATACAGTACGCAGGAAGAGTAGGCGGGTAACCAGGCAGCCTGAGAGGCCTGGCCAGTTTTAATCTGCCCTGGTCCTCCAGTGGCAAGGAGAGGGACCCTGCAAGCCCCTAGCCAATCTCTCTGCCTCTCTTTGAAGGTCTCCTTAATCCCCTTACAGAGAGGCAAGGAAATGCAGATGTGTGCGTATGTGTGTGGATGTTTTCATGCCTGTAGGGGAGCTGTGGTTTGGACCATGCATCTTCAAAGGTCCAATGCTATTTGAGACTTGTGCACATTGTGTCTCTGCCACTCCGTCTCTTTGTCTCTCTCACACACTCCACTTTATACATTGTCCACCCACGGTAGTTTCTGAACTTCCCCAGGGGCCATACCAGGGCCAAGCTTCAACATCTGCAAAGTGAGAACACACACACACATGCACACACACACTTGGTTCTTTCATCTCTGCCTCTCCAGCGACTGTGTCCCTGTGTTTAGGCAGGAAAATAGGATTGTGTAGAGCTCAGCGTTTAGAGAGCCCAAAGGCCGCCCGTCAAATTCAGCTCCTACAGTCTGTGATGCCTTGCTTTGCCAGCCATCGCTCAAGTCATTTCAAACTCTATTCTCTCAGTCCCACCAGCCAAACTCTGGACTGATGGCTTTGCTTCCTCCATGGCGTCTCGAGTGTAGAAGCTTCTATTTTCTCTTTCCTTTTTTTTGTATCTCACTCGGGTTCATTTGCTTTTTGTTTATCGTAGTCCCCGTCTTTTCTCTTTCACACTGTTATTGTTTGTTAGCGCTGATGTTTGCAATACTTCACTTGCTGTCTCTTTCTCTGACTAGTTTTCCCACGGTGGAACTTGGGTTGTGTTCAGTAGGGCAAAGCAAAACTTAAACCAAAACATTTCTTTTTTCTGTTCAAAAAGCTCTGTTGAAATCCCAGTGTTTTTTTCTTGGCAGAGGAGACACAACATCTGTAATACTATCATACTAAGAAAATAGAATATCCTTTCCAGTAATGCATTGTAGGGGATTTACACATTACTGACTTGGCTCTGTGAGCTAGTCGGTGATCCAAATCATCAAAAGAATCATAGTAAATGTTGTTTGTGGTAACATGCTGACATATTTTTGCGCTATAAAGATGTTTCAATTTCTTGTCAATGAATTGAATGCCTGTCCCACAATCAATCCAGCATGTTCACATTGTTCAGTGTTTCCTATATAATTGTAAAGGCCTTGTAGGCCTTTTTTAATGGAAAAAGTAATGTCACATATCCATCCATACAGAAATCAAAATTTTTCATTTGTGGTGGCCTCTGTGTGCCTTTGTTCGGAAACATTTCTGCATTGTTGTCTTGGGAAACTCTTGGATGCAAGTGCCACTGCTCTCAGAGTCCTTTTAAAACACTGCAGAGGGCTCACATGTGGGTGCAGGGTAGCTAGCATGAACATGGGGCAGCCTAAAAAGAGAAAAAGCTCTAATGCAGGGGACAAACAACAACTGTATCGATGTATTTCTCCACAACTCTAGAGCCAAGCAAAAAATGCAGATGGGGGAGCAATGTTAGTCATGAAACTGAAGTGAAATGGGACCTGGACAAGAGCCACTCTGCATGTAATTTGTGTCTAAACCTACTCAACCAATTATAGATAATTATAAATGTGTGATGTTTTAAAAATAGCGAATAATCACACTGTTAGCAAAGTCATGTACAAAAATCAAAAAAATTGGTGCATCATTTTGCAATTGCATTGTAGTTAATTCTAGGGTGGCAAGAGATTCTCACCCCTAGGTGGGCCATTAAATAATCCCAAATATAGTCCACAGTTGTACTACCTGACATGTTGTAATTTGCTGATCTCACATAATTTTGAAACAAATAGAAACATATTTAGCTTACATTTTTGCTCTAATTGTTTTTCTTTGTGTGTGGCAAAATTTCCATATCATGATCCCATAGTGAAATTTCTCTCCAAGCTAAGGAAGATAAAGTGCAGCAATGAATCATGCACACTGCGTTCATAATCTGCAAATGTTTCGCGAAGGTCATAGGTTATATGGGTTGTTTTTATGCAGCTCATTAAGTCGTTCTCTCTCTGTGATCATTTGGTTTGAAGTCTTGAATATACATATTTAACGCAAATATAAATTGTAGACCGCCAGCAGAGCCATCTGACCAGAGCCAACTGCGTCAATATGCCACCCCCCACGACTCGCCTGCTTAAGGTTTTTTTTGTTTGTTTGTTTTTGTGCGCACCACCAGGCCTTAAAAAAATTCTAAGGGAAACACTGTTGTTGATATGAGTAATTGGAGTATGAACAATTTAAGAAGGCCTGTCAACTGAATTGAGGCTTGCACCTTTCCAGAGATTGACAGTTGCATGGAGCCAGGTAAGCCAAGGACACCCAAGGAAGGTGTCTCAAAAATAGCTAGTTAAAAAAAAAAACAGTGTTTCTGAGCTGACTGCATGTCCAGGTGGATCCGTCCAAAGGGTTCCAGGTTTGAATCCACGCCTTGACTTAGATCTCTGTTTTATGAGAAGGCTCCAGTGATCAGCTCTGAGTCAGGATCTCTGAATGATGCAAATCCCCTAGCAGTATTTAAAGCCCCCCAAATCATCCCTGGCCAAATCCCTTCAAGATATTCCCTGCTCGATTGGATGGCATTAAAGGATCGCAGCGACAGAACAATACACCGTCTGGCAGCCTGGTTGGAATGAGGGATAAAGGGACGGGAGGAGAGGGGAAAGTGGAAAGAGAAATAGAATAGAACTGGATGAATAAGGAAGAGATTGTGGGGTGCAAACTGGGAATATGGGCTGAGAGGACAGAGGAGGGAGTGGGAATTTTATATGTAGGTAGGGAACTGATGAGGATGATGAGAGAAAGGGGGCAAGAGAAACAGAATGCTGTTTGTTGGGCTGTACAACATGGTGGTGACTGACTGATCCCTCCTGCTCTTAGCCTGTAACATCATCTGTTTGTCAAAGCTGCTGCAGGCCAACAAGCTTTAATAATATATCTAAATCTTGTTGTTAAATCTGTATATATTTTTTTCTAGGTTATTTATATGAAGTTTAATCCTCTCTTAATGCTGTTATGTTACATGGAATACCAGCCCAGTTTCGGAGGATAAACAAGATCACTCAGAATTTCCGCACAGCTTTTCCCCTTGTACTATTGGAAATGCTTTTGATGGGAGAGAAAAAAATACTTTTTTTTCTTTCACTCCTAGAGAGTGCAGTGAGCGGGTAGAAAAACATATTTTCTTTCCTTCTCTCTTTTTCCCTTTCTTTCTCCTGTCGGTGGCACAGTGTCTGTGTGTGTGAGTCTGTGTGTCTGTGTGTCTGTGTGTGTGTGTGTGTGTGTGTGTGTGTGTGTGTGTGTGTGTGTGTGTGTGTGTGTGTGTGTCAGTTGATATTGATGGGGCTAGCACTGAGCACCAAGGCTGCCCACTTCACTCTCCTCCAGCACAATAAAAGGCTGTTATAAGCCCCATAGATCCGGGAGCCAGGGCCTGGACTGTGTCAGCCACCCATATTTACTTTGCATGTTATGGATAACCCCAGAGAAGCTGTGGGAGTAAACCAGGCTCTACCGATTAATTAAAACCTCTCTGCAACATATAGCGACACCCTGAGCAGCCACCGGCGACGCTACATCACACAGACTGGAGGCAGCACTTTAACTCTGAGGCCTTGGCACTGATGAGCTTTGTTATGATGCAGAAAGTGAAGTATTAACAGCAGAGTTAGTTCCTGACTTTGTAATGCGCCACAACTGTACCTCAGTAAGCCGTGTGATTGACAGTAATGGGGCGGAGCAGCCGTGATGTGTTTGTAATAATCTGACTGGAGTCAGGTTCACTTCTATGCTAATGAGCTAGTGTGTTGGTGGTTTAGCATGACTAATGGCGCTCGTCGCTAACAGAGCTGTCTGGAGCGAGGAGAAGGGAGCAAAGGAGAAATAAAGAGGCTTTACAGGAGTGTTGTGAAGGTATAAGACAGTCAGAGAGAGGAGAGTTGCAGGAGATTGCGTTGTTAGTCTTTGGGGAAAAGGAAAATACAGTTGAGGCCTGATTCCCTTGGCAGATATGTTCACAAAAGCTGAGGAGCAAGGCAGAGGAAAGAAAATTGCCTTTGAAAATGTAGCAGTGAATTTGAGAAAGTACATGCAGCTCTTACTCCAGCACACTCTTTAAAGATGCTTTTTATGAAAGAGAAGAGGAAAAGGTTATACTGCATGTGTTTGTGTAGTGCTTTAGGTTTGTTATTTTTTATTTTTATTTTTTTATCAAGTCTTGTCATTGAAAAGTGAAAAGGGTTTAATGTGTGTTTATGTGTATATACAATATGTATTTTTTACTTTTGCTGGAGTAGTTGTTTGATTTACAGTCTTGTTGTCTATGAAAACATGGGAATCAGGTTTGCCGCACATATGTTTTCATTTCTTACCCCAATCCAGCTTCCAAGTTTGCTTTAGTTGACTGGAATTGATTAAACTTTCTTGTCACTTATTTATTTAGTGTGGCGATGTTTTGAAGCTTGCTACAAGTGCTCATTCCTTCCTCTCCTCTAACCGTCCGCTTTCTGGAGAGTGTGGAATTGTTGATAAGTCGTCTTGGCAGCGTGGCGAGAGTAATCATTTTCCTCCAGATGTTAGAGTTTGGGAAGGAACCAAAAGGGAGGCGAGAAGAGGAGGGGAACGGGAGAAAAACCAGCTGCCGCCACTACCAGTTCCACCCCTATACATGAAGTCATCTACTCCTCCCTCCCCGAGGCTCCCAATACCACCTCCTCCTCTACTCTACTCCACTAGACCCCCCCCATTCTCAGTTCTACACATTCTGCCTCTCTCTGGATCCCAGGAGGCAGCAGGGCAGGCTGTGTTTACTGCTGAGGTAATTGGAGTAGTTTGGAGAGAGCCTGACCCTGGCCCTGCTAAGGCCTAAGATATGTGTGTGTGGTTGTGCATGCGTGTGTGTATACGGCTGTTTGTGATGACTGGCAGTGAGGCCAGGGAAGGAAAGCAGGCCTTAGCCAGTGTCAGCCCACTAGGGAACAGACAAATTGGTTTTCACTACGCTGTCTGTCTTTTCTTGTCTCATATTCTCCAGCCATCCCTTTCTTCTTCCTGCATATCTCTCCATCTCTCCACCAAGTCAAAGACAATCATTCACGCTTTTCTCTTGTACTTGCTCTCCGCAGTGCTTTTTTCTCCTCCCAGTACTCTTTTGTTCCACCTCTCTTTCTATCGCTCTCTCCCTCTGCTCATCATTTCATCTCTCCGAGCTGAGCTGTTAGCTGAGCTGAGCTGCGTAGACGGTGACTCTTGCCAGATATGAGCAAAAACTCCCCCTCAGTTGCAGCCACAGACGTGAGCAAATTCATCCATCCTAATCCAGGCGCCTGTTGTGTTTATCTCTGGGTGAGATGGAGAGGAAAGGGCTTGGAGTCGGGGTGTCAGGGGGAGAGTGAGGGTGCAGCCCTAAAAAACCCCCTCTCAGCCAATCATCTGTTGCTTATTTTCTTCCACATGCACATACAGATAGAGTACTGCAGGAATGAGTCCTAAAACCCGGAAATTTGTTAGAATATTTGCTCTTCCAATTCTTTTGTCTCAAAGTGAATGTTTTTTTTTGTTTTTTTTTTTGAGTAGACTTTTTGTTAGATGCCTGAAATAAGGTCTGTGGTTAACACTTAGCTTAAGAGATTTTCATGTTTTGTTCCTTGGCAAGAAATAGATTGGTAAATTCCCCACCAAGGCTCAACAGTAAGGATTGTCTGCTTGCCTGGGGTAAGTGAAAGGCCAAGTTAGGCTAGTAACTGCCTAAAAGGCAACTGACTTGCTGGACTGGGCATGTGGTAATAAAGAAATTTAACTATTACGATAATCAATCAATGGATAAAGTAGTTTTTCATGCAAAAATGGCAGAAAATGCTGTTCTCACCCTCTCAAATAAAGAGACTTAAAGCTTTTCTTCATTTATGATCATAAATAAATAATTGATTAGATCTTCCTTTAGATAAAGAAATGAAATAGGCCTAAATCAGATATTGGCTCAGCCAGATTGCCAAGTCTACTTACACACATTTTGAAACACGGAACTGTGTTGTGTTTTCCTGAAGTCATCCTTCAATAGAATGTTATCACAAGACTTTATTTTAACTGCTTATAGCACAATAATGTGTCACTTAATATAATGAAGAGGTGGATTATTCATTTTGAGTGTATGTTGAGTATATGTTTGAGTATGTATAAATATGTAATTTACCACAGCTATAAAATGCTGGAAAGGGATGTAAATGCACCTTGAAAATTCTTGAGGAAGGAACCCTCTTATTTTCCCAAATCCAATTGAAAAATTCAGTTTGCTTCTTGTGGAGGGAACCAAAGTGATGTTAACTTTCACATTGGTTCACAAAACTATGTGCACTGTATTGATCATTAGTTCCATTGTCTGTAATTATTAGCATTAGCTGCAGTTTGTATTCAACATATGAGCACAAGTTTTGATCAGTAGAGAGACCCAGACAGAGTGAAGCATGACAGTGATTTAGCATGCATCTGGTGACCTCATCGCAGGGTTGTCAGGTAGTGGCAGTGGGACACGGCTCACCTACTTTAGCTCATCGCACTCCCGTCTCCCCCCTCCTCGTTTTCCCTCCCTCCCTCATCCCTCTGTCTTGCTCCTCCCTGATAGCTTTTACCGCTCTGCTGATTTCACAAATAGGCCTCATTGATTGAATCTGATTCTTGTGGATAGAGCAGCTTTATTGAGTGGCTTTTTCGCTGATGGACAGGGTGTGTGGGTGTGTTTGTTACGTGCATGCATGCATGCATGTTAGAGATGATAAAGGAAAACTTCCTTTCCTCATCCCTCTCCTTCTGTAATCCAACAGCTATTGCTCTCTTGGGAATTCCAGCAGCCAGATCATTACAGACACACACATGCAGCATTGCTCACATGCACAGCCCCAGCAAAGGCTGAGTGAATGTTTTATTATGGGTGCTGCATGCTGACTGAGGAGTCTGTTAATTGTGGCGACACCTTGAGCAAGGCAACATTAAACTGCTCTCCCTGGCGCTGTTCATCAAACATTCATCTAAGATGTGCTTCCGCTGTAGGAAGCTGGCCCACTACACAGAGGGCTGCACGATTCAAGTTGATCCAACTCCTCTCCACTGTCACCAGCATTATCTTTTCGGTTTCTCATGTCTGCAGCCATTTTGGATTTTCCGTCTTAGTTGCTGTGCAACTCAAATCAGGACGCTTCCACACTATAGAGGAGAAAAACAGAAAAATAGACAAACGTTGCAGTAGGGGATTTGTATTTTGATGGGGGAAGAATTAGCTTGTTTCAGATGTAAAACAGAAGTGATCTGTCGGGGTTTGGGTGCTTTAGCTAACAAACTGTGTTAGCGAGAAGATGGAGCTATATCAGCAGCACTCCACTGGGGATACACACATTTCACACACAGCAGCGCACACCTCATCCTCGCAGCAGCATCTGTGCTCTTCCCCTCTCGCTGCCCTCTATTTTGTCTCTCTCCTCTCAACAGGCAGTGTGCCACCTATGCAAAATTGGATGGATGGTGGCACCCTCTTGTCCTGCGCCCATTTAACCCCCACAACCATGCAGATCCATCATCATAGAAGGCACACAAACACACATAAGCAGCCTCTAACACTCATATCCCAGCATGGATGCTGAGCTGCAACCTGCTACTGAGCTCTTTTTTATTCCCTCTCATACACACAGCCTGAAACCAAACCACCTCTAACAACCCCCCAAATGTTCTCATTATTTTGACTGAATTTTAAAAGGTTAGTCTTGTCCCACAGTATTTGAGCGCAGCCACAAAGACACAGAGGATCTGTGCTTCAGCTCATTCTGCTGGGATACATCTTGCTCATGAGAGCCACCTGCACCTAATTTGAGACGGAAGACTAAGGAGACGTTTAAATTATTGTTGGGAGACTGCAGGCCTGTGCATTTTGGAAAGCTTGTGATGGGTATAGTTTCAGCAGAGTAGATAGTGTTTATACAGCTCTCTATACTGGGACAATAAAGGCAAAGACAAATGTTTGATTTATTGTTGTCACAAACGTGTTAAGCTTAGAAGGCGTGAAACATTCGGCCCCCTTCATGATTTGCATCTTGTGAAGTTCTTGTTTTGTCTAGTCCCTTTCTCTCTCCTTGCCTCGTTTTTCTATTTTGTCTAGCATGTCGGCTTGGCCCACTTTCAGACAACCACTGACAGAGATTTTGGGGGAGACACGTTCACACACACACACACACACACACACACACACACACACACACACACACACAGACACAAAGAAAGAAAGAAGGAAGACAAAACAGCTGTTTGAATATGTGGGAGTTGTTAGCAAAGTGTAGCAGACTGGTTTTTTACTTTTTTTTTTTTTAAACTGTACAAGGTTGTAGAGGTCAAGGTCTGATTTAATTTGAGATGTAAATAACTAAAGAGGAACACAAGAGAGGAAGTAACAGAGAGATAACAATGAGAAGCTGATAAAAATGTTTACTTTGTACTCTTTTAGGTGTGATAGGCAGCTATTTCAGGGCTTGCTCATTCATGTGTACAAGTGTTTACATAGAGATTGCAGCATCTAATTAGTAGTGATTTTGTCTCTCCATCGAGGAGGGTTTACTCGCCCATATTAGCCATGCTAGCCATTGACCCGGGCCATGTTCAATTAGCCTGGTGTGGTTATCGTTGTTGACACTGCATGTCAAGTGGCCTGTTTTTCACCTCCAAGGCTGTTAGTGAGGGAATCAAATAGGGCCTGGCAACTGTTGAAGAGCAACTTGAGAATGTGTGGCTGGGTTTGAATTATTGAGGAATGCAAAATTATTAGAATTACTTGAAGGAATCACTTGGATTTTTAGTGGGGTTGCATGAGGTACTTGTCAATAGTCAGTGTATTACCTACAGTATATGCCGGTTGGCACACCTCCAACAACAATGGATATTTTAGCTACTTTAAATATAGCACACACTCAAACTGATATCATTTTTAGGTGGACCTTTTTTTTTTTTAGTATTTTCCCATCTTAACTTTGCTGTCAGACAGCCCTTCCTGACGGTTATATAAGCCAAATATTGTTCTTTCCAAGACAACCAAACTCCATAGGCAAAATCAATCATTTTACTTTACAGAACACAGGAGTTGTGGTTTGGTATAACATGGTTCACACTCGTTCATGTTATTTTGAACAGAATAAATATTGCATGAATAGTTAGATTATAATCATTTACACTGTTTGAAGCCACATGTTCCATATCATGTATGTTGCATCACTACTGTTTGCATTACTCTCCTTTGGTCTGTCTTTGCAAGAAAATGTGCTATAGCTTAGAAAATTGTGCTGTCATTTTTGTGCTTCAAGACTTCCCCATTAAAAGACGAGAGAGACAGAGCACAATGGAGGTAGCGAAGGAGAGAAAGCAGTAGAGAGAATTTCCTTGCTTCGTTAATTGGCAGCTCTGTGGTACACTAAACATTGCACAGGCGCACACACACACACACACACACACACACACACACACACACACACACACAGCTGAATACTGTGACTGCTCTGAAGCCACTGCCTTATATTTAGTCAAGGGAGACCAGCCTCTGTCACTTTTTCTCTTGCTTAACCTCGCTCTTTCTCTTCCTCTCTCTGTGGCTGTGTTGAGGAGGAGTCTCAGGGGAGAGCTTAACTCTGAGCCCTCGTTCTTTTTTTCCCTTTCTTTCTCTCTCCCCGTCCACGTCTTTCTTTCCCTTATCGTCCTCTGAATAGAGCGGCAGTCTGTTGTTAAACTTAGTCCTGGAGACAGACTCTGTGCAGAGATAGAATAGAGACATGGAGGAGGGTTCAGTGTCGGCCTCCCTGCTTTCATCACTGCCACCACGCACCGGCTGGTCTGCCTCACTCTGCGTGCACATGATGCATTAGCATGTAGATGCAGATCAGAGCTGCAGTGATTAGTCAGCCACTGGGTACCTAGAGGTGCTGGAAATCCCTGAATTATTTTATTTTTTTATGTTTTTAAAAGTTCTTGGAGTTTGGATAAAGTGCTGGAAACTGCTTAAAATTGTCATTGCTTTAGTCTCATAATAAATTGCTCTCTGAATGGACAGTTTGCTTTTTAGATTAAGAAATAAAATAAGTCAGACAGGAAAGAAGATGTGATATTTCTATGTAATTATTCTTAATGGCTGCCACTGGGTCGGATTCTCATTTTTCCCAGATGAAACAAATGTGTGTTTTCTTTGGCAAAGTTACAGTACTATCCAGTTAAAAGGAAGCAGGAAATTTTTCTTTACAAGATTTTAGTTTTAACATTATATTTTGTGGTTATTACAGTGGAAACAGCACTGCTTTTGTTCACAGGGGCATCCAAATTCAGCAAAATATGAAGGTTTTTTGTAGTAGCTTTAATGTGATGAAGAAATTAAATAGGGTCTAATCATTTTGAGCATATATATATATATATATATATATATATATATAGAAATGTCATTTATCACAGATGTGAGGTGCTGGGAAAGCTTAAACATGCTTTGAAAGTGCTTGAATTTGACTTTGGAAAAGTTGTAGGAACCCTGCTAAAATTAGTTGTCAACTATTTTGATAATCAATTAATCATTTCAGTCGTTTTTAAAGCAAAAATGTCAAATAATTGCTGGGTCCAGCATCTTAAATGATCTGCTGCCTTTGTTTCCATTTATATAGTAAATGAATAGTCTTTGGGGTTTGGATTAATAATTGGACAAAATAAGCAATTTGAAGATGTCACTTTGTGCTCAGGGAAATTCTGATTAGTGTTTTTCACTTTTTTGTCATTTTATAGACAAATTGATTTGGTCGTGAAAGTAATACGCAGATTAATCAATAATAAAAACACACTGGTTGCAACCCTAATGCAGAGTGTATATGCATGAGCTACCTCTCTTTGTTGACGTGTGTGAACAAGCATCACATTTTTACCTTTAGCAGCAAAAGGCGTGAAATCAATAGTTCACTTAAGGTGGATTTGAGGGCAGCATGGCTTCACATGCCTGTCTTTGCACCTTTCAGTGTGGGGAGTAATTCACACAAGGCCCTCCTTAAATTATGATGTACAACCTGGAAAATCACAGGGGCTTTTGTGTTGTCATGGTTATTGAGTGTTCGGTAGCTTCAGGGGAAATGGAGTTTGGGGGTGGAGGTGGAAGAGGGAGGGGTGCAGAAAGGAAAGGGGGGGAGGAATGGATGGGTGTGAGTGGGAGGAGGGGTGCTATCTTAATTGCTTTCCGTGAATAATTTCAGTCCCCTAATTTGGCGATAATGACAGTGGCTGCGGCTTTTGTATTTATTTATCCAAACATTAATTGACAGGACTGACATTAGCCAGGGCGGTTATTGCGCATTTGATTGCGCACAAGGGAGCAAAGAAAATTACAGTAATTATCATTCTGATATGGATTATGAATATGCATTCCCACACTTAATGTCTCTGTCAGCATTTTAGTAACAACAAGGCACTCTGCCATGACAACAGCACTTTAGCTTATCTCCATCTCTGTTTCCCTAAACCCAGTCCAACCGGTGTTTGTGGAGAACAGATGACATGGAGTGTCTAAATGATTTAGTAGCCCACTGTAGCATTTTAACAACACCCAGGCATGTTGTTAGGTGAAATGGTCGTCATGTGGATTGTTTCAATTGGCCGCTAAATGGGCCTCAGCTTGTGTGGAATTAGTGTTTGGTGTGTTACTATGAATGGACATTAAAGTTTCTGTTTTTCACAGGCGGAGGGAGAAGATAATTTGAAGAAGATGCAGCTGATGGAGCTAGCGATTCTTAATGGGACATACAGAGACAACAACATCAAAACACGTAAGTGATCTACCATGAACACACACATATACACAGTCCATCTATTTTGCACCATACATGACTAATCTTTTAACTGCAAAAACCATACCTAAATATAGCTTTTTCACAGCAGACAGATTTATAAGAAATATTAGGGAAATGCAGGTGTTACCAATGACACTAATTAGGGATTCCCAGTTAAATCATCTGCTGATAGTTATCTGATGATATTCAGTAAACTGTGATCAGGATTAATGAGTCCAGCCAATATATCTTTTCAACCAATATTATTGGCCCGGCATTGGCTTATCACAGATGTATTGGTCTACATCAGTATTGATATGTGTGTTGTCAGATAAGCACCAATATGAAAATTTGTTTTGCAGAGCATGATGCAGATTGTTCTTAGTTGTTAGCTTTATAGGCAGCATTTTATGTCTTTGATCTTTTTAGTTTTTATTTTATCGTTATTCATAATTTTTAAAAATACTGCTGAAAGTTTACTGTTTCACAGTCACAAGTTTTAACCACTTTTGAGGGATAATTGCAAAAAATGTGTTAATGTGTATGTCCTTTATTCTGTATAAACAATATCGGCTGATCTATCTATCAGAATGTTTTTACTGGAGACAGTTCTCAGCTGATTGGTGAAATGTCCCATGCTAACTAACCAAACTAACCCTCAATAAGATTTGGATGTCACTTACTCTCCCCTCACCTTGTGTTGCCGCCACATGAACATTAAATGAACCAAGCCATGCAGTCCAGATTTTTTAGTGGCACTCTCATTTGAAAAATACCAAAATTATATCGAAACATCAGTTTAAAAACTCTCACACAGCTCATGCAGTATAATCCAAGTATTATCTTTTTGGTTCTAGGCTCAAGATTTCCAAAAAACCCTGCTAATGAAATCATTTCTGGCGGCAGAGTCGTGTTGGGGCTGTAGTGCTCCTTTTGGTTAATTAGCATGTGCCAAGTCAAACCAAGTTAAGCCAAGCCAGCGCATGTGTACGGAAAAGGGGTAAACCTCAGCTGAGAATTACCTGAAGTGTCATTGATCAGTTTTTGCGATCGGCAAACTGTTTTACTGAATACCAATCAGTTGATCTGGGCATCCCTAATAAGTACCAATGGTACCACCTGTGTTTACCCTATGAATTCATATCAATGTGGATGCTGTGAAAAAGGTCTATTATAGAAAAAACTAAATATTTTTTGTCTGTATTTCTCATTAACTAACACATTAAACTTACATCATTAAATTAATGTGTAGTCAGATGTCATGTGTACATACATCGTACTATCTCTGACCACTAGAAGACCTCTCTCTTCTCAAGCTCTCCAAAAAATTCATGTGTCCCTACCCAACCATGAGTAGGACAACTTCCATCCATTCCATTCTACTCCGTATTTCTTTCCTCTTCATCCATTCCTTCACCCATCCCCCACCCCTCCTGCAATCCAGATGCGATCGCTCTGTATCACTTGCTGTTGGCGGACTCTAAACTTTCAGCACATTGTTGTATTCCACTTGCTCAACTCTGCATGTTAGTCACAAGCTCGCACATGTACAGTGTTTGCTCCTTAAGTACCAAATGCCATAGTCATGATACAGTAAATTATGTGTAGCTCAAACATTTTACTCTCTGGGCCCTTGGTTATGTTGTTAATTATCATTCATAATTTAATTTAAACATGATCATAAACTGGCTTCTTCTATATACTTGAGCTCAAATTAATGAAATGAAACTCAAAGTGATTCATTTCTCAATTTAAATAACATCTGCTCAAATGGTAGCCATGATGAACTGGCCCACCACCTAACTGTAGTTACCGCTTGATTTAATCGACCTGCCTATGGGGAAGCTTGTGTGGCACGGCTCATAGCACATGCTAATGCAGAACCACTTGAAAAATGATTTTTGTGTGTTCTTTTGTACCTTATCCAGCCTAAATGGACTGCTGACTGCATTACGGGACCGACACTCCTTATCTTACTAACAACTTAATTGGAGTATGTTCTCATTGGTGATCAGTGAGCTTTATATCCAGGCCAAAGTTCCTGATCAGTCTTTTGTGAAACCTTCATTGAGTATCTGTCCTCTACATGTAGTCAGCAGCTCCATTTCTGTTTGTGTGTGTGTGTGTGTGTGTTATTTACCCTCACCTTTCCAGTAGTTGAATGTGTAGCTGCCATGGTGATTTGTATGCTTTGAATGCATTGGGATGACAGCAGCATTGTGTGCTTCTTGTGTTTTGGTGTAAGGGGTTATTTTTTATTTTGTTTGGCTATGTTTTTCTTTTGCAACAGATTGTGGCTTTGTGGTTCACCACCATGATCATTGCATGGACTAATTTTCCCTTTTGCCCCCCTCCCTCCTCTCTCCTCTATACCTGCCACCTCCCGTTCCTTCTTCTTTTCCTGCTTTTGTATTTTCACCCTTCACTGTTCATCTGTGATTATGATCAACTTTCTTTCTTTCTACTCCTGTCCTTCGCTCTCTTGCTTATGGCAGCCACCCTTGCATTTTCTCTTGCAGCGGCGGCAGCAGCCGCTCAGGGCCCTCGTCTCATAGCGGCCCCCACGGGTCAGGTGCTGCCACCCCCGGCACTCCGGCCCCCAACACCAGCCGGGGCCCCCATCATGAACCTCATCCGGCCCACTCAGATGGCTGCCATGCTGCCCAATGGCACCCCCACCCTGGTGCCTCCCACACCGGATGGCGGGCTAATCTACACCACCCCTTACGAGTACCCTTACGCCCTGGCACCCACCTCCCTGCTGGAGTACCCCATCGAGCACAGTGGGGTTCTAGGTAAGAGAGCCTGGGGAAGCATGGGTGCGGCAGGTACAGCGGCCAACTTTAGCCAGCCTGGACAGGAGGGCAGCTTGTTTTACCCCGGAGCCGGGGTGCTGGACGCGGCTTCCATGAGCCACAGTCAGGACTTGTTGAAAGGTAAATATGTCGTGTCCACCTGAGGATCAAAAACAGACAAACTCACAGAGTGGATGTGCTGGTGAAGCTCTTGGTAATGGGATTACCAGTTATGTGGCTCATATGGACACTGTATTAAAATGACAAAAGGGGGGCAGACATTACCCTGTGAGGGCTAGGCTCTTGGAAAGTTCTCTTTTATAATTTAGACTTCACTGTTTTTTTTTGCTTGTTTTTTGTTTTTTTTAGTTATGCTCTCGCCAAACAGTTCTGCTCTCAGGTTTACATTGCCTCTTTTCTGCAAGGTTTATATAGGGGAGGACTTGCCTCAGTGTGAAATGAGGCACGCTGACAGAAACACGCTCACATACACGCAGCCTGCTCTCTAACCCTTTCATGCACTGGCCTGGAGGCATATTCAGTCTGGCGGCAGATCCCCTCGGATTTCTGCAGCTTTTGAAATCATTTCTCTGCGCTGTTCTCTGCAGGCAGGCCTTGATGCCTGTAGATAGTCCCTCTCTCACTCCCACTGGGGATGTTCATTAAATTCCTCCAGTCTTCCCTTTTTTCTTCTCCTTCCCCTCTCTCCATTGTCTTAGCTTCACCCCTCTTGAACTTGAGCTCTGTGCTAATACCTGACGTTCCCCTTAGTTTCTGTGTCAGGAGTACAGTTCAATATGAGGGCCTATATATTCTATTCATTGTCAGTTTTTCAGCTCAACACATCTGCTACCAAAGAGAACATAAATTGATTAAATAGAGTCTGATATCAACACCATATGTTAAATATTGAGGCTGCAGTTAACAAAAGCAAGGCAGATTTGCCCCTGTTGAAAGGATAGATTGGATTAATTGAAGTGAGCTTATATGGTTCTTTATTCATAGCCATTATATTTTTACAGTGGTGTTGTCAAGGTATTGGGTTTTCTAATATCGATACAAATACCTTGAAAAATTTGACAGCATTTTCAATATTACAGCTCTTTAGGAATATTTGTTTTTTTCTTGTTGGATCAGGTCCTGAAATCATTGAAATTAAGTAAGATTAATAGTGTCGACTCACAGCTGGAGAGTATTGAAACCATTACAAATATTCAGAATCAGTATATATCGGTAAATCAATATTTTTGACACTTCACTTACAGCACATGCCAGTCATCAATCCCCCAGTTTTGAGAAGCAGAGAGGGGCGCCGGCACGGAAGCTAAGCCATCAACTACGGTGGACAGGGTCAGCAATAAAATGCATTTTACCCACTTTTTATCCACTTTTACTCCCATCCAAAGAAAATCCATATCATGTTAATTATGCACTATATTTAGTAATACTTTCACAGCTGTACCTTGTTGTCAGGCAGCCTTTTCTGATGGGAAACCACTGTTAGACAGTATAAGCCAACTATCACCCTCTCTTGCTCAACCAAACTTCATAGGCAAAATTTGTAATTTTATCACGCAGAACATGGGAGTTGCCAGTCTACCAATGAGTTAGTTTGTCTGAGTTATTCCGTGACTTCAGTGTTTTAAAAGGATGGTTTAGATTCACTGAAGTCACGCAGTAACACAAACACACTAAGATTGAGGCAGTGATACAACAGCAACTCCAGTTTTCTATGAGGTAAAATTACTGATTTGGCTATGGATTTCAGTTTGGAAAGAGTGAGATTTGGCTCATATAACCACAATTTCCCATCAGAACAGGCTGTGTGATGGCAAAGTAAAGTGAAGAAAATGTTCTAAATATAGTGTAAACTTAAAACTAATATTGTGGACCTTTTTTAAGTGGCTAAAATATCTTTTGTTACTGACCCTGTCCACAGCAGTTCATTGCTTAGCTTCCATGCTGGTACTCTACTCTGCTTCTCCAAGTCGGGGTTGTGCCAGCTGCAATGTGCTGTAGGTAATGCACCGACTATCAATAAGTACCTCATTCAACCCCACGTCAAATAATCCAAAATATCCCTTTAAGACAGAAGAGACCATTGCCAGTTGCTTTCCAGCTTTAATTTGACACAGTCCTCCTCTGCCGGTGTCCACGGCATCATCTGGCAGCAGCAGACACAAGTGTGATTTTTAGCTGACCTGTGTATTTCAGGTGCCTCTGGGAGTCATGTGTAGAACAGACAGGGGCAGCTGACTGGCTTTTCTCTCTTTAACTTGCAGGGTTACACCAGCTTAGTGCATTTTATTTACTCACACTATCGATTGGTGCCTTCAGCAACACAGGGCCCTGTGGAACACACTCTCACACTCTCATACTCTACACACACCCGCATGCACTTGGCTCGGCTGCCTGCGCTACTGTATCTAGCCACCATTGGCGTGTCTTAGAATAAGGAAATGTCAGGCCATCTGCTTCTTCAGAATAGTGTAGGTGGCTGCGTAGTCGTAAGCCAAAACTCACTCATAACTTGACAATGCCAGAACGAAATCCTTGTAGAGTTTTCTAACTTATTTCACATGTCCCCTCTTCCTCTGGGATATTTATTTGTCTTAATTCCTGCACGCATTTCATTTTAATAGTACTTGAACATACACTGACAGTCCAGCAAGTTTGTTTGTCGTGTATGCGAGGCAGTATCAAGCACTGCAGTAGGAAGAAATCAGTTGTGACAAATTTAGGAGGAAAATGACAGCCTCCGCTGCCAGCGAACAGATTGACCTGGAGAGAAATGGTGAAAGAGGGAAAGAGGAAATGAAAGAGAGTGGGAAGAGGCAGGTGGTGTCTGGCACTATTCAATTACCATCAGAGCTGTATTGGATTTCCTCACCTTTCAAAATAAAGAGACAAATTTCTCTCAATCCCCCTCTGGATCCCAGAGGAAGAATCACTTTTTTTCTTTTTCTTTCTTTTTTTTTTTTCAAGATAGCCCAGGAGCCTGTGTCCCCTTTTTCAAAGAGTCCTCTATATAACTCAGCACTGTGGAATTTTATTACTTAAGTTATGCATTTTTAAATACCAAGTTAAACTCCAAAAAAGATGTATTATTTTTTTTCTACTGCATTTTTATACACGTAAAAGAAAAAAAGATATGCGTGGTGTGTGTATATGTACTATAATCTGTATTATGTTGCTATTCTGTGTATTGTTGTATTATCCAAGCATTATAATGATAATGGTTAAAAATGTGAATGTTATTATTACTGTAAAAGATGACTGTTTTTCCCCTGCTCAAAGTGAATGGTTTCTAACCTTGTGGACCTGTTACAATCTAGGTGCAATGGCTACTAAAGTGAGACGGCATGACACGCGGGTCCATCCTTACCAAAGGATTGTGACCGCTGACAGAGGTCAGTTTAGTCTCCTAGCTACACTCTGCTATTGACTGATGAATTTCAATGATTATTATGCCTATTATGCCTCGATGCCTTAGTTGGGAATTTGTATATTGTCTGTATTGTATAATTTTTTGTTTTCCTCTC
Source organism: Lutjanus erythropterus (assembly GCF_056507025.1). Taxonomy (NCBI): domain Eukaryota; kingdom Metazoa; phylum Chordata; class Actinopteri; order Lutjaniformes; family Lutjanidae; genus Lutjanus; species Lutjanus erythropterus. The sequence goes on from NC_139334.1 coordinate 16,239,176, forward strand.
CCCCCACCACCTTTCCTACTGTGGAGTCATATTAGTGCCATGAAAATGACTAAATCAATAAAAGAATAAGATAATAAATGTAGAAATATAAATAAAAAAATAAATACATTACTTTTTTTCTGTATATAATTTTTGATTTTTATATATAATGACATTTATTTTTATCCCTTCAGTTATCCTTCTTTTTTTCCCTGTTGCTTCTGTTATTACTTGAAAGGCCTGTCAATCATCTCTTCCTGCCAAGGCTAAGTAGTCAATTCCTTTGCACATGAATTCTGGCAAGATTCTTGTGTTCATTCAAGCAAAAGCAAAAGGGATAAAAATAAGGAAAAGTAAAAGGAGGAAAATAGATTGATTAAATTATATATATACTGAAAGTGTCATTTTATATGCAATTAATATATTATATAGTGTACAGCAATAAATGAATGACTTTATATTTACATTTATTTTGTTATATACACACACACACATATATATATAATTACATTTATTTACTTATTTTCCCTTTAATTTCCCTTACTCTTTTCCAGTAGAATTCAAGTGTTCATTTGAGCAAAAGAAATATGGAGAAAAATAAGGAAAAATAAAGGGAGAAAAATAAATTACATCATGTCAAAATATAAAATTAAAATATACAGAGAAAAGGTGTGATTTATATGCAATAAATAAATATGTCTCTAAAGTAATTAAATCTGTACATAAATGGAAGCTTATAATTTTCCTTTAGATTTTATTATTTGTGTTTATATTCCCACATTTATTTAATTGAAGGAACCATTAATGGTACATACAGATTTTGGAGCAACAAATGCTGCCATCCAGACGTCTTTTCAGAGACGTCCCTCTCCGTTTTTATTTATTTCTCTTTACGTGTTCACATTTTTGTATCGACCTATTGATACTCTTTATTACCCTTGATATTTCTGCATTCATTTTCTTGTTATTTCACATATTTAATCTTTTTTTTCATGGCACTTGTATGACTCCACATCCTACCCCCATACATCCACACACCAGCTAAATGGTTGCTTGTGGTCTGCACATTTTGTTTACATTTAGTACTTAACATATACAGTTTTATGTAGACTGTGTATATGTCAAAAAAGCTCAGGCAAAAGTGATCTTAACAGCTTTTGGTTCATGCAGCTGTGAAGCCAGGACAGGTAGTACTTAGCAGGCAGTGTTGAAGGTGTATAATGACATTCCTCTGATGTGAGATTAGAGCCTAAAATGGGGCAGGCTTGTTCCCATACATGATTTATCTCCTCCTTGGCTCATAAGGAGCAAAGAAAAAAGGAGAAGCATTTCTATACTGTATGTTAGAGACCTAGCAGGCAGAAGACAAGTAGCCGCGCTGCTACCAGGCACCATTTCACCTTGAGATTTAAATTTATTTTGCATTTTATTTTTCTATGGAAGATAGACACGCACAGACATAAGCTGAGGTAGCTTGCATTTCTCTCCAGTGTATTTGCAGATAGACTGAAAATAAAGCTAAAATACATTTTTAATATTTCAGTTGTACATGAGGTACTGTCATTTTATATTTGAGCATTTTATATCAAATGTATTTATGGTTCTTGTGTATATTTATATTATATAAAAATATACTGCTAAATAAAGAGAAAGAATCGGAAAGCATCGATTCATCTATTCATTGCACATTTTTTACCACTAGTCGCAGTTATCCCTCACATAACATTAGTTACTGTAAGTCTCCTTACCACTAATCACACTGTTTGTAACTTGCACTCCAACTTGACAGACACTAAAACACTAGATTTTTGTCTTATTTTTTAATTGTGTTTGTCTGTTCGAGCTCTCTTTGCTTCTGTTTTTTTGGTTTTGGGGGCAATGTGCGCTGAAATTAAACCACCATTAAGCTACCTGATCTGATTCAGGGTGGGGGCTTCAGTAGTTGGGATCATGATGTGACAGCGTCATGATTTAAATGAGATTAGCTGGGTTCATCTCACATTGGCAGGGGATTTAGGAGTGGGAGGGGGCAACATTAGAGATTGCATTCATTTTATTGTTAAAATGATGTCATTCCAGTCTCTTCTTGCTGACACTAATATCCTTTCTATCTTTTTTTTCTGTTTGTTTTGTTTTTGTTTCTAACCACCTAGCCGCCACCGGCAACTAACACATGACCTTCTGACCTCTGAACTCTTCACCCAATGACGAGCCGCCCCAAGCCTGCCTGCTGATCAGTTAACTGGTAATTGCCTTTTGCTAGCCTCTCGGACGCAAGTGAGAGAGAGAGAGGCGCCTGCCCGTACAGTTACCCTAACACGTTCTGACAGAAAAAATAGAAACCAACGCAGAATCTTCACAGAAACACAACAAAAACCCAACAAAAAGTTGTGTAATATTCATTTTTTCCCTCTGTTCATTGAGTTCAATTCCCATTCTTTCTCTTTCTTTTTCTTCATGAATCATACACTGGGTGGATGTGTTTGTGGTATTACTCATAAATCTGCACTGAATTATATAGCAATAAAGACCCCCACCCCAACCTGCCCACCCACCCTCCTCCTCCTCCTGTAATCGCTCTAATTTGGTGACCTCACTCGAATGAAACAAAGCTCAAGATCTATTTGACGCAAACCATTTGGTTTCAGAGTAATGATGACATAATCCCCCTCAAATATACAAGCCCCCTACCTGCTCCCACCCTGTTCCAACCCACCCACCTATCGGGAGAGAAAAAGAAATAGAAGGAAAGAGAACATACACTCACATTAACTTGTTTAATTTCTGTCATTTTTCACATGTAGTGCAAGTTTGTTGAGCTCTAAGATGTAATTATGAGCTGACACATTCTGGGTGTGCACCTCCAAACAGCTTTCTGTCTGTTTTTATTTTTAAAGCATGGCTGAAATGATTGCAAAAGGAGCTTTTATGATTTATGTGTTGTTGTTTTTTTTTTCTCTCTTTTTTTTGTTTTGAGTCATTTTCTCCACTTGATTTTGGTTTCTCTGTTGTTCATATTTGACTAATTAGCTTTGCTTAAATTGACTAGCCAAAATAAGGCAGGTGGTTATCTCTGGAAAACAAAAAGCAGGCTGATGCAGAAAATAAGGAATCATGAAGGGCATGATGGGAAGGTCATTATTTGGGCTGATGGGTTTCTGTGTGTGTGTGTTTTTAATTAATACTACAATGAAAGTAGGGTGTGCTGAGGCTTCGGGGACATTTGGGGCAGTGCTTATTAGCTACTGACCATTGCTACGCCCCCATCCACACTACATCCATCATACAGTGCCTGATGTATTTAGAAAAATATCTCGATGAGTTAGCTGAGCTGTGATCGAAAAGACAAAAAAAAGTATTAAGTGTGCATATTTAGCCAAAGGGTTTTCCAATGAATTATATATCTGCAATTATGCATCTGTCTCATAGAGGGCTCTCTTTGTGATTTTAGAGTTTGGAAAGGTGTGAATTTGTGGTGCCTGCCTTCAGCTGGAACAGACAGCCAGTCAGTTAGATGATTTTTTTTCACCCAGTAATACTCTATTTTTTCTGAGGAGGTGAATGCAGACAATTAACACTAAATCAGTGCACTGTAAAAACAAAAAAAAGAGAAAACTCATCATTTCAAGGCAGCTGCCTTCACTACATTTTTTGAATTTTGAATCAAAGTTTTGAACTACAATAAACAAAGTTTTGAAGTTTTGCTGACCTGTGATCTTATGTTGAGATAATGTACTTTTGCTCTTTAGATAAACTTGAATCTTTTAGTTTTGACCCCCCCACCACCACCACAAGTCAGTTGGTTGCAATTGAAAATATTAAATTATTAACCATTATTCACTTTCGCTTCATTGAGTTTACTCAACAGTTTATTCAATATAATTTTGGGAAGTTTCTAAAACTCAAACAATTCAAATTAATCTAAAGAAAAGTCACTTATCTCAACAAAACATTAGTTGGTAAAACTTTTCAGAACTTTGAAGTAAGTTGACATGAAATTTTGAGTTTTCTCAACTTTTTTTTTCTTTTTACAGTGTGCAGTATGTTGCTAAGGGGAAGGGCACTTTGACGTTCTGTACATAAATGCTTTTGTCATGATACCTGGTTTCCATATTGAGTTGTTTCATCAGCCACATTTGCGAAAAGACTGTTTATTTTTCAGTTTTGCATCTCAACATTTGGCCAATTTTTCTTTTCTTTTTTTAAGTGTATTTTTATTTCTAACCCCAGGTAAATTTTAGTTGGGCATAATCTGAGCCTTCCTGCAAAGTTCTTTTAATGATGAAACATTTGTACACACGGCAAACCATCCAAAAGCGCATCCACAATGTGTCACACCTCCCTGTGATCGTAGTTTAGCTCCTGAGCCCACAATCTTTTGTTCAACTCTCTCAAGAAAAAATAGGATGTGAAAGCCATGCCTGCCTGTTCAAATTGCTTTATACATACGTCTTATATATATATAAATATATATATAAATATATAAAAATGTAGATATCTGTCATTGCATATACAAATACAGAAGAGAACAAAACATAGATAATTTTACAGGGTGCTGGAGAAGAGAAAAAAATTGAAAAATCTATTTTTGGCAATTTTAGCTTTTGATACTTTACTTGCAGTTACAAAATCAGAAAAAAATGAAATAAAAAAAGTTTAAAACAGTATAGAGGGGAAACAGAAAAACTGAGTGGGTGAGGAAAAAAAAGTGCTGTTACCTTTGGATATGATTGGAAAAAGCAAGACGAAGACCAAAACAGTCATAACCCTTGAAACGCTTAGCGAGGATCAGAAGCGAGATGAGATGCCTAGAGAGTTTTAAAAAGGATCAAATCAAAGTGCCTTAATCAACAGTGGTTTCTGTTTTCTGAGTATTCCAGTTGTGTTCAATAATATCCAGCACCCACCAAGATGGCGCAGAGAGGAAATGGCTAAGTGTTACACGCTCTGAATAGTCGAGCAGGGTAGCTCCCACCATATCGTGGTGTTACCGAAGTTATTCTATGCAAAAAGAATAGCAGTCGTTTTGACCAGCTAAAAATATGTGCCATGGTTTTGTCTTCCTGAAATTATTTTATTTTTTTCTTTTTCCTTGACTTGATGGCCCTTTACTCTGCTGTATGTGCAGGTTTTGTTCTCTTTTTATTTAGATTTTAATGATCATATGAACTATTTGTCTTGATTTTTGGTGACTGTGACTAACTTCCTAGAACAAATTTGAACTGCCAATAGCAATGCAGTAGTCTGCCAGAACATGTTTTGATCATGAGCTGAGAAAAATACATAACATTCAAGGGAAGGTATATGTGAAAAGTAAGTGGGGAGTCGCCCCCGATGGCGCTTGTTTCAACAGCTGCAAACTGAAAGCATCAAGTCCACGTCTCTCGATGTCAATCTGACAGCAAACCATCGATACAATCACGAGACTTATAATGGGCAAATGAAATGCTGGATAATGAAACAAGCAACTCTATTTCACAGCCAAATAGTTTTCAGTTATTGAAACAACTGACAGCTTATTGCTGGAAGGTGAAATCAACTCATATTATTAAATTGAGGAATTCTCAGATCCCAATATTACCCTTGGCAGTTTGTTTTTTCTATTCATAGCTCTTTCATCATGCTGTTACACCGAAAGGTCAATGAATTTTTCTTTCTCAGTGTTATTATTTTAAATTGAAATGCAATATTAAAGTGGAGCAAGAGATGGCTATTCAGCATTTGACAGTATTAAGAAAATTCCCTCTGCAATGTTACAACTTGCTGTGTCATTGTGAAAGGCTGGATAAGTCCATCAGGTGAAAGGTTAACTCTATACCTACCGTATTCTCTCTGGCCTGCCTACTACATGTATGATAATGTAATTAACAGCCATTGTTACAGGTTTATAATGTATTTTTCTAATCTCATTTTATATGTATATTAATCATGTTTCTGAGTGCTTTTTTTATTTTAATGAAACCCACTGCAACTTTTTCCCCCTTCCTAAACGGCCCTCTCTTCCTCCCCTCCCCCTCCTTCTCCCCTCCTTCTCTTTTACATCTTGAAAACTGTCTCTTGTGGGGAGTGTTGCCTTTTTCCCTGTTATATTTTTTGTTTTGTTTTTCTTGCCAATTCCCAGCTTGTTTAACTCATTAGCTACTTTATTAGTTTTCTTGTCATAAGTATTTTTACATGCTTGCATTTAGTTTTCATGGTGTATGCTGTTATTTTTCTTATTAACCTCTTGGCATTTATTTTAATAAAACATTCTTAGTAAGAATTTTACTAACTTGCTGATATTTTGTCTTGTGTTTTTAACCAGTTTCATGAATGTATTACCTTTGGTCTGGTTCACGGACTAACACAATTAAAACTGGTGTCTGGCCACCACTTACACTGACTGACTGACACGCACACTACATAAACACACACTTCACACTAGTTAAATGTGCACATATGCTTAACACACAATTGACCCTTCCTAAGTCCCGCTCCTTTATGCTCTGTGCTCCAATCACAGTTGAGGAAACCTCGTACGCAGCGGGACCTCGGTCAGCTTTCGACTTTTCTGTACTTATGGTGTGTTCCATTTACCTTGGAATTCAGGGCTGGGAATGATGTCACACATTCCAGTACAAGTCGGAAAAAACGTTTTTGTGCTTGATAACACCAGAAGTTAGACGATACTGTGTGTGTGACTGATTAAATGAGACACAAAAGACAAAGTGCTGATAAACAGCTTTTTGCTACTGTTGATGCTCAGAGCAGCCATCTTGGATTTTGAGCTCGTGTTTGATCAGGTTCCTCCAACTTTCTGAGTCAGAAATCCGACTTCAGGGGCATTCCTGTTGAAATTAGGGAAATTGTGATGCACGTTGCAATGCAAAGTGTTTTTTGCACCGATATTGTGGGAACAAGTGAAAAGAAAAGAGTTCTTTGGAGCTCAAAACAGCAGGCTCAAAATGATGAACTTTAAAAGAGCACAGATATCTGTCAATAGCAATAACAAACCTGTTCTTTTCAGTACTGTGACAAAAAAAAGTAAATTAAACATCGAGTTGGTTCATTGATACGTACGTGTATGACGTCTGTGCAGGGGACTGCTGTGATTCGTGGAACTTTTGTAAACTATAACGGTCAAATTTGAAGAAAAGTTGCAGTGATTACATTACTTGTAAGGTTGTACAGAATTTTGCAGGGATTGGTTGAATTTGCATTAATTGTTGTGTTTGCAACTTCCTGGATGGACCGATTAGGTAGCTAGTTAGCTCAGAATTTGCTAACATTAGCTATTAGATGTATGTCCGTAATTAACTGATTGATGTAGATTTGCTAGATGGTTTATAGGTCCCCCAACAACATCTTTTAGCCATTTTCAAAATCTGATTTTCTTTTCAACATAGTTGAGTTTAGCACATAGCATATCTAAGCACAGGAAACAGGAAAGGAAAAAGTTGGCCAAGGCTCCGCTGGGTGCCAAGCTTGTTCAACTGTTACTGGAGCACAGAGCAAAAAGGGATGGGACTGAGGAAGAGTCAATTACTCAGCGCACACACACACGAGCACACAACCTAACTGGAAACTGCACGAGTTGATAAGCGTCCCCCTCACTCCCGCTCACGCACTCTCATCTCTGTGCTGAAGGAAAATCTGCTGACACTCTTCATACTTGCCCTCCCCGCTCAGTTCCAACACCGCTGCTGTGTCTCGTCGCCTCTGTTTATTAGAGACAACTCTCTTGTTAGTTGTCCTGTCCTTGTGTGTCACTGACCACCCCCCCGCCAGTGAGACAACAGGAAGTGTCCGGGGGTGGGGGGGAGTGGAAAAAAAAAAAAAAGCTGCACGTTACTTACTTGAGGTTAACTTCTGGGTGAGCTGTTCCCTCTTTAACAGAAGCACACTCTGATTTAAAAGGGTGATTTGTCTGAACACAATGGTTTAATCCCTGAAGATAAAACTCCCATTTTCCTCTTTTCTCTTAACTATTAGTTAGTGCAGGATTATCTGTGCAAAAATACTGCATATTAGTCATCTCAAAAGGATTAATTCTACTGTGAATTATGCAGAGCAGGACATCTCATTATAGATGGTAGTGAGTTATTTACAACAGACACTTTATAGATGACAGTTGTGTGATAGTCTAAAGCTGTCCCCAGTATATTTTTTACTCTATTGCTTCCATGGGTTGTTCTGCCTGGATAGCAGCATTACAGTTATCACCAGCTGTTGTCTGTTTGGTGAACACTTCTCCCCATTCGGCTTATTGATATAATGGCTAATACTGGGCCGTTTGGGAGCATCCATAATGCTTAGACACACACCAGTACACCATGCCAATATGAAGTACTTTGGGATCAAAACAACCTAACTATTCCTTCCTGTGTAAAATGCTGATATGGCTTTCAGCTAGCTAGTATTTATTGTTTTTTATTGTCTGAAACACTGCCAGTGTGTGTTGTTCATTCTACTCCTGTGTCAGTGCACTCGTCCCTGGGTTCATTCAGCTCTCTTCTCTTCTATTCAGCTTTTCTTCCTCCTCCACTAATTCAAGGTATTGACACTGACACACACAAGCAAAAAGATTAACTTCATTAATCCTGATTATTACTTTAACCCACTGAGTGATGCCTCCAGATTCTTCCTCCTTTTTTTTTTTTTTTTTTTTTGAAATCTGCACAACAAAAGCAACTTGGCCTTAAATGTTGCAAATTCTCTTCATGTCTCGGCGAGCAACAGAACAAGGATTAAAAGTGTCTAACATCAAACTTAACATTTCTCTCCTCTCTGGAATTAACATTTTCTGTGTCTTTGATCTGAAAAACGGGTGTTTTCGCCTATAACACCTGCTTGTACACCAGCAAAGTAGAGACAGAGATTGGATTACTGGCAGCAAGCCCAAATTGTTTTCCCTCCTTTTTTACATGTGAACCATAAGCTTTTTTTTTATTTATTAATGTAGCATTGGCCTTTTAATGATTTTTGATTGGCTCCTTGTGCCGTAATGAGCAACTTGAGCTAAAATCCGTCCATTTATGCCATCACAGACAGATATATGTCAGAGAGGAAGTGGCAGGGTATCTCAGCACAATGTATAACAAACACTGCCTAAAATATTACATCTGTGAGTTTAATGAAAAAAGTGCCTTTTTTTCTCCTGAGATTGGGAAATTATATATTTTTGTACTTTATCATTCAAGTGCCAATTTTCTGTGTCCCTTTATCTCGCCAAAAGCTTTTTTGTTGAGCACAAAAAAACTAAATGCCCACGCTTTATTTTTGTACATACTTCTTTTAGAAGAAACTGGGAAAGTTTAACCAAAAAAAAAATGAGAATTTGGTCACATTTCCCACCATTAAACTCTGATTTAATGGGTCTTTATTTTGAATTTGATCAACTGAGAACTTCTGATTGGACCACAGTATGTAAGCAGGTCTGTTTGCATACTGCTGTGAGTTCTCAGCGCCTCTTCAAATCTGTCGCAGGGCATTCAGTGTATTTATCTACTAACTTCTTTTTCACCTGTCAGTCTTTTTATTTTTCTTCTGTTCTGTTTAACAAACATTCCTCCAATGAGTTAAACGGCAGGTTAACCAATCAGTATTGGTCTCAGCGTTGTAGCACTCAGGTGGTTAAAGGGCAAAATGCTACCAAAATACAGAATGAGAAAAATTTAAGCCCCACTGGATTTTTATTTTTCTTCTTTTTTTTTTTTTTGACTGTGATAAAAGTATAATACATTTTTTTTTTCCTAAAATTATACTAGTATGGTATATACTGTAAGTTCCTCATCCATATAGTGGTGCACTAAAATCTGTGAGATTTTTTCTTTTTTTGTGGAGTTGTAAGTTTTTATGTGAAGTAGCTTTTATTTTGTTTTGTGTTACCTTGTTTTTATAGAGGGTTAGACTGAGAATTTTGAATAGGGTGTAAAACATGTAATGCCAGTTTTTGTTGCTCACACCAAAAAAAGAAAAAGAAAAGGAAAACAAATGTCATGTGTGCAATAAAGAACCATATTTACAAGCTTCCCTCTGACTGCTCTACCTGGACTGGTCCTTTGCTTCTTTATCGGTGACATCATGTCTTTGGATTTGCGGTGACTTTTTGACGTTTAAAGGTAGGTGCGCCGCATTTGCAGGAAATAAAATGTGAAAGTTCAACACCAGCAAAATAACTCCTGCTTAAGCTCTCAAAGTGAGATCAAGCCCTCTCGTGGATTTTAGTGTGATGTTGGTGAAATGTTGGAAATGTTGACCTTCTGCGAGGGTCACTCATAGCGAAGGCTTTCTCTCTAGAGATGGTATTTAGCGGTCAAATCCATCTCTGGCAGAAGTCATTTTAAACTGACTTTTAAAAGTGGGGCCTGAGGAACAAGTGGCACATAAATCCTCAGTATTTCATTCCAGTCCTGTCCAGTCGATTATTCTGCACCTGCATGACAGATGACATGAAGTAGTGTGAGGTTAAACATTCATACTTCTACAGCAAACTGAATGCTGACACCATTTAGAGACGGATCTGTTTTAATAAAGGCTGACACAGTTGGCGTGTCATTCCTGCACACAGGGTACGCACCACGGAGGTCAGCCACTCACTAAAAGCTGCATGTCGTACTGAATGAGAATGTTACAATCGTTAAATGTGCAAGTTTTTCTCCCATTGCTGAGATTGTCATAAAAAGGTATTTAAAATTCAGTGATTGAAGCCTCCACCAGCAGAATAAACTCGATCAATCAGCCTCAGACTCTGATGTTCTGCATTTAACCCTGATAAGTGGAAAATATCATTATCATGTGACACATCTGGACTTGATTTTGAAGACGACAGAAAATGACAACTTTGTTTGGGGTCAAAATACAATGGATTTTCACACGCCCCATATCTGGGAATGGTGTTTACTGTTCGTGCCCCACTGCCCCTCCCAAATTAATTTATTTGACTTATTTAGATGGTATGTTTCATACAAAAAATGTAACACACACACAAATACTCAAAGCAATGACTTTTTAGTTAAGTAAAGCAGTAAAATAAGAACAGTGCTCATAAAAAATAAGAGGTCTAACAGGGAGTTTAACCTGTCTGAGGCCTAAATGACCCTAAACATGAGAACATCACAATGTATGATAAATAAACTGTACATGTCTTAATCTGTGAATGACTTTTTGGCAGACAAAAGAAACATTTGCTCATACAAACCAGTAACATGAAACATGAAACTTTTCCTTTTTGCTGAATGAACAAGACTTTATGGTCAGTCCTGTCTTTTGTCACCTTCATCAAATGTGCAAGCTCACTCAGTGGCAGAGGAAAGCGTCACCACCTAGATACTTGATTATACATGTTGGGTTGTAATAATGTAAAAAGAACGTTTGTAACATTTAAAAAGGTATTTTAAAGGAGAGAGATATAAGACCCCAGCGTACAGCAGTTGGAGCCATTGATTGTATATTAAATAGGTTGAATCCCTACTAAACATTTAATATATAATCTATGGTTGAGGTGAGTTGTTTCCCCTCGTCCCTCTTCCCCAGACTGGAAGCTCAGGCAGGTTACCTGCAGGCTGCCGGGACGCTGAACAGGAGCATAAGACGAGTCCTACACTGCAAGCTGATCAGCTGCTAATAACTGTCAATTGTCTGTCAAGGCAAAGCTGAACCTGTTGTCCTGAAAACAAAATGCCCCCCCTGCTCTGAAAATGCACACTCTGAAGCTGGAGTTTAGTGACAGCCCGCCTTCTGCCTGCCAGACTCCATTAATATATTCTTCAGTTTAATCTTTATAAACATCTTCTCCTTATAAAAGATTATTAATGGTCTATTTATGACTCATAAACAGACACTTACTCATTCGGCAAACATTCAGCATTAATTTGAACTCCAATAAACATGAAACAGGCAAACAAAAACAGATGTTCTGGCCTTGAATAGAAATTTCAAAGGAGAACTTGCTGGCTGTAGCATTGTCAGAGAAGCCAGTATTACAACTCAGCATGTTTCCTTAATCTCTGATGACATGTCATGGTCATTATATGATTTAGTACAGTAAATTTATGACATATTTTTCCTTTCCTTTTCTGTGAAACCCCAAACAATGAGGATTAGTACACCAATGGTAGTTTAGCAAGTTTGTCATAATTAGAAATGCTATATCTAATGTACTGCTGTCATTTAAACACCATTAATGCATAAAAAACATTAAATTCAAGTCAAAACAAACACGCCTCCACTTCTCTCTTATTCATGACGTCAGTATGAGATGTTCGCTGTAGGCTACCACACATCCTCGCAGTCAGACTCTCGCCCTGATTATCAAACACGCCGTGTCTGTCAGCTCTGGGTTACTGGGGGAGTCTGATGCATGTAAATGTGCCTACAGAAGCAACAGAATTCTTAATCCTGCAATGAAAGTAATGGCAACCTGCCGCTTTGAGTGGGTGATTATCACTTTCTTCCTTGTCAAACTGATGAGTCAGTGCTGCGTTTACCAGTTCACCGGTTCAGCAGTTATGCTGCTTTGATGGACTTCCTGATAGCTTCTGACCTGTGAGGAGATGAAGTGAGCCAGCTGTTGTTGCACTCCACTCCTGTCCATTAATAAATATGTATATGAAAATATATATCTATATGTTCATGCAGGTGTAAATTATAATAAATACATTTATTTACTACCTGTTTACAAGCGTCACACGATATATTTATTAGTTCACTGCCTGTTTAAAGTTCTGTTCTTTTCTGTAACATGTCTACATTACAGTTTATTCATTTTTAATACTGTACACTGGCCTACCACAGTATTTTGTTTAATTGTATTACATTTTATATATAATGTTTTCAGTCCCTGTTTTTAAAGGACAGGATTATAAGATTTGCAGGTTGCAACCACTTTCTCTCAGCCCATCCAAGCATGCAGGTGACAGGTGGAGTGTATACCTCCTGCTATGACTACAATACATAATTAAGTGAATGTTTTCTACTTTGAAATACATTTTCTATTGATCATTAAATTATTACTGGCATTGAATATACAGTGTAGCTTGACCAAGTTTTCATTTATCCATTACTTGCAGAAAAAAATTGAAGTCATTCAGGAGTTGCGCTTTGCCATTAGGCCTGAGGATTGTTGCAACACGGATCTTTTTTCTTGCAATACTGAAGTCAGCGGTGCACGGCTGCTAACTGTGCTTTAGCTTCCATTAGCCAGTCAGCTCAGTTAGCGGTCCTATTAGACTGGGCCAGTTTGATGATCAGCAGTACAGTACCGTTTCCAAGGTGATGTACAGGACTCTGACTCAGAGGATGATGAAGACACGGCAGGTTCAGGCGGGGACAGGAGGGGTGAAGTGGTGGAGGAGCGAGTTTGTAGCCAATTAATTGCAAAGTACGTCATCTATCGTGCTGATAAGTCTGCAAGTATTTGTCTTTGTGAAGCTAGAAGATGTTCAGTCTCCTTGCTGCTTGCTGACACATTCAGAATCGTTAAATGTTTAAATAATTCAATTAATAACATAAACTTATGGTGACCTGATAACTCTGTTGGTAGAGCATTTGTCCCGTGTACCGAGGCTGTGAGTCCTCTGCAGTGGCTGACTCCCTGTCTACAGCACGTTGCTGCATGTGATTCCCATCTCCCCCCTACCCTTTCTTATAGTCTTGAACATAAATGTATGTTGTGCAGAAGTTACATGTGAGTTGAATGAATGTTATTTTGTTATCACTCTGGACCTCTGTCCTCGAATAAAAATCAGATGTGGACCTTTGAGTGGCATTTGAGAAACTATGGTGGCTTTGAAATTCTCACAAAAATGTGGAAGGCAGTATGTGGAGCCAGTGTTTGTTTGTTCATTCTGGGCTACCATAGAAACATGAGAGTGCAACATGGTGGACTCCCTGGAAGAGGACCTACACTTTTTGAAGATATGAACGGCACATTATGAGGTTAAAAACCCCCATTGATTCTTGTTTTTAAGGTGATTATACACTAATGAAAACATACTATATTATATTCCATTTCTACAATATTAAATAAAACCCTGTCAATCCCACACATTGGACCTTTAACTTCTGAACAATTTTATGTCTTACATTCACATTTTCAGTGTGATTTCCTTTTTTAATGCGTCCTTTTTGAGTATTTTTGGAGAGAGCCTTAGAATAAAGAATTTCATTGCCAGTGACTGCTTCACTGTAGCCTAATTGCTGTGCGTAGGACAGTAAAGTACTTGAACTTGAACAGTGCAGATGTACACAATCCCACTCCTTTATTTGATGCAGTAATAAAAACAAAAGACTCTGAAGTGGACGTCTCATTATGCCACAAACTGGCAACTCTGCAGGAAAAAAGGAATCTCCAAACGACAGGGACAAATCTTCCTCTCTCTGCTCCTCTCTGCTCTCTCATCCTCTTGCTGGAGGACAGAGCCGCTGATGCTGCTGCTGCTGCCTCTGCCGCCGCTGAATAGGACGGTGGGGAGTAGCGGTTCACGAGGGGGCTGCTGGAAGTGACTTTAATGTCATGCGGGAAGCGAGAAAGGGAGCGGAGAAGTGGAAGGGAGGCGGTGGCGGAGGGTGCTGATGGTGGCTTTGGCCCCCGGGAAGACGCATCAAAGGAGCATTTGTCGCAGAGACCAGCTGGGAGACTAATCAGAGAAAGAGAACTGGGGGTTTGTGTGCATGTGTGTGTGTCTGCATGTGTGTGTTTTTGAAGGGGTAGAGTGGAAGGGTTGCATCAGTAGTGACAGATGAACCAGCTTCCTGTGGAATGAATATAGGGCATTCATCAGAGTGCAGCTGTTTCTCTCTCTGTCTGTCTGTGTGTGTGTGTGTGTGTGTGTGTGTGTTTGTGTGTGTGAGTAAGTTGTTTTAGAGTGCACAGTTGTTGCAGGTTTCGAGCTCAGATTGATGAATGAAACTCTATAGTTCTTTGGGCACCTGTGTCGAGTGACACAGTCTAGCAGCTGGATTTTTGTGTGTTTGCAGCTGATTGTGACGGTGAGAGTGAGACAGGGAGACAGACAGCAGAGGGAAGAGCAGCAGTTTTATTTATTTTGTGTCTAGAGAGGGTATTTCTCCTTCAGGAATCAGTAACTGAGTCATTTTGTGGCTCTCTCTGAAATTCATCACTCCGTGTTGTAAAGCACAGGTGATTATGTCCTCTAAAGAGAATCTATCTTTCCAAGAAAAGCTCTTGAGAACATCTCCTTCTCCTTTTTCATAGCTGCAAATAATATATCAGTGTAGGTGGCGGATATGTCATATGATCTCCTATTTCAGAAGTCTTACTCTTTAAACATTTGTCCATAACCGCGTCTAATCAGACAGGTCAGTTGACATTTCCCTTTCTCCTCGCTGACACACAAATGTCACTGTAAAGAAGTCAAATCAGGGACCCATCAGTCACGTCACACCGGCCTGGACAAAATGATGAATCTTCCTCGCCTGTCCCATTGCTTTTGTGCTGTTTTTGTATTGAGCGGTCTGGACAGGTGTGGATACTGCAGGCCTGCTGTGTCACCTAATGCTGACAGAGTAAGTCTAACAGGTGTGTGTGTGTGTGTGTGTGTGTGTGTGTGTGTCTGTGCATATGTGCATGATGTCTTCTGTCAGTTTTGTCTCTGTCTGTTCCCACCGCCTGCATGTCTCCCACCCAAAGCAGTTGTACAATAACTAAAAAAATGACTGCAAACTGTGATGTACTTTATGATGCATTCATCTCAAGTTGAGTTCAGTGTAAATACTAGAAGAAGTGCAGATCCCCACCAAGCAACAGATGGTGAAACACCTGCTGCAATGCCACCGCAAGCGCGAGATGCAACCAGCAGAGATTTAATCTCTGATCCACACTCCTGAGCAGAAGGTGGTGGTAATGCAACTATTATACTGGTTGTCAACCGCCGTTAAAAACCAGAAAGAAGAAAAAACAGTCGAGATTTGCAAAATTTTAAATTGAAGGACTTGTTGATGACTTGCAGGCCCAAGTGGCTGGTTAAGAAGGTGAGCAGTCTAAGAACTTATCACTATATTCACTTGTAACTTTGAGGGAGTTTAAGAAAATGTATTAAGTGTAAGTATAGTTTTTGGCAAAATGGAAGTTCTCACTATATATCCAGTGAATAATCTGTGATGAGAAACATGCTGTCTCCACTGAGACGCTACTTTTACAGAACAGTACAGAGGACTGATGAAGAGCTGAACATCATGTCAGAGTGAAGCTGACTTTGACCTTTTGGATATAAATTACCATCACTTCATCGTTTTATCCTATTAGACACTTGTGCATAATTCTGTCATAATTAGTATAAGAAATATTGAGTTATAGCCAAAAATGTCTTTAGTAAGGTCACAGTGACCGTGGCCTTTGACCTTTGACCAGAAATTCCCTTAAGGTTGTTTGAGATATCACAAGAATTGGATGAGCAGAAAACATAATGTTAAGGCCACGGCTGTCACTGGTGTAGAGGCAATAAAGACAGCTTTTTCAAGGTTTTTTAAGAATTGTCAATCATAGCGGTTCTTTCAGCCTGCGGTCATAAATGTGCACCAAACAATTAGTCTGATGGGTCAAATAGTATGCAAGATTAGCTGTGGACAAGCTGCAGGTCCAACTGTCACGCAAATATGCACATGTACACAGTTCAGTTAAGCTGAGTTCTTTATTTGTGCATATAATAAAATAAAAGAGAAAAAATATACAGTAACATAAAAAAAAATGCGCAGGTGGGATGAAAATAAACCTGAGTGCTTGTAAAAGAGACCCTAAAATTAAAATCAAAGACATCTATGCAGCAACAAATTAACAAACACACACACACAAAAAAAATCTAAAAGAAAGAATAGAATACATTTTCCACAAACATACTGAAAATAAAAACAACCTAGGAAGAGAAAATTAATAAAAGCTAGTATTACAATATCTTATATAAACAACATGCATCCAAGAAATAATGATAATAAACTGTAAATGAACTGAAGCACTATGTGGTTAATAGACTGAAGTGATTTTTGGCAGGGACATTTCTGTCAACATAGTAAACCAACTGACATCAACAGGCTGAGACAATAAAAATCAAAGTCAGTTTAAGTGTCAGCAGGTGAAATGTCTTCTCGTCCAAAACTCTTCCCTTTCATCACACAAAATTACTTCCCATCTGGAGCTGTTTACAAGAGGCAGCCATCACCACCGTGACTGAATGCTGAGAGATGCACTTCCTAAATTTTCCTGGTGCATCCGAGAAAATTTCCATCTGAATTAAAGGTTGCAAACTTCTTAATTTTGTATTGAAGCAGGAGTTTTGCCTCTCACTGCACTTTGCAACAATTAGGAGTAACACAAAATACGTTTTTCTGAGTCAGTAAATTACATGCAGTCCTTCTTTTTATACTATCGGTTGATCGCAGACAAAGCTGTTTATTGAAACCAGTTATTTGCCATTTTTTCAGAGAATATTAAGTGATGATGCCCTGAAGGCCAGAGAAAATGAAATGAAAAGTCTTTTATGTTATCTTGTACAAAACGCTCTGAATAATTATGCTCACTGCCCCATAATCAAATTCAGAAATTAATTGTCGGCAGTGGTAGAAGAAATATTCAGATTCTTTAATTTAGTAGAAGTACGAATTTTGCATTGTGATAATACTCCTCTACAAGTAAACATCCTGCATTCAAAACCTTTACTTAGGTAAAAATATTTAAGTATTACCAGCAAAATAGGTGTATCAAAAGTGTGAAAAAAGGAGTAGTCATCATGCAGTAAAATGGTCCTATTTTACTATTATGATGATGCTTTGGATTAATACTGCTGCATTAATATGTATGTTGAACTCTACTCCTGTAAGTGTTTAAGGCTGAGCTGATTTTAACTACTTAATACTGTCAGGTAGTTTAATCTACAGCAGTGAATCATATTCTATAAGATCAGCATATGTTTTAGTGTCACTGTCCTCTTAGAACTTTTCATGAGCTCAGAAAAACAGCCATGGTTCAGCTTTGTGACATTTTCCAGCTAATCCAAAATTAAATATTTTATTTAGAAGTAGGAGAATTGTCTCAGACCTGTAAAAGAACCCTTCATCCTTCAGTTTATCAGAAAAAAATCCACATTCAAAATCATTAGATTTGAAGTTAAAATTTTTCACTGGACAGGAAGAGTGAAAATTTGTAATATGAAAAGCCTTTCTTCCCCCTCCTTTAAAAAAAAAAAAAAAATACTCATTAGTTTCACCTGTCCTTGTTTGGCCTCACCTGTGTCTTGTTATCCTCACCTTCACTTGGGTATTTCTGTCCCAGTTCATGGTTGTCCTTCGTGTTGAGCATCTCACTCTTTCCTGTGTTTAAGGACTTTAACCTTGTTTTCTTTGGACTTTGTCATTTGGATTTTTTATTTTGCCTGCTCCCTTTGATTTTCTTTTTTTACCTGTGTTTGGACTGCTTTTCTGGGACTGACACTGTCTTCCTCTTCATTCCTGTAAGCCCAGCTGCATTTTCACATTGGTCAATAAATACTTTGAACAGCTTCGGCTCTGCGTTCTCTACATTTTTGGGTCTGTATTTTTGTATCGATACTATTTCACTTTTAGCTTCACCCAGCCTTCAGACAGTGTTCTGACACACTTCCTTTGGGTTTCTGCTCATGTAGGTGTGGAGGGAAATAAACAGGTGGATATTCTGACCAAACAAACACTCAGAATTAAGAATAAAGCAAAGCTGAAGCAAAGACACAGGATTAGGAATTGTCCAGTCAGTATGGAAGGAGTACTGGGATGATAATTAAAGTTGAAGGCATCTATATAATCTACAAAGACATGTTAGTGCAGGAAGGAAGGTGGGCTGGAAACGAATGGAAGAAAATGTCATTACTCGGCTGAGAACAGGTCATACAGGTCTCAACTATATTTTATATAAAATAGGCAAGCACCCAACTGGAAAATGCACACACTGTAACCAGCCAGAAACAGTCGAACGTGTCGTATTTCAGTGTAGGAAAAACAATACCAAGACGAATCATCTTATGTAGTCACTAAGGAAGGTTAAACACAAAAAACCTTTTCATTGTGGAGAAACAGCAGGCAAAACATAATGTGACAATAAACTGTTAAAAGAAACTGGTTTTGTTAAAAGAATCTAGTCTTTGTTTTCCCCCTGCACAATCTCACATTTTCACAGTCAGTGGTGGTAATGCGTCTCTAAGCTGGTTTGCCAACCACAATAAACACTAAAGAAGAAGAGGCTAGGATTCGTAGCAGCCATTAGCAGTGTGTATGTAGACGGTACTCCCTGCTCCCTGCTCAGGGAAGATCAGTTCAGGTAACTTGCCGTGACAAAGTTCCTCTATTCTGAACACCCATCATTCCTTTAGTTGTTAGCCTGTTAACCTAAAACACCTGGATGCTCTTTGCTGCAACTATAGAAACTTTACATGACTAATATAAAATATTGAATGAAACAAATCAAACAAAACCAGCTGAAACATTATAAAATGTAACCTTTCAGAACATAAATGATGTAAATTGTAAATAAATGTTATCTGATTAATTTACAAGACATGTGGTGCATTCCAAAAAAAGATTAATATTCACATTATTTAGAGATTATTATGTCATGTTGATTATATACAGACTACCATTATGTTACAGTTATATTATGTCATCCTTGATAATTATGACTGGTAACATTAGTTACAACGACAATAGTTACAGACAGGTAACTTATATAAATATATAAAATCTAAATATTAAAATATTACATACATTTTTAATTAAAGAAACATTATTATAATTATATATTATTGAATCAAATTTTAATTGGTTAACTTAATATTTTGAAATTAACAATAAATATAAAATATGAAAGTATTTGTGGGATATAAAACTCCTCTGCTCCATTGTTTGATTTTGGTGCAGTGACTTGTGGGTAATCTTGCTCGCCAGCTTGCAAAGTGAAAACCTCTTGTTCGCTTCTTCCCTACACACCTCTTCACACGTTCCTTTTGAACTGTTTGTAATTTTATTTAACGTGTCTTTTATTTAATTCTGTACAGCTCATTTCACAGGGAATTCTAGGTGTTCAGAAGGCACTGACAGCTATCACAGCAGAAAAAGGACAAGTGTTGCTGATAACACTAATGAACCCTCTCAATACTTGGACCCTGAAACTGGAACACCTGACCTGAATGCACCGTAATGACATTAATCAGCTTCACCTGTGATTTTCTAAAAAACAAGTCAAGCCTGCTGGGAAGAAGGCCTATATGGTCCGTATGTGTTTGTCATAACTTTAAACAAGCATGGTGTCAAGTAATAGCCTCAAACTTTAATTTACAGTCATGTTTTTATGAAGTTTAAGCCATTTTACAACATTATTTTGCTGGAAGCTTAAGAAGGTGACACCGTCTTTCAACACAGACAGTCTAAAGGCATTTTAACTCAGGTAAGCTAAACTTTAAGCCAATACAAAACCCAGACTTCATTACACACTGATGCATCAAATACCACATAACAAAAATGACATGTAGTGTTGTGTTTGGTACAGTTTGATTTTTGGCATGTGATAGAATCTTAAATTAGGCTTTTCAAATGTGTGGTTATATAACCTGTTTCTTTTAGTCTATGATTGCAATACCACAGTCTGGTGCTGGTGTTGTGTATATTAGCAGCAGTGTATCATCTGTTTGTGTGCTGTCAGTCATTTCCTGTGCTAACCCTCAAATTTACTCATTTATTTACTTACCTGTTGACAATACTGCATTTATTTATCTATACCTTACATTTCAATCAATCTATACTTTTATTTATAATTTTCTTGCATAATAACAATCTCATTTATACTCATCTTTCTCTTTAATTTCTTATTTTACCATTTTTTCCATACTGTATATTGTAGTATAAGGCACATATTTTTACATACTTTACATTCTTGAATGGCAACAGCTGTAACATGACCCAGTTTCTCCGCAGGGATCAGTAAAGTATTTCTGATTCTTATTCTGATATTAAAAATCTCCTACAAAACATTTTGTGGTGCAAAATCAAACTCCAGGCTAATGTAGCACTGAGTGCTACGAGCAGGAAACGAAGCAGACAGGTTGGAGTCCTGCCTGTCTAGCAGCATTAAAGCTAGCTGTGCACGACTTTTCATCTCCTTCAATGTATTTTTCAGTGTCTCCTGTGCCTTTTGTTAAACTTCACTGTACTGTGTGTTCTTGCTGCTTTCTGCTATTGTTGTTGTAGCTGTAACAGAACGGCTTTCATGTTGTCAAAACAGACTTCAGTGAAGTGTCGGTGAACATCAGGAAAGGTGGTCACCCCAAAGCCAGACACACTCAAGCACACAAAGTTCAAACTTTCTTTTTACAGAAGCGCAGGGTTCTTTGAAGAGAGTTGGCCTTCCGCGACCCGACTCCCCTGTGGTTTGAACCCTGGACACGGCAGCAGGATAAACATTATTTCCACACACTCATACATAAACACAACCACAAAGTCACAACAGGAGCCATAAAAAACAACTTCCCTCAATTTTCTTGTGTCTGACTCAGGCTGAGAATCTCCTAATCCTGCTTATCTGAGCAGTGTTAATGTGTGCGTGCATGTGCACATGGGCTAATGTATGAGTGTGTGTGTATTCTTATGCATAGTGTCTGCAGGTGTGTTTGTATCAGGGCTCACTTTGAAATAGCACAATTCTGTTAGTGTGTCTCTGTGCGTGTGTGTGTGTTCACCCTGGGAAATGAAAACGCTGACCCAATTTAATACACCTGTGTCTCGCTGCACTCTGGCCCAGCACTCAATCACACACACACACACACACACACACACACACACACACACACACACACACACACACACACACACACACACACACACACACACACACACACACACACACACACACACGTCTCAACCTGACTCCAGTGGAGTACAGCTCTCCAACACCACATAATCCTAGAGCAGTACCTCTGCTATACAGATAAGTTCAGCCAATTCAAATATAGGAGGTGTTTTTTCCCCACTTTTTAAATTTTTTTTTTCACTTCAAAGTCAGAAAATAATAAAGCACCAACTTGGAAGATGGAGTTATAACTTCTCAGTAGATTTTTATTAGTTTCACTTTTTTTTTTCCATGTGCATGATTAAAGGGACAGGTCAGATTATTTAATGTTCGATTGTCATTATATTACCTACAGTATATGACAGTTGGCATGCCCCAAGGTCAGCAGCAAAACATATTTTAGCCACTTAAAAAAGGCCCATCAAAAAAAAAAATCAATATCAGTTTAAGAGTGTACAATATTTACAACATTTTCACCACTTTATCTTGCCATCAGACAGCCTATTCTTACAGGAAATCTGCATTATGCAAGTACAATATCACACTCTCCAAAGCAACCAAGCTCCACGGGTGAAATCAGTGATTTTTACCCTGCAGAACACTACTGGTCTACTGCTGCCTTGATATTTTAGTTTGTTTGTGTTATTGTGTGACTTCAATGTATTTGTACTACACTTTTAAAAGTACACAAGTCACACAATAACATACAAACAGATTAAGGCAGTGGTAGACCAGCAACTTCCATGTTCTAAGAGGTCAAATCACTGATTTCAACCATGCAGTTTGATTTGGAGAGTGATATTTGGCTTAAAACCCTACAAACACAGTATGTCACAGTGTTGCAGTTGTTACGTATCATTTGTGCCCTTGTAATGATGTTAGGTAACGTTATAGTTACAGTGTTACCATTGGTTATGTTGCTGCTGTGTTGCTGAAACAATGGCTGCATGATATGGTAAAAAAACAAAGTCACATGGCAACAGTTTTGACAGAAAATCTGATTGCGATTCGTGATACGATTAGTGGGAATGACCATTTTTGCATTACAATTCCCATTTTATTGAAAATAAAAATTCAAATCACGATCTGTACCAAATAAATATGTTTTCTTTCAGCTGGAGAAAGAGAATTTTTGGCCTGGGCATCTATGCAGCACTACAGTATGTCATTATAATGCTGTTTTCTCACACATTTTTCCTCTTTAAAAGTTGTTTTTGGTTCAGTTTGACCTTATAATGTACAGCCCTAGTTGAAACTTTACAATGCATCAGGTATTCTATGGTATTTTTGCATCATCTGTTCAAGGTCTGTTTCCATTACTTTGTGTAACAACAGCATCATGTTGCAAAATGTTGTAGCTACATTCCTGCAACAAATGCTTCTCTGATGGCAAAGTAAAGCAATGAAAATATTCAAAATGTAGTGCATACCTTTTTTGAAGTGCCCAAAATTTGTTTTGTTGCTTAGCCTGTCTACAGCAGTTCATTGTTTAGCTTCTGTGCTTGTAGGCGTCTCTGCTTCTCCTAACTAAAGATGAGTTGACCACTTCTACTGTAGCTAATATCCTGACTATCGATAAGAACCTCGTATTGCTCCACCTTAAATAATCCAGACTATCCCTTTAAGACAGTGTGCAGATGCTCGCATTAAACATAATGTTTCAGAAGTAGATTTACAGTTTTAATAATTATAAAACAAAGCTGTTTGAATTTAATCATTTCAAGTCATTTAAACAAAACTATCCTTCTGTATATGTACCTGGGCACAGCAGAGATATTTAATAATACAGCGAGTATTAATAATGCATACAAATATACAGTGGAAAACAGCAGGTGTAAGTTATTCTGGGATTATTTGTTTTCAGATGCTTTATGCTTTCATGTTTGTGTTATATGTCTGCTGTTAAGGATGTGCCTCCAGACTGGGTGTGTTTCCCCTCAGGCGGAGCTCCCAGCATGCTGTTCAGGTCCCAGCGAGCTGCTCTGTGCCGGGTGGCCTCACACTGAGCGGTGAGGCGGTAATGAACTTCCTGCCATACAACTTCCACACATACACGCACACAGACATAATCTCATCCACATCCCCGAGGCACGGAGAGATGTCACATTAGCATGGTGCTATCTTTTCTTGAGTGTGTGTGTGTACGTGTCAGTGTGTGTGTGTGTGTGTGTGTATGTGTGTGTTCAGGGAGACAAATGACTACACTGTCCCTGGATGTGTATTTCCTGTGTGTGTCTGTAATTAATCTGGGCACACGGCGGGTGTAAACATTAGAAAGGACAGATTTTTTTTGTTCTCTTCTGTTTTTTTCCTCAGATTAATCTGTCTTGTCAGATCTGAACTAAATCTCAACACACTGGCCTGGCAGGGGACTCAGTACCATCCACACACACACACACACACACACACACACACACACACACACACACACACACACACACACACACACACACACACACACACACACACACACACTTGCGATAAAACAGAGATTTACTGTGTTGCTCTGCACATTTTTGTACATGGATTTGTCACATTCTGTGTCAAGTTGTCAGTGGTCATGATTCTGTTAAATGCTTCAAATTCTAAATGGATTTCTGACATTTGGACAAAAGAGGATGTGACAAGATTACAGAATTAATTAAGTACCAGTAGCTCTGATACACTGCAGCATTTCTAACTTAAGATGGCTTTTGTGTTTTTCTAATGATCCATATGTACTGCTGTGAAGCCTATTATTAGTCACTATGGTGATAGAGCTTTCAGGAAGCTTTTCTGTCGGAGTGGAGGCATTTAACATTGAGTGGCAGGTTGACATGAGTGTTGTTTACAGTAAAAGAAGTTGAGAAAAGGTTTCTTTGAAAAAATCATTTTCCATCATCTTCTCTTTTGATAAATGCCAACTTTTTCACCTCAGCCAAGCTTAAGCTGAAGAAAACAACCTAATGTCAAAGTCCATTTAGTTGGTTTTCTGAAGCCTTTTTAATAATATCCAACCTCTTCAGTCTGTGCACACGTAACGCTGCTTAAGATGCTCAAAGTGCATGCAGGGGTAATAGCAATCCTTCCCACTGACTTCAATGTAGAGCAAATCCATAGTCAGGAGACCATCTTCCTTATCCATGGGCAGGTGAGCTTCGTCCTCATGGTAACAGAAATAAACACGGTTAAAACTGTGAAATGTTTGCAGTTTGGTTAGGGTTACAAAGCAAAGCTACTTAGTTAGGTTTCCAAAAAGATCATTATTTGGTTAATATAAAATGTTACGTTTAGACACAGTAAGAAAACATCAGACAGCAGGTAAATTGAGCACAATTTATTAATTGATAGTGTTAAACCTTGTCTAGATGCCCCTGAAATTTGTGCCAGTTTGCGCCGTGCATTATGAACATCGCACCTTATCCTTTAAAACATGACAACAACTCACTAACTGCTTCAACTTTTTAGACCGGACAGGATCAGAGTCTGCAGGTGAATGACATTGTTTATCTGGAGCTTACATCAGCTTCCAGCCTGCCACACAGTGTGGCTAATGTTAGCGGTGCTAGCAGCAGCAGCCTGCTGTAGCTGCAGGTTAGAGTCGGTGGCTTTGCTGAACTGGGTTACCCATTGCTCCAGTTAAGTGTTGATATGTCAGTTTGCTCTGACACAGTCTACATTCAACCTTGTTTTCATTTTCCACATCAAAATACTGACTAACCGCACTGTTTACAAGCTGTCATCTGTTCCACTTTGCTGATAACATGTGGGCCATCGGGGCATTCGCTCTGTGAGAGAGGTGCTGCTGTCTGCTGGAGCTGCAGCCCCTGCTAGCGGCGGGAGGCTCCATAACAGGAGCATTTCAGCAGCAGAGCATTTTGCCTGCCTGATTATGTTTATTTATTCAGATTTTGCTGATTTCATCCTCTTTCCGTGCTCTTCTTGCTTATACCATGGATAACTACACTGTGTAGTTAAATAGTCTCTTTGCTGTCTGTCTTTATGATTGCGAACACAAGTTCTTTTATTTTGAAACTGACCGGATTCTCTCTACTTTTTCTTTGTCGGACTTCCTGTCCACTCGAGCTACTGTGTGCTCACTGATGCCAGATGGTTTGATACACAGAACCATCTGGAAAACTCTCCATAGAAACTGAAAGCGCGTCACATTTAGCATAGGCTAACTTCAACCAATCAGATAAACTCACTGAACTGAAGCCAAGGCCGGAAGGAGAACAAAAACATCTTTTTCGTCATTAAAGGCCTTCAGTGCCGTTCTTTGCCCTTCTTTCAATGAAGCGATACTCTCCAGTTCCAATATAACTGATGCTCTCACATTATCTACACTAACCTCAGGACATATTTTGTTTGAGACGAGTGCTTTCCATGGACACTTCTCACTCTCAGCACACTTAAAACCACATACCTGCCAGTAGTCCGTCTGAGGACACTGATTGACTCACACCACCTGTGGTGCAGACACAAACAGATAGCTTGGAGCCTGGCAAGATGGATGTCGTGCAAAATTTCATACTTAAAGGGAGTTTGGTGTAATATTTTTCCTGGTGAGTGCAGGGATCTTTGGTTTAATTCAAACTGCATTTTGTCACCACTACAGAAACATTAAATAACTGCTAAAAGTATGATAACATTGTCTGCTGACTGTCACTAGTAATTGGTTTTTAATAATGGTTTAATTGATAACTGATGGTGACTGACTAGGCTAATTTTACTCTGTTTCTAACAGCAGTATGCAATAAAAGTTTGTCCTTTGTGTAATTGTATCTGTCACTCACTGTTCAAAGTACAGGACAAAATTTTTTAAAAAAAAGTTTTTTTCTAGATAAAAGTGCAATATAAACTGAACTTTATAGTGAAAGAGCAGCTATATATACATATATATATATATATATATATATATATATATATATATATATATATATATATATATATATATATATATATATATATATATATATATATATATACATATATATATATATAATATGAAACATGAAAAGTTTCTCATCACACACTACTGTTTTTGCCATAACTAGGTGCCTATGGTTACAATGCTCACTGTGTAAAAGGTGTTTCAATCATTCCCTTCCACTCTAAGACATAAGATAAAGCAGGCAAATGGGGAGAATATTATTTTAATAATGAATCATTTTAATCCAATCAAAGAGGACAGTGTCACACCAATCAATTGTATACACCCCCTGACTTTGGAAATGAATCTAGTTCCCTTGCTCCAAGGTCAAGAATGAAATTTGAACCTCAACCCCCCCACCCCCCCGCCCAACTCCCAAAATCTGTCCACTTACTATGTGCAAAGCATGTGGGTGGTCTCTTTCAAAAGATGCAGAAGAGGCTGAAATATTTGGAAGGTTTTAGTTTTGGCTTTTCATGCATCAGAGGAGATGAATGCACATCAACATCCTTTATCTAATGTCTGTGACAGATCTTCCTAAACAGGTTGCATCCATGTGCACCGCTGTAGTTTCAACCCTTGCTCTCATCATTAGCCTCAATTTAGCTGTTTTTTAAAATCTGGAGCGAAGCACGTCTCCCTAAACGTTTATCCTCAGTTTTTCTTCTGACCTCCTCACACCAGCTCTCACCCTTCGGCCTTTCCTCCCCTGTCAGCTGCTACCCCTCAGCTGGGGTCACTGCAGGTCCTCCTTATGACCCCTATACTTCCCATTTCCCCTTCTCAGGGCCAGTCCCCCTCCTCTGATTCAAGACATTACATCTCTAATTGAAAGTGACAGCCACATCAATTTCACAGCCTGGCATGACGTTGAACCAGACAGTCACGGTTACACACCGCTCTTCACAGGTGAAACCACAACTTCACGAGCACATGGAACGCTATAATATTACCTCTTAATTATTAGAATGGCACATCTGGAGTCTTCATCAATACTGTTTTAATTGGCACAGGAGGGATAAATAATTGTGCGGTAATTAGTGAAATGAGGGAATTTGGAGCTTCGTACCTCTCACTGTTTCAGTATTAGAAGGTACTGCGTGATTTTGTTGTGATGTTTTGGTAACTGATGATGCTTCCACGTGAGGAACTTCATCACATGTGCGTGACATGTGGGTGAGACTGTCAGTCGAAAGGGATAAAGGCATGTTTAGAAAACCTGTTGATGAACGTGGAAGCAGAATATGTGGGAGATGATGCAGGCACACAGAGTTGAAGGATGTGCACCGATGAAGGCAAGACAGCAACAAAGGCAGTGTCTGGAATCATTCACTGGTCCCTATATAAAAAAATACTCAATAGTTGACTCTATAGCAAGCAGTAAATTGAGATTTTGAACACTTGTGAATCATCTTCGTTATGTGTCATCACAGGAGTGCTGACCTACTTTTGCATCAAGCGAATGTGTTGCTCTGTGGGATTGTTGGCTAAAAGTGTCGCTCATGCCACGGCGTTTCTGACAAACAAACTCAATGCAGTGGCTCTGACCTGCTCCAGAGCAGGTTCGAGATAAGAGATCAACACCTATAAAAGTACTTCTGATCTCTCAGAGGTTGGTGCATGGATCAAGCAGGAGGCCAAGACTGTTCAGAGACTTGCAAAAGCCATTTCATTGTGCTTTTTTGTATACCAGTATCATCCCACAACCTACTGAAGGACTAACAAGCAGTACTTCCCCTGTATGTGAATGCGCTCATAGATAATGAAAAGATGGAAGTTAAACTTGTTTCAGTGTGCAGGCTTCAGTAGTCTACCACTGTTGTTGTTCTTTTGGATGCATGCTCAGTACAAAAAGCAAAAAAAGGCATGTGGAAATTGAAGTGATGATGACATTGTTTCCCAAATGTCCCATTTTACATGGACACACAGATGCACAGAAACTGGGGTTTTAAAAAGTCTGCACCTTCAGAAGGTGTTTTCAAAAATCTGTTTTAGTTACCTAAAACTTGTGTGGATGAGAGGTCAAAACATAGAAATATACATTTTCAAAAATGTCCATATATGCGTAGAAAAGATATTCATGCCAAAATGCCTCAGCAGATTTATCCCTCCCTTATATGCAAATAAGAACAACAAGAATGAAAATAAAAATCACGGCTCAATAGGAGCAGGAGGCTGCAATATGTAAATGAGGACGCCACACCAAAAAGGTAACAGTTAACCCCCAAGCTTTATTATATAAGCCCAAAGTAAAACAAAAACATAAACTACAGGGAAACAAAAGGGGGCTGGAGATCTTGGCCAAAAAGAACAAAAGGAGGGAAGACAGTGGGCCGACCAGTGAGCCGTCGCTCCCAGCATCTCCCCCTAAACTACCTAAAGCAAAAACTAAAGTAAAGAAAAGAGGCGAATAACTAAACTACCAGCAATGTCCAGCCCAAACTAACACAACAAACTAAAACAACCAAATCCCATCCCCTAAATGTGCGCGGAGGTAAAAACATACTTAAAAAAAAAGGAGGAAGAAAAAGTCTCCTCACCACCTGTGCTGCTGTCCACGTGTGCTGATTGCACTCAGGTACACAGCGGGCAGAGGGAGGAGAGAGACAAGGCTGACAGAGAGAGAGAGAGAGGGAGAGAGAGGGAGAGAGACCAGGCTGCTGCACATAATAATGATCAGTATATAATTTGAGGGGAAATGATGGGGGATGCCATCCACCTTGTTAGCAAAATGACCAAAGAGAGAGAGATGCAGTGTCAGAGGGGTTGTTTAGATGAATATGTTAACATATGAATATTATATCTATATCTATTCAGCCCGACTCATTGAGGTTTGTGTAAGTTAGAATCCATGGCTCTGACCATGCCTCTGAAATATCAGCAGTCTAGCCGTGCTGTACAGTGATGAATCCAGGGAGCTGTCCGTGGTTCTGAAGTGACAGAGTGGCTTCTGTCAGTTTCCTCTATAATATTCTTTAAACTATATGGCTGATATAGCAGGTTGCTTAAAAGAACCAGTTTTTTTTACATTCACTTTTTCTTTACAGCTGAAATGTTGCCTTTTTTAGCGTAATATGTTTGGAGCAAACGCACACATAGGTGCTCTTTTTTAAAGGCATCCGATTGATATCCAGTACAGCAGACTGACACACCTGTTTCCTCTTCCAGTGTCATGATTGTTGGAGGTCTGTCTGTGTTATGTGCATGTGGGAGACTGAGGCCACAGAGGACCTTGTACATGTCTGATCTTATCACAGTCTGCATCTCCCTCTCTCTCTCTGTCTGTATCACATTCTGCCAATATCTGCCCATCTAGCTCTTTTTATATCAGCCTGTACAGCAGCTCTGTCTCCTGTTTCTTTCACATTCTCCTCCTCTTCACTTTGTCTAATGGAAAGAAGAAAAAAAAAAAGGACAGACACGAGAACCCCTTGTAAAGGTGTTGTTGCTGTCTGTGGCTACTCATTCTAATGCCAAGGCTGAGATATTTCTGCTTTGATTAATTGGCTCTGCTCTGCTTAAAAGAGTGGCAATGAGTGCATGTTCATATAAACTGGTCTTTAGAGACCAAGGTTGGCTGATTTTACATTATGAAGATGAGGGCGAGCTTGAGGATTTGAAAGGATGAGTCAATCTTGTTCATATGTTTCTTTATAATCCATAACAGCAGTACACCTGTTCTTGATGCAGTTGACCTTCTGCTAATATAACAAGTTTTCTATATTGTTCACAGTCCCCTTGGTTTAACCAAAAATACATATGAGGGGAGCAGGACAAAGGTTTTATTTTGTTGTTCTGCATGATATTAGCCATTCCATTCTATATTTGTAAGAGTAAATTAGCTGAAACCTGCAGGGATTCCCTCTGTAGCTTCATCTGACATTGCAATAAGGCTGCATTTTAATATTAAAAACCTGCCGATGTGGCGACTTTTAGAAGTGGAGAAAGGGTTATTGCACCAACAATATCACATATTACAAATACATTTCATCCTCATCGTATCCTATCAGAGGTGCACATAGACGCCATCACGTGTATCTGTTCAACCAACAAAATGATCTGTATCTGTGTTTTGATAGAAGTGGGCGTGATTTATATTATGTCACATTAAATCAGTCAAATGTTCTATTTTCTAACTTAAGTTTTTTGGCAATATAGTTGACCCTATTAATTGGAAAATATATTTCCACATCATCCTACTGTACTTTTCATCTCTCTCTTTTGATTATTAAGTAGACTAAGTTTTATGAGCTGAACCCCACCACAACCACCACTTTAATTTTAGAGCAATAAGAAACTGAAAAGTTTTATAAATAGAAAGATTCTTTTTTGCATTTAAAATAAGAAATGCTAACAGTAAAGGTATATCTAAAATATACATAAATTGAAGATAATAACCTGAAATTGCAAGGGTGCTGTGTTCATGAATGAATTATATTTACAATAAAATTCAAATATCACTCTAGGAGACGTCCTACAATGCAAACACAGCCTCATAAACACAAAAACAGCCACTGTATATTTGATCCAGTTCATAGACCAATAATCTATAGTCCATATTAAAATAAGTTAAATTCTAAGGAATTCATCTATCATATGTTCAATATGTAATTGCGCACACACTGATCTCTGACTTTTGGGCAAATTATACTTTTACTATTTTTCACATTTGTGATCTTTTTCAAATAAACATTTAAGATCCCAGTTTAGGCTTTTGTCAGATTTCCTCTGTCAGTTATTTTTGCATGTAACCCAGACTAACTCCTCCAACTCTGTCTTTGCTTTTTGGAAATAATTTTCTTCCAGTCAACACTTTTCTAATACTGTATATTTGTGATGCTCATTCACCCCCAACAGACAGATCCCAATGAAATATTTCACTGCAAACCGAATCTTCATGTGTCAATCTATTGCAGCTCAAAATACTAGAATACGATACATAGGGGTGTAAAAAAATATCCATACACTTGAATATTGTGATATTATATTTTTTGATACTGTATGGATTCTTAAAAACTGTAAAAACTGTTTTTTTTTCCTGAATAATAGCGGGCAACTTTAGGTGGAGAAAAATGTATTTCAATCTCATTATTTGCACTTTCTTGAATAATGTATTCGGCGTTGGGTGTATCCTACCCTATATGATTAAATGTTGCAAATAAACTCAACAATAAGCATTTTGGAAAGAAAAGCTTGAGAAATATTTGCATCTACTGAGCCGAACAAGATCAAAAGTGTTTCCAAGGTCATTAGAAACATTATGAGATGCAGCCCTGCCAGTGCAGATAAACCAGCAAACATTAAAGACTTTAATTAAATGTGTGATGCTATACCACTGCTTTAAGTGTCTTTGAACAAACTGGAAGAGAAAATGTAAATTAAAGATTGAATATATAAATAGATAAGCAGACTTTAACAGCAGTCTGTGTTCGACAGTTTTACGCAGAGCAGTCCAGCACAAAGTAATCATGAATAAATGCTAAAAATAAACCACAACATATGGACATGACTGCCTAGTATGACAAAAAAAATTAACAAAAAAAAAAAACAACAGAAGACAATAACATCCGCTCTCACAATAGCTGGGCGTTTTCAGTGAGCTATGTTAAGCACAGCTTATCACCAAATCTGCTTTCTCTCTGTCTCTCCTGACACACACACACACACACACACACACACACACACACACACACACACACACACACACACACACACACACACACACACGCACACACTTCCCCACCCAATCATGTAGGCCTGGGGCAACTTTTCATTAGCGTTGTGGTATTACTTCAAACCCATTAAAATAGGCCCCTCCTAATCTAAATCCAATAATTTGTGCACTTCTCCCTCCCTCCACTGGCATCATGCTTTCCTCTATCTAACCCAATACTAAAAGAGAAGATTCATTATCTCTTGTTTGGACAGGGATTATGCTGATCGGGGCAGCTTAAGGCAGAAGATATAAAGACTCTTAATAAAATTCTTCAGCCGTTGCAGCAATGTACCATCTAATTTAAAAGCAGTCAGACCCCTTAACACTCTTGCACACACACACACACACACACACACACACACACACACGCACACGCACATCCCTTCCATCACCTTCCCCTTCTTACCTAAATCTCAACATGCCTTCTTTTCATCTCCATTTCCATCCCTTTCAGATCATCCCCATTTCCTGGTCTTTTGTTACTAAAACCTACATTGAAATGTTAGTCGGGATCAGATTTATTGTCATACTGCAACACGTTCTCGCTTGCAACTCGTCAATATGGCAATACGGTTCAAACTATGACTGTAGGCGGCTCCCAGGAGCACATGTGTCAAACCCAAGGCCCGCAGACCAAATCCGGCTCAGCACCTTTTTATGGGTCCCTTGAGAGATTATAGAAGAAATTTGCAAAATACAATTCTGTGCTGCATTACGGAGGTACAGGAAGTTGTCCCGGTTCTGTAGTGGCTCCGTAGCTATGTGGTTGTAGCTACCAAAATGCTGTCATTTCATTTTTAAAGATAGTACAAGTTTTTAACTAGTTATGAAACACAGGACATGAACACCAGTATCCTGGGGTTAAAGTCCTGTGTTTGCAAATCAGAGCATATCAATAGAGAGCTACCTTCAAAAATAACACTACAAGGGCAGCCCTGTCCATAGTGGAATAATGTTAATAATGTGATTTAGAAATTAGTCCCTCATGTCTGTTTTCATGTGACATATTCACACAGGATAAGTCTGCATGAGTCCGTATTTTACTCTCATTTACTGACATTGTACCTGATATGTCAAACCTTTGTGTTATAGCTCAGTTGTGCCCCATTTTCTGCACAAAAATAGATAACGTCCCTTTCAAATAATGTAACCATCACTGCCCACATACTTTCCTACGTCCTTTACACTGGCACAGATAAGTTAAGCAATACAACCACTAGAGGGCACCACTCAGAATCAACAATCACTGCAAAGAAGAAGAAGAGTCACAAGTTTCTGACAACGGGGTGACGCTGGAGAAAGTTGTGTACCCGTTGTACCTCTTAAGAAAGATGCAAAAGCAGAGGCAGCAATGTAGACAATTAAATACGTACACTTTGACAAACTGACAATGAACGTCTTTTCCAATACTTTATGACACTTCACTGTGTCCTGTGATCGTGCCATACTTTAGCTATTGGCAACACTGCAACCCTGCCCCCAAGACTTCTGGTGGTGCTGCTCCATTTGTCCACAAAGCTTTCAGAAAACATGCAGACATACGGACAAAATGAATGCAGACTATGGACAGAAGGCTTTGTCCGTATGTCTATCTAACGTGAAGCGTAAATGAGTCTTGACATCAGTGTTTCAGAAGTGGAGTGTCTGTTCTTCAGCAGCCTCGTTAATAGTATAGTTTACAGTTGTTTTCCCCACTATCTGCATGCATTCAAGGTATAAAAACACATTTCCAACCAACCCTCTCTGCCATCATCACTGATTTTAAACGTCAATATAGCCGATCTCACAGCACAGCTGTTGACTGCTGCTCAGCATATTATGAGCCACTATCAAATTTCATAGTTGTTCAGTTGTCTGACAACAGAAAACAGATGTTTAAAAAAATTATGGCCTAAAATCTCAGAGATGGCATATTGACTTTCTACATGAGAGCACCTTCTCTCATATAACCGTGCTTCTCTTATTATATCCACTAAAACCAATGCAATATCTAACATGAATGTATATTTCATGTTTGCATCGTACATCTTTGGAGGTTAACAACAACAACAACAAAACATGGTAAATTCTGTTTCAATATATGATACACAGTTGATGTTAGCGGTAAAAACAAAAGAAGTATTTTTTTTGTTTGTTTCTTGTATCATTACTGTAGTTCAGGAGCAGCTGGAGTGCCTTTTTATTGGTTTCTCTTCACCGAGGCACCAGAGTGGAAGTGTGTAGAATTCAAATGAAGAGTTCATTTCCAAAAGGAATCATATCCTTCAGCACCTGAACTTCATCATTCAACTCTCAAGTATTCAACACTTGAAAATGTAGAGCAATCCGTTTTATGAACACGTTCTCCACTTTGTCAGCGGGGGACACAAGCTTAAAAAGTGCCATAATTGTATTTCGTGCAATCAGTCAGTTTTTAAGGTTAGCTGTCAGTATTTTTCATATGCAGGTGTGGAACAAAACAGTTTTTATTATTTTGAACTTGTCTGAAGCAGAGCCCCGGAGGATAACTGTGTTGCATTTAGATGTAGCAGATTAAGTCATGAGGGTCACGGATTCATCTATAGATTTGCCACAAAACTGGCAAATCTTTTCATGGTCATTTAACGTACATGAAGAAATAAGTCTGCAGAGATGGAAAAGTAATGAAGTACAAAAACTTTGTTAGTGTGCGTGCGTAGAGTTTCATTTTTTGGACAACTTTTACTCCCTACATTTTAACACACACATATATATATATATATATATACTTTGTACTCCTTATATTTTAAAAACAAGCTTGTTACTTTAGTTTTAATCCATTTCAGAGAATTATTGATTATTTTTATTTTGTATCATCGCCTACCGCCTTCCCAAAATCAAGATTTCAACATAAGACGAAAATGACATAAAAGACATAGCAAGACATAAAAAAAGGGTCATATATATATAATGATGAAAATGACATAGATAAAAATGTAAAAAATGTAAAAAGATATAAGACAAAAAAGATGTAACAAGACATGACAAAATTATATAAAAGACAAAACCAGTTGAAAATGACATAGACAGACATAATGAGACTATAATGACATAAAAGATCTAACAAGACGAAAATGATAAATCAAGATAAAAGCAAAATAACAAGTAAAAGATGTCAAAGACGTAACAAGACGAAAGACAACATGAAAGATTAAACAAGCAAAGCAGCAGAGCAAGACATAATGAGATGAAAAGATATAAAAATACATAATAAGATAATACAATAAGATGATACGGCATAAAAGACAAAACAAGTGAAAAACAACTTGAAAGACATAACAAAAGAAAAATGTCAAGACGTAATGAGATGAAAACTATGTAAAGACGTAAAAAGACACAATGAGACGAAAATGATGTTAAGATGTAACAAGATGAAAACAATGTGGAACAGATATGAGTGGGAGACTTTACGGTGTAAATAAGTTGAATCAAGTACTTCCACTTTGACCAGCCTTTTTCTTAACGCTGTATGTGTGGTTCTACTTGAGTGCAGATTGTGTCCACTTTTGCCGCCACTGTGAGTCTGAGGAAATGCAAAATACTCGCATGATGCATGTGGATGGGGAGGCATAGAAACAGTACATCCGTCCATTCATCCCCTTCCCCTTTCTCCTCCTCCTCCTCAGTGGGTTAATGATCGTAGACCTCATCACATCGCAGTCCTTTGCAATTCAAACTCCAGTTCATTTCCTGCTGCTGTTTATGTGCCACTGAAGGCAGTCTTTATGAAGGTATCTGTCTTCTTGATGTCAGCACCATTTGACAATTCATTGTCAGCTGAATTGGCTGGAAGAGGGACTGTTAGCCACGACGCTTTACAGGAATAATATCAGGGGCTATTTTTTCTGGCTCACGCTCCCCTTGCCTTTGTTTATTTGTTATTTACTTGTATGCCATTAGGGTAAATAATCGGCTTCATAGTATCTGAGTGCAATTGAGTTGATGCATCTATTTGGATTGCCTGTGTATTTGAATTTTAAGCACGGGAGGAAAATCTAGATGTGAGTAAACAAAAGTTATTATGTGCAGAGACAGATGAGTGTAGAATGGCTGGTGCAAAAGGACATAATGTTGGCACACACTATAGGGTCAAATGGAAACATGGGAAACACCACCCTCTCATTTGCAGGCAGCAGTCTACACACACACACACACACACACAGACCGATCCAATTAAGATTCATTAAGTGACCAGGTTTCTGAGGTGACCAGGCAGCGGGTGTACGTCTGCTTCAGTCATCATTAACGTTAATTTACAGGCAAAACTCCTCTCTCCCCAACCTGAGGAGCACTGGAGCACAATATCAAAATCTTTAAAACAAATACATAAAATATGACCTGTTCCGAAAGAGAATCAATATTGCATGTTTGTCTGGAGGAAAGCTGCTGATGCATTTGCTGTGCTGACTTTTCCAATTTCTACATCTGAGATTACCATCGCTTTCGAGTATGCTGCTCATTTTGAAAAACAGAATTTCATTCAGTCGCTGCTCGAGCTGTATGCCCCGAGGCTCTGTGAGAGAGGGAAAGTGTATTAATGAAATGAGAGACAGACAGTGTTATTTAAATCACCTCAACAGCATAACCCGAGGCCTAACACGGGCTCTCTGCTGCTTTCCAGACCTGTTTTCATACC
This sequence comes from Lutjanus erythropterus, assembly GCF_056507025.1. Lineage (NCBI taxonomy): Eukaryota > Metazoa > Chordata > Actinopteri > Lutjaniformes > Lutjanidae > Lutjanus > Lutjanus erythropterus. The sequence continues at coordinate 16,276,239 of NC_139334.1, forward strand.
TCAGCCAACCAAACCAAACTTAATCATATCCACATAAAGTCAGCCGAAGACAACCAAACTGACACACAATCTTAACCACACTGAATCAAATCAGAGTATTGAGTCTTCAAGTCAAATTAAATCAAAATGATTCAAATTAAACCAAATAAACCCATACTGTGCTGACAGACCGTACACCAAACCCAATAAAACCAAATGCAAATTACCTATCAAAAAGCAAATTAGCAGAAAAATTTAATGACACAATTTCTTAGGCATATACATCAAAGGAATAATTTAATATTTTGGGGGAAAAAGCACTTGTTCAACTTCTTGTATAGTGTTAGATAGGTTTGACATGACCCTCATGTCTGTATACTAATTTTGTTACCTTAGCACAGCACAAACACTTGCAACAGGGGGAAACGGCGAGTGCAGGGAATTGTATTTTTTTCTTTCTTTCTTTTATTTAGAAACAAATAAATGTTTTTGAGCAAAACTAAGCAAGTAAAGGGGCGGCTTTCAAAACCTTTGTCTGAGGGGAGGCCCACAGTCTCAGACTTCGAAAACCCCTAACTCTGTCCAAAATGTCAGCACCTAAAGTTAATCAATTAACACATTACATCTTGTTTGTTTCATATAATGTGTAAAAAGCGCAAGTGCAAAAAAAACAAGACTTTGTAGTTTTACTGGGAGTTTTGTGCCAGACTCTTTCTTGGCACTTCCTGGAGAAGCATCATGGTCTGTGTTAAAATAAGGACCTAGTTAAGATTATGGAAACTTTGTGGTTAAAATTACTACTTTGTTGATGTTAGGGGAGCTTTGTCACCATAGGAACAATAATAAATATTTAGTTAAAGTTATATGGAACAACTGTGGCCATGTTTTAATTAAACCAACATTGTAGGAGGTGGGAGATGGACTGCAGTTTTGTTGCTCTACACGGAGTCACCTGACTTCCTCCTTCTCTCCGTAATAATTACTTCAGCTGCTACAGAGCTTTTTCACTTCAACATAGACAGATTTGCTTTGGGTCACTTGGGAGGACGTTGCCAAATTATAAAGATTTATGGGGATCTATTGGAAGAATATGGTAGAAATGTTATGTATCTTAAAACTTTTAATATTGTTTTGGTTTCACACAGGACAAGAACCCCGGTCTCCTGGGTGAAAGTCCTGCACTTGAATTACCAGTTATATCTTGTTTTTATTTATTTATTTATTTTATTGTACAAAAACCAATAGTGTAAAAATCAGACTTAGTGGTTTGGTTTTGTGCCAGTCTATTTCTTGGCAGATGCAGTAACTTCCTGGAGAGACATCATGGTTTGGGGTAAAATAAGCCCCTAGTTAAGATTATGGAAACATCGTGGTTAACATTATTACTTTGTTAAGGTTAAGGGAGCTTTGTTGCCATAATGACAACAATAAATATGTGGTTAAAGTTATGGAACAGTTGTGGTCATTAATTAAACCAACATCGTTCTTTTTTCCCTACTCTCTCCTAATGGGAAATAAACAGCAGTCTCACTTTGTTGCTCTTTCTTCTTTTCTCCGTCATAATTACCACAGCCACTACAGAGTTTTCTAATTTGAACATAAACAGATATCACTTTGGGTCATTTGGGAGGTCAAAAATCCCACAATGTCAAACTATTCCTTTTAATCCTGTAGTTAAATAAACCAAAACATACTCACCATGCTTTTATAATCTTTTTAATTCTCACTTTTGCAAAAGCTTTAATAGTTTTCTTGGTCATAATCATAAAATTTCTACTATGTTATTATTTCAAATTATGTAAACTAAACTTAATTTAAAATGAGCATGTGATAACTCACTACATGCATGACTTGTGCCTCAGTGTTTATTACACAGGGGGGTTATAATAAGTATTAAGTTAAAATATCGCCACGTTATTTTGAACCCTGTTAGCTTGTTCTACAGCTGAATGAACATATACTTAGTAAACACTTTCCACAATGACTCAACTGTGGGCTGAGAATCCTATTTGTGCGTTCAACGGGAAATCTCAAAGAACTCATTTGGTAAAAGCACACAATGTGTGTATATGAATGTGTGTGTGTGTGTGTGCCTGTAGTGCTTTCTGCATGCCAAGGCTTCAGACGCTACCTGTTCTCCCAGAACAATTAAGCCAAGCCTCTTTACAGTATCTCCGCTCCAATTAATTTTAATATTTAAACAGCCATGCAGAGACTTCTGAACCCACTAACGCAAGATTAGAGTAAACTCAATTAAATATTGATGGCCATAAATAAACATTCTAATTTGGAGAGCCGCCATGGTGCGCAGTAAATCAAGAGAAAAAATGGTTTCAGCTGAAATGCTATGCTTATTAGCTGAGCAAATGTTGAACTGGGGGGTCAGGAGAGGAGGTGAGAGGAAGGACAGAGGATTAATGTGGAAGGACGTCGCAGGGGGCAAGTGAGAGGAAAAACAAGAGGACATACCGCAGGTGTTTCTGTCCTCACTGAAGCATCATATCAGCTGTATTATACTGCCTTTTCGACAAAATACCAATCAGGATCGTTTTTAACAAAGCTGATGGAGATTGTGTCTGTGATGTTTCGCCTCGTTCCTTGTTAGCATGCAGTGAAAATGTCACACAACAGGACGGCTGGTGATGTGTATGTGATCTACTGTAATTCTCAAGTCAAATGGCGTAGGTGCAAAAGCCTTTCGATGTTTGTAAAGTAGGAAAAGAAACGAGAACAATTTTTAGTGTTTCACTGCACTACAAGTAGATGGAGTAAAAACGTCTCAACTTTTCGATTTCAGCCATCAAGGACATTTTCATTTTCGGGATCTTTCAACACTCTACTGCTGATTGCACTATAACCATGCATGTCATGACAGCTTATTCCATTTTGTATCTTGTCCAAGGTCTTTTTTGTTAAATAGATGTATGGGGAGAGATGTACCATACTTCAGTGGGAGCAGCAGCAGCATTTTGTTTAGATTATATTTAAAAAACAAAAAAAAAAAAAAAAAAAACTAGGTTACTTAACAGCCACCAAGGTTAAGACAAAGAAACATACAAAGTGACACCTACATTAGCAAAGATGTTGCTAAAATAAGATTGCAGCTGCAGTTTTTTCTTTTTCGCAATCAGTTTATGGCTCTTTTTTGCCAAGCAAACTTAAAGCTATAAAATGTGACATTGCAGCATTAAAATGTTGACAGGTGCTCAACATATGTTAAATATTTTGTTGAGTTGTGCGTATTTACATTAACCTTAATGTTCCCAGCAATGTTCAAATGCAGAGAAATTAATAATTTATTCAAGATAACAGTGTGTTTCCTCCTAGCTGTCACTAAGTAATTGCAATAATTTTGGGGGAAACATGGGATATGTCGGAGAGAGTGACGGAGGAAGTTGACAAATGTGACTAAACATTACCCTGTCTATGAACATGTCTTGAGTCACGTCAGATAGATTTCCATCAGCAATGGTAGTCGTTTAAAAGTGACAACAACTCCCATGATCCCACACCACTTCACAACATCATCAAACGACATTTGATGTTGTTTTAATGTAGTGGCAGAGCTTACATAATGTGCATTTTAAATAAGTGTTTGGAAGAGGCGATGGTAGAGGCGGCTGAAGCCAGGGAAAAGTGTATTATTCATTGGACTAAATAGTGGGTTGACAAACAAAGCCAAACATGGAGCTGGGAGTTTTTGGTTCCTCACAACTATTACACTGTTCACAGAGCTAATGCGAAGTTCACCAGAGACTTGGGATCATATGCACCCCAAATAAAAATAATCCTACATAACTAGCAGGAAAATTGCTTCTAGAGCTTGCTTCAAGTGAGATCGTGTCCCCCCTAAACTGTTATGAGATCTAAACCCTTGCTTAAGATCAAAATTGAATGTAGATTTGTGTCTTCAAAAACAGAAAATCTGACCTGTACTTTTAGAGGAGTTAACAGCGGATCTCTGTCTCATATTCAAGCTTCGCTGACCTTCAGAGCACCACTGTGGTGAAGGGTTATAACATAAAAGCCTTCTGTGACATTAAACCATCCCTTCCTCATTCTACGAAGCCCCCAGAATAATTTTGTTTTATCTAAAAAGGCTGGAAGATGTTACAGAACTTCTCGATAGAAAACAAGTCCTTGAGAGGCTGTCCACGTGCCGCGGCTCTGACTGACAGTGAATCATTCATTGGGCGCAGGAAACATGATGAGAGCTTGATTAAGGACAGGGAGAGATGGGCTCCAATGTTAAATCAGTCCAGACTGAAGGCTGATTAGACGAGAACTTTTACATAAAAAACTGAAGCTGCCGAAAAATCTTCTATCAGACAGACAGGTCAGTGAATCTCCACAAAACCCACAAGTTTCTAAATGGTGAAGGTCATAACATGTGCATATTTATACACCAGTGCCCTGAACATAATTTAACTCAATATTATACAAACTTGTAAAGATAATTTCTCATCATTGCCCATATTAATTTTTTGCAGCGTTATACTTATGCAGCATGTCATCACAGCTGTGCCACCTACATGCAAATGTAGAATCAAAGGCAAACATATGTACACAGACAGAGACACACACACACATTTACAGAGATTTTTCATCTTCAAGCTCATGAATTCATAAGACAGTGTGTATGCCGAGCAGAGCAGACTAACATGACAGCCTCCTGACAGCTCGCGTACACAGGCAGCCCGCTCTGTGTTTTAGATATACAGTATATTTTGAAAGTTATTCAAGAGCGAGGGGGTGGGGGAGCAGAAACACCACATGAATAAATAGAAATCAAACATTCAGCGGCGGTGGTTTTGGCACTTTGAGCGGAGATATGGGGGAAGGTGTCAAGGGGTATGGCAACAGGGTTTGACAAGAGGGCCACGACGGGCAGCAGCCGCTGTCAGAGCGCCAGGTGGTGATGCGTGAATTGGGGGAAAGGAGACGTGACGCGGTGGATTCCTCTGCCGGTCGCTGGAGAGGACCAGAGGCTGTGGGAGGGGTCCCTGAACACACCGTCCACCTGTCAGAGCTCTGGCCAGCTTCACACACACTCACACGCATGATAGCAGACATGCAGGTACCCCTTCATGTGGATGCCAAAAGACACAAAGTCATTTGACAGGCTTTGGTTAGAAAGCAGAGAGGGAAGCATGACCAGTGAGTGAATCTTAAGAGGAGTAAGACCTTATAAAAGGATGCAGCAATTAAAAGTCAAAGTCAACTTTATTGTCAATTCTGCCACATATACAGGACATATGTCAGAATTGAAATGCCTAATGTTGGTAAACATACAAGTACTCAAACAACAATAACTTGCATTAAAAATACTAAAAATAACTAACAAAATACCAACAAAGTAATCGGAATTTGAATATTTGTAAGTTAAGCAAGGGGATCAGGGGGACAATAACAAGGCACAAGTAAAAAACCTAAAAACATAACAAGGCACAGATAAAAACAAATGTAATGATAATGTGAACAGCAATGATTGACTATAATGCAAATAGAATAAATACAGATACACAGACGTGTAAGTTATATTTCATCCAGGATGAGTAATTTGCAGCAGTTTTAGTGTCTAAAGGGCAAACATTTAGTGATGTTTATCTGCCAGTCAGTCCTGGACAACAGAAAGGGCTGTGGTATGCTTGAAATGAGCTATTTTGTAATAAAAAGTGTAAATCTGGCCTGTGTGATTGGCTATATTAATGTTTAAAGATAGATAATCACAAAGAAGTTTAGAGGGGACAGAGAGTTACTGTCTCTGACTGTGACAGGGCAGGCTTACGTCACTGTTTGGCAAGAGCACAGTTTTTCCCCTGGCATTTAAAGATTTATCCACTCAAGAATCTGTTTTGGAAAAGTGGTGTGTTTGAGCAAGAAAAAATGCTGCAATAGTAAGAACAGAGGGCTGAAATGGAGAGTAAAAGATGTGTTTTTATGTGGCTATACTCAGAGAGATAAGTTCAAACCTTGCTTACTTTCACACATCTTCACACCTGGCCAATGACTGCAGAATTTATGGAAAGTTACAGAGTTATATTGTTTCCCTCTAAAGATTGCCATCCTGACAGAAAAGTATAAAGCATTCTGTGCTTCATCATACACTGTTGATGGTTATAGAAGCACCTCTTTTGAAGCGTACTGATGCCTACAGCCCGACTGATTCTGTTCTTTGATTCACACCAAAGTTCCTGTCACACATGCACTGCAACATTAAACTTATCTAGACATCACCTGGAGGAGCTGTATGTCAGAACACAAATGTCTGAATAAGTTGGATTTGGGGCTGCATGATATGGTTCAAAAAGTCATATTGCAATTATTTCGACTGACATTCCAATTGCAAATTTGCAATACGATTATTGAGAATTATCATTTTGCATTAAATTTTCATCTTGCTTAAAAAAAACAAGAACTTTCATTATAATGTTTTAATCTCACACATTATTCCTTTTTTCTTTTTTTCTTTGCAATTTGGTTCTGGTTCTGCGATTTGGATATTGCACTTGGCCATACTGTGATTTTGATAATATTGCGGTTAATTGTGCAGCCCTAGTTGGACTGGACATTACCCTGTGTCCTGCCAGCTTCCTTGTACAGGGTCTGTGTAATGTCTGATTTAGCCAGTGTGTGAATAGAGCAGGACACTGTCCATCCACCCATGAGAACACAACCATAAAAATTCACAAAAAGATAGATTTCATTCATCTTTTTCATCTAACATGTATGCTAGATGAAAGCATACATGTTGTTGTATTTGTCCTATCTTTCTCGATATCAATGTGTTCTGGTTCTTGATACTCTGTTAATGTTTCTCAGCATTGTAGTTTTAATTAGAGATGTTTACTACTGTGTTTACTGCTTATTATTTTTTTTGAAAGTTACTAATCTCCAAGTGATCTGAAGCTAATTACTTTCCGCCAATCTTGACCTAGTGATAATTACTCTTGAGTTTCCGTTTACAAAATATATAAAAGATTTACTGCATGTCCAGATTACAAATCCACTTGCTTTTTTAAAAATTTTATTGTAAGTCAATAATTATGTAACAAATCATAATGACCCTCACATTCTGAATATAAGCTTTTTATTTGATGTTGCTCCAAGCTCTCTGTCTCTGTCTTTCTGTCTCTCTCCATCTGTCTCTTTGCATTTCCTGGGGGAAAAACCGGACAGTGGGCAGAGTGTTTTTTGGAGCCGACATGGGAAGCAAAGGCAAAAGGCAGAGAGAGGGGGGGAAAGCTTCCATTCACAGCCCCATAATACTCTATTCATGAAGCCCCATGTGCTTTTATTATTTAAAGCATTCTCCCAGCACAGAGAGCTCCATCCTGTCTCATTGTGAACCCATCATCTGAGGAGCTATTTCCACAGAAGCAAAAAATAGTCCTATTTGTGAAATACTGATTATCTAAAATGGGACCGCAGGGCCTCGATGGAAGGGAATACCGGATTCCACAGGCGTCCGCGTCCCACTGGTGGATTATGTTTTTTTTTCTTCCTCCTTTCCCCTCATCTTAACTCGCATGATATCATTACACAAGCCTTGGATACCAACTGTCAGAAAATGCAGACTGGAATGCATCACTTGTCACCGTGAAAATATATAATTATGCTCATCTAACAAGTTTTCAAGGCCAAATGGAGGTAATATCTCTTGTGTGAAACAATAATCTCGCAATGCATCAGTGTAATTGAAAAAAAAATCGCTACATTTGCTTATTTGTCACCTTGCAGGAAATGTGCTGTGTTGACAGCTGAAGAAGAAAAAACTCGCTGAAAAGATGCCAGTAATTAGCTTCGTGTGGGTGGACTAGTGTAGATGATGCACATGGGTGTGCGTGGTTTATTTGTCCCTCTCGTTTGTATTACAGCTTATTGTCTTACCTGCCTGTATTGTTTGTTTGCTGAATGGTGTCATCATCGCATGTACCTTGACACCCAGGCCTATTGTTGCCACCCTCAAATCACATGAAAGCTAGACTAATTGAACATGTGTTGATGGAAATGCGGTGCTTTGGCTCTCCCCTTTGGCAACCTGGAGCTGACGGCTTCATTGTCACAAGTGGAGGTTGCTGCAGATGCTTTTAACACACAGTGAGCACTGGCGGACTCAGGGGAGGTGAGGGGAGGGGGATTGCGCCCCCTTGGTTCCCCCATGCTTGAGAAAATGCAGAAAAACGGTTTCTATGGTAGATAAAACAAGAAAAATGCCCTTTAGAGTGGCCTAATGTCCAAGGTAATGAGGTAAAATGCCCCCTAGAGTGCCCTTCCATCGGATCAAACTTGATAAAGTGACCTCTAGAGTACAATTCAAGTGGATAAAATGTGCTAAAAGTGCCTCCTAGGGTGCCCTCCTGGTGGGTAAAATGTGATAAAGTGCCCTCTAGAGTGACTTTACAGTGGACAAAATGTGAAACTGTCCTTTCAAGTACCCTTTCAGTAGATAATATGTGATAAAGTGCCCTCTACATTGCAATTCCAGTGGATAAAACATGAAAAGTGCCCTCTAGAGTACCCTTCCAGTAGCTAAAATGTGATAAAGTGCTTTCTTGATTGAGTTTCCCATAGATAAATCATAATAAAGTGCATCACGACTTTTGAAGTCCGCCACTGACATTGAGAGAGATATCTAGAGACATGGACGGACAGGGACCTCTCCAGAATGAGACATTAGAGCTCAGACAGACAGACATATACTGTAAGAGAAAGAACTGAAAGGATTACAGCTACCTGTCACATGTACTGTATGTGTGCAATCAGGACGATGGTGCTAAATACTGGCAATCAGGGCAAATTCATCAGAGCCTTCTTTTCCTGCCAAGGAAGGCAGCATACTGTAATTATGTAGGCATCAGCCTCTGCGACAGCCACCCGCGCTAGCTGTAATTTCGCCCAATTTACGTTCGAAGGCTTCAAAGGGCCTATAATTTGAATCCCTTCAGCTTTATGGTAATGTGTTAGCATTGACTGTTGCACCTTTTGTACTTGCCATAAAATGAGCACATGTGTTGAAAGATTTGCTGGAGGGATTTTTTTGTGAGGAGGAGACAGCCATGTTGACTTAAGGGAAGTGGCTGCAGTGATAGAGAGGTAAAAGGCTCTTTCACACCTGTTGTTCTGTTCAATCTGGTCCTGACTAAAAAGAGAAAAAAGATGCACTGCTGCCTTTTAGTTCTGGTCAGGTCCATGTTCACATTGGCTTTTTAAACGAATCAGGAGCTGTAAACAGACAGAAATTGGACAAAAAAGGGCTATTTTCTTTTATACAGTATTCTAGGAGAATAGTCATACTGAGTGGTTGCTATAATCATTTAAATTTCCCTCTTTTATTGAGGAACAGCTAAAATACACACATTAGGGTACAAGCTCAACACACCTCATGTTCACCTTGTTGTTACCTCAGAAATGAAAAAAAAAACAAAACACAAAAGTATTGGAAATGACATTCGTCGTCAGTTAGTTACTCAAGATAATTCTCTGTCCACATGTTGCAGTGAATTTAACGGCTGCACAGACCACTGCCACCCACAACACTTTAAACGCTTTCCCCAAGAGGAACATTATTACAACCTCCGCCAGCGTCGCCACGTTTGTTGTTGTCAGAAACTTTTGACTCTGAGAGGTGCCCTCTTGTGGATGTAGAGGACACATGGAAGTATGTGGGCAGCCGCGGTCACATAAAGGACATAAAGGGGGCATAAATGAGCCTTATCACCATGCAGACAGAAGCACGCTTCTACTCATGGACAAGAGGCCTGTGCTTGTGACAGCGTGGGACATAAACATTAATGGTGTCCCGCTCAGCTGAGCTGTAACCTCTCATCCATGAGTAGCACTGTGATATGATTAGTTAGTGTAGTTCAGTAGAAAGAAAAAAAGTACCTTCATTAAATTCCTCACAACAAGGTCTTTGAATTATTTGGTTGATGGATAAAAATATGTATTTTTGATTTGGGAGTAAACAGGCCCTTCAAGGCTGTATTCAGACACAATCAGGCACCATGGTGATTAGCCATTGTGTGGTGATCTGGGGAGGAGGCAGAGATGTTAATCTGCACTTATAGCCTAGCCATAACAGTGAAACAATCATGAAAATATTATAATAATATTATTTCTCTGATTCACTGCCGTCTCTTCCTTGCATGACCACAGAGGTGTCCTTTCTCTCTCTCTCTGTCTCAAACAAATGGACACAAACCAAAGGAAGGTTCTCTGTGTTTTGCAACACAAGCCAGACCCAGACACTGAAGCTGGGCACACAAAATAAACCAAGCAAGGACACAACTTTGAGATTACCACTGTTTGATCTGTGAACTCCGCCTGAATAGTGCCAGGTTTCAGAGATATTTCAGGCCGACAGTGGAGAAGCCTGATCGATGGTTTGCGTGATAGGCCACTGCAGCGTGACATCCTGTTGCATTTCTCCAGTAACTGACTCTGTTTCAACTTTTCCTCCTATCCAACCCTCATTCAAAATGAATTAGATGACTGGTGTTTTTTGTCTGAATGTGGCCTTACAGTTGATGAACAGCAGATATCACAAACTAGAAGTTTAGCTTTTGAATGTAAGTTAAAGTCACATGTGGTCTCACACAGTCCCCTAGTTGGGTCTGTTTGGAAGTAGACAATCCTTGTCAGGCGGTCTTGGTCTGGATATTGAGTCTGCATGTTTCCAAATGGAAGTTCATTTCGCCCTAACCAAAAAGGTTATGTGTGACAGCAGAGACAGGTGCAGGCAGGTTGTGGACACACATAAATACATGAATGATGACATGAGTCCTATGTAACCTCTGCCCTGTGCGCTCAATTTTCTGACCATATGGTCAATTACAGCATGTTAAAAGCAATGGCAGTACCAGAAAACTATTGGTTGAGGTCTTGAAAGGTCGCAGGTCAATCGAGACCAGTTAGTGTCTCTAAAAGCTCTTTGAATTCCACACGGTGTGTTGTGGGAGAAAAAAACAAGCTGCCAGGGTCAAAGTTTGCTGCGCTGTCTGGCCAGGATTAATAACAAGGCTGCTATGCCTTCTCTCATACTCTCTGCTCTTTCTCTCGTCCTTCGTCTCGCCCCCCCCTCCTGCTCTGTCTCTTCCCCGTCTCTGAGGGCTTCTTAATGACTAACCTGTCAGGATTAGCATCTCTCCCTATTTCACACTGTGGTATCCAGCTTCCTCCTCATCCTCTAATGAACGGCGCTGGCTCCAAGGACAGAGCAGACGGGGTGAAGACAGATGAAAAACTCAAAAGCGCACATCACCGCCCGAGCTTCACATTTCAGGAGTCCACACCACCCGCGTCGAGCCAAGCCGGCTCTTTTCCTCTCTTCTCGCCACCTTTTAACGTCCTCTGTCGTTCCCGGCTTCCGATGGTTAGGACAACTTAATTAATCACAGTACAGCTCTAATGAATTGACCAGCCGGGGTGTATTGATCCCTGGGGTATCAACGGCTCGCCTTTGTGAAGTCTAATACCCTCTTCTGAGCTCAGAGATCAAACATCTTGTGAAAAAAGTGGGAAGGAATATCACGCTGAAGTCTTTTTTTTTTTTTTTTTTGAAGAGCGGGAGGAGGTCAGCTCAAAAGACATTGGCTGAAGCCACTTCAGCAAATATGTGCATTAGACAGAAAGAAAATCCTCATCTTCATCCCCCCGCGCACTCCCCTTCTCTCCTGCTCTTGCCTCAGCTTGTGTTACATGTGTCACATTTATAGAAATAACACTCCTTTCATCAAGGGAATTAGTGTTATATTTCAGGTTGTCTTAAATCAGAAGAGGAGCTTACAGCTTATTAAAGTGTCGTCACGGCACCACCACTGAGGATGCTGGGGGATTTGGCAGCCTTCTTCGAGACTGGATCGCTCAGATCTTTTTCTGGGCCGAGGTTAGATTAGGCATTGATCTGAAAGGCTAATTTGATGCCACATTACAGCTGTGAAATTACAGCACTGTATGCCTCCCATTTAGGAATATGAGCCGGACAACTCCCTCTCCACTTCTCAGAAATCAGTTATGTAAATTCAGTGCTGAGTAGCAGCGAAAGCTTGGCCATCTACAATTATAGCCCCAAAATGGAGGAGCGGGCAAAGAATTCAATTATTAGTTGTCAAATTTTAATATAAAACATGTTCCACACCTTAATCCATACTGTATATCATGCTATTTTTACTCTATTGGGTCACATTAAAAGTCTTGCAGGTAATAGCTTCCAATGTATAACACTCCAAACACAAACAATGTGTTAATCAGTGCAGTCAGTAGGTTTGGTCAGGCTATAATTACCTGCTGCTACAGTAACAGTCAGGTGTTGCCCCCTTCACCTGTTGATTAATGTTCCTTTACCGAGTCCCTGCTCACTGGGAAATTTAAGCCAAATAACACAACCTACAAACTTTTCACTTTGCTGATGAGGAATTCATTGAGCTGATTGGCCGTCCACATTCTCCACAAACAAACATGAATGACTGAGTGTTGAATTAGAGGTAAGCAGTGTACGATATGGTCTGTAATTATCATCAAGCAAGCAAACGGACAAAGGAGCAGAAATCCAGTATGAAACGCTCCCTTTTGCTTCAAATGCCTCAAATTAAGCCCTTTTGTCAGTGGACAAAAACCCACTGACACCCACTAACATCTGTCATTCATTCCTGGGTCAAATGACTCTGCAGTAGCCACAGGTGTCTATCAGTAATGATAGACACATGACATCTGGGTGGACAAGGTATTTCCACTCCTTTTCGGCAGAGGCAATGAAGGCTTGTTGCCTCTTTTGGTAACTTTTGTGACTCTCTGCTCCTTTTCCATCCATACTCATGAACTGCTTGACATGGCCGATGTGTCAGCCCAGCACGGCAGCGTTTATACTGGTCTGAAGGTGTGTATTTAACTGATGATTTGTTCATCTTTGGTCGAGCATCTAAAAGGTGGAAAAACATTTTATTTCCTATTGGGTTTTCATTAGCAGTAATTTAACACAACTCTATCTATCTAGCAGAAAGTCAACATGAAACAGTAAAATAAAGCAGGAGGCAAATTAAACTACAGTGATTCAGTTAGAAGCTACAAAAGTGATGAGGGCTGAACACACACTATTAGTTTGATTCAGTTATACCATTTTACTTGAAAAGGTGAAGTCTGTCCCACATATGAAAAGGAGGGTAGATAAATTTTGGTGTCTTAACCCACCAAAATAGAATTTTTCAACTTCAAAAAGTTCTTTATCTTCAAGGTGCAGATATACAATACAGATGAGAAGCAAAGAAAGAACAGCATTGTTGAGTGTGTGGCTTTAATACTTTGTTTTTCTACATGGGCACGCTTCTTTAACCTCACTCCTTCCAGCTGGTGTACCCACAGATAGTTTTTCATTGCGATGTCAATCAGCTTGTTTGTAATGACTTAATATCGTTGTTTTCCGTTTCTGTTTTAATCAGCGCTTTTTAAAAATACCAATGTATTGAGGTCCTGGGGGACACCAGTCAAAAGCAGCCTGTTCCGCCTATGCAGTTAGAGTAGATGAAACTATTTATTGAGTTCATGTTTTACATGGGTCCTAATTTAAAATATCACACACTATTAGAGGGGAAGGGGCATTAATTTTTCATTCATTTTGAAGGAGACAGACTGAGATGCAGCAAACAGATTTCTTCATGTGCTTTGTCTATTTTCATTTTACACAGTATGCAAATTAAAATGAAACTGAAACAATCATCTTTTTTTCAGATGACACTGATTACAGAACTAATAACCTTTTGAGAGCATTTTACTGTAATGGCTGTTGTATGTAGTTTATTCTTGGGGTCCTCGGGGACCCCAGTTGGGTAGTCCTTGCATTTAAAATATGTCAGTAAGGGGGTTAATGCTAATTATTTTGGTCTTTGGTCTCTGTGCAGTAGTTTCTGTGGAGCTCTTTCATCTTTTTCTTAATGATTATTGTCAACCAGCAAAGTTTTTTATGTCCATGTGTGCCTTTTGATGATTGCATTCGTTCTTCGTCACCATTTTCCAATATGGTGCACATTATAAAGGGCAATTAAATAGAAACTAATGTCTTCATTACCTAATAGATGAACCATTAAGCTAGTAGTAAGCATTAGAGGCTGCCCACCCAAGAAAAGCCACATCATCACCATGCATTGTGACTCATTCCAAGAATTTAATTTGTGAAAGGTAAGGTAACAGAAAGTCTAGCAGACAAACAGTTTGTAAAAAAAAGGGTGGGAAGCTCACCTGCACCTGCAAAGACGCAATGTTTAAAAGCATGATTTTAAGGGTGAAATCGTAAAACCGTGAAATATTAATTTTTTGGCATCATCATAGTATTAAGTATTTGTTGCATTTTGATAAATAATTGTCAAAAATATGTCAGTTGCCACATTCCTCATGTTTGGTGAGGAACTAAAACTTGTACTTGATGTAGATGTGATTTAAAATAGTTTTTAGTCCATTTAATGCAATATTAACATGGTTATTATAGATTCCAGTTGACTGCATGTCTCCACCACGGGGATAGGAATGTGTTCCAGTCTAGCAAGGTATATGACTGTATTTATTTTTATATTGCATGTATTTTGTAAAAAGTTTTCTGTGGTATGTTAATGTGCTTCTGTTTCTTTTAGTCTTTAAGCAAAGACACTATTAGAGGAGCCAACCGCTGTTTTTCTTAGACTTTTTAAATTTAGTGTGCCTTTAACTAACACACGGAAAGAGCCATTTTCTGTTTTATTTTTCTTGTGGGGATTTCTGCTGTGTTAAAGGGGGGGCTTCTTGTCCTTCTTCTTGTTAAAATGTAAATCTGTTAGTGTTTACTGTAATAAATCATAAAATGACCATAATATGTCATTAGGTCATAGTCAATTAAGGAAACATGCTAAGTTGAAATACTCCGAAAACAACAAAGGCAACTTTGAGCAATATGTTAACTGAGTCTGACAAGTAGTAAGATGGGAAATCCCTTAACTCAAACTCCAGAATGTATTTGTATTTGGTGTGTGATTGTTACATATTGCTCCTTTAATTAGACGTTGTTCTAACTATACAGTTTGCCCCTTCCCTCCTTTACTATGACCTTCATTCAGGCCTCCTATTGCTGCTATCATTTATTTCATGCATTGCAAATAAAATCTATATATTTTGCAGTACAGCAGCCCAGTTCATTCTGGGTCTTGTGCATTGAGTATAACCACTGAAAACCACAAATAGAACAGTTTTGTATTATAGGTGTGTAAGTGTACATGTTGCCCTCTGTCTGTTCCCTGTATTTTGTGTCTTTGTCTGGACGCGAGGCTTCTGAGGCATTATTTCACTGCACGGCCGTGTTCAGTGTGACTGAGTGAGTGAGTGCCTGGCTGGAGATGCCAGCAGATTTAAGCGGAGAGGACACTCTGCGTCTCTGATCCACACACCACAGAGCACCCGCACAATGGAGTTAGTCAGTGAAGTCTATCTGCCATAAACTAAATCCCTCTCACTCCCTGCAACTCCCTCCATCCCCTCTCAACTGCCCTGTCCCCCTTCTTTCACACACACACACTCTCTGTCACACACACACACGAGAGATCTGCACACACGCACACAATGAAATGCTCTTTAACTTTGCTGAATGCCCAAGCGTAACAACCACCCCCTCCCTGTTCCCCCTCTTCCCCTCTTCCTATCCCTCTCTCATGCTCTCATGCTGATGCATTGGGTAGGATTATGCGCCAAGGCTGTGCGCCGTGCAGTCCCCCTGCCGCGCCGGGCCGTGCGCCGCCGGGCCGTGCCTGCATGGCTGACTGTATTAAACATAAGCAGCTTTACTTGATAGGGCTCTATCCAGCTTTAATTACCACAAACTCACAAAGTCTGTGGACAGCACTCCTCGCTCCCGCCACTCTGCAGAACAAACATGGCAAAAGTCACTCATCTGTAATTCTGCAAACAGAGGAAGAAGAGGAGAGGGAGACATGATGGTGATGTGACAATAACAGAACATATGCAATTCACATTTACCATTACTGCAATCATTAACTGTAATACTATGATGATGATGATGATGATGACACAATTCATTATCACAGTCATTTGAACAGTGGTGCTGCCTGAAGGTAACGCTGGCCTCGATTTGTTCATTTGTGCATCTGCAATGTAAATACTGGATCTCATAATGTGTGCACAGCATGTTAGATTAGCAGCACACTCTGTAATATACAGCAGAACTGAGTAACTCTTTGCAGCCAAATTGAATTTGTTTCAGTGGACTGAAAGTTGGAATTTTGACGACATAGGACAAAAAAAAGAGTGTAAGGATAATTTGACAACATTTCACGGTGAGTTTTCTACAACTGAGTGACAGCCAAGTCTGGATCTACCAACAGGGCGTCCCGAGTGCTGAGCAGGAACGACACATTTCCGTTTGTGCATGTGGAAATAGTAATGCAGCATTACAGAACAGAGGCCCTGCACACTCACGCAAGTGTTTTTAATTATTCTGCTTGATTAGGCCTTTGCTCAGGTTGCAGTGGCCCCTTTGTTAAACCCCGCCCCCTAAAATCAAACTTTATAATCTGGCACTGCACATAAATTTTGCACTTCTCATGTGGATGTCCAGTCAGTGTTGGTTAATAAATTCCTCAGTGTGTGCTATATAGACCTTATTCACAGCAGCCATTTTGACATGAAAAAGTAAACACAGGTGTTACTAATGATATTTATCTATTGATATTTATTTTTGATTTTTGTGGACTGAAACACTTAACTCAACCTTCAATCAGCATGAGGGTGAGTAGTTAATGAATTGATGATGAATTTTCATTTTTTTGGTGAACTATCCCTTTAAGCTTCCATTCCATTCAGGTCAAACAGTCAGGGTGATGCTATTGTGCATATTGGTTCACTGGAAGGCACTGCTGCACTAAATTTGACAGGACCTCAATTAGTGTCATTTATTTATCATATTATTTTATATCAGTATGGCTGCTTTGAAGAAGATCTTTTGACTGCGGAAACTCTAATGCTGAAAAATCTGATGTTCTTCCTGTGATGTCACAGTGATGTCATTGGCGTTCAGGAAGAACTACAGGTTACTTTAGCTTGGATTTCTAGTATCTAGTATCTAGTCAGCAACCTTTACTATCAAAAGAGACATTTTGGGCAAAATAATCTGACTGGTGCCACAACTATTACATTTTTATTTCCTTATTTGGTATCATGACTAACTGAGGGAGACTCAAAAAGTGGTGCCTTGCTGTAAACTATGGGTGGTGATACATGGCAACATTGGCGTGGGTGTCAGAAGCTCAAACGCAACATGTAGGCACTGCCTGCAGGGCTCCATGAGCAGGTGAATTCAGGGGCACATTCAATCTGGAAACAGTTTCTGGGTCGAGCTTGTTTCCTCAAAATAGTGTGCAAAGGTATTCGACAGGCTTTGACATTTTCTGGTTTGGTTTTGTTACCCAATCAGAAGTGACACATATACACATACATAAATAAATACTGCCATATTTTACGCTTACATAAAAAATACATATATGTTTAAATAAACATTTTGTAACATTTTGTTAGGGCCGAATATAGCAGCAGTGAGGAATTTATTGCTTCATTTGACTACATTTACCATCAACACTAACTAACATGAAAAGTGCTGAATGTTGGAATTTTTAGTCCTTGATTTCAGACAAAAGTAAGTGAACAGAAATATGAGATTATTTTAAAAAAAATTACACAAAATGGTCCTTTATTGTTTGTATTTTTAAACAATATGTTTCACTTGTTCATGAAATAAGACTTTGTAGAGAGAGTGTAGTCTGTACCCGCCCACATGGTCCTGAAAGGAGCTCTAATCAGGCAAAGTGAACGCACCTGTGTGTTTGTGCCATGTGTCTGAAGGGCCTTTAAGAAAAGCAAACCGTTGTGATTGGCCTGTTGAATGTTATGGGCTGGGCTACCAAGAGTCTGAGGTGTGGAAATTTGTGGAACAATGAATTGTGGAACATGTCCACTGAGCAGAGCTGGCAAAAGAAAACATAAAAAAAATCTAATGATACAAGAGGAGTTGCATTGCTGCACCAGTGAACTAAAAGCTTAAGTTAAAAAGGAAGAGGAGTTATGATGCTGCCCACAGTAAATGTGAACTAAATTACCTGCAGTAAAGTCAACCAGAAAACTCAAAGTAGCAGCAGTAAAGCTGACCAGGAAGCTGGATTTGAGGACATGAGAAGCCAGAAGCTGCTTAAGGTAAGGATCAACTGTCTGTTTACTGTGTGTTTGTGGGTCTGTGTCAATAATTTATGGTTAAGATTAAATGTTTCATATATATCAGCTGAGATGCATGGATGTGCTTTTGTTTGCACTGGCATGTTTGTCTCAGTTTCTGTCCTTTATGGGTCATTTTAACAGTGAAGTCTACAGTAGCTTCACATGATATTAACTTTGAAGTGAAATTATGTGTTTGTTGTGTGACGTTGAAGTGTCAGCAGATGTGTTTTGACGTGGTGGGCGGACCTTTGACCTTAAACAGTCAGGGGCCCCATGGAGGTCTTAATCCAGTCATGCTGACAGCCTGTCTGGCCTTATCTGAATGTCCCTGTAAACCCACTTTTCACAAAGAATTAAGGGCATTTAAGTTTCGCTTCTGACAAGAAGACCAAGTTGACCACACACTGTAATTGCTCAAAGAGGACTTTAGGATGTCACAGTGCTGTGCCATAAATTAATTATACTAAAGCGCTTAGTGAAAGTCATTATAATGGCTTACACTGAAGGAGAGAGGGTGAATGGAGGTGAGTGTGCAGCTGTGAGTACGAGGGGAAAAACTTGAGTGACCGTAAATTCATACAGTAGTTATGAGTCTCATCAAGGCAGCGTGACTGAGTTATGGCCTTCTCTGAAAATAGTGTTTGTGTCCTGGCAGTGGCCTGCGTTATCTCCCTGAATGCCTTAAGAAAGAGGACAGAGAACCAGAGACTTATTGTCTCATTTTATTGAGAAAGAATTACCCCCATTCCAAGGCAGTGGGTAGAAAGAAAACAAAAAGGGGAAGGGTTTGAAGTCTGGTGGCACGTAGCTTGTGTGTGTTTGTGTGTGTGAAGTTGTAGCCCTGCAGCCCCCTGGGAATGACCTGGCTGCCTGCTGTCAATGGAAATCATCCATCTTTCCTGTCTGCCTCTCTTTTATTCATTCTTTGGTCTCTCTTTACCTTTTTTCTTCCCCCTTTCCCCACATAATACATCTCTTCTGAATAAATACATTATTAGATTGATCGTTTTAGCCTACTTACAAGACATTCGCTAACAAAATAATTCATATAAACATGACCTATATGGCCAGTGTAGTACTCGAAATCTTTTACTACAAAGCCACGTTGTTTTAACACGAGCAGAATGTGTGTTGGCATTATCTTGCTGTGATAAACAGAGATGTTCTTGGCAAAAGAAAAAAAATCATCTGGATGGCAGCATATGTTGCTCCAAAACCTGTACGTGCCTCTCAGTGTCAACGGTACCTCCACAGATGTGACAGTTACACATGACATAGGCACTAACACACCCCCATACCATCACAGATGTTTGCTATTGCTGCTACCAATCTGGAACGTCATTTTCCCCCTTTGGCCTGCCCATGATTTCCAAACACAATTTGAAACTAGGACTCGACAGACCACAGCACACTTTTCCACTTTTGTCGGTCCATCTCAGATGAGCTTTTGCCCAGGAAAGTCGGTGGTATTTGTGGATGTTGTTGATATATGGCTTTAGCATTACATGGTAGATGCAGCAACAAACTGTATTCACTGACAAGGGTTTTCAGAAGTGTTCCAGAGCTTGTGTAATTATCGTTATGAAATCATGTTGGGTTTCGATGCAGTTTTTAATTCAGCGCCACTTGAGGAGTCAAAGGTCACAGGCTTTCAATGCTGTTTTTCAGCCTTGCCCCTTATATGCATAGATTTCTCTAGATTCTCTGGATCTTTTAATGATATTATGGATTGTAGATGGTGAAATCCCTATATTCTTTGAATTTGTTTGCTGAGAAACACTGTTAAGCAGTTGAAATATTCGCCCACACAGTTTGTAGGTTTGTATCTTGTCTTCATACTGTATTCAATTGAATATAGGTTGATTTGAAGGATTTGCAAATCGTTATTTGTGTTTTACAGGGTCCTACCTTTTTTGATAACTGATTACTGGTCCTGAAGCTCAGCAAGAGAAACTTAACGCAACTGTTTTACTGTTTTTATTGTGTGAAGCACTTTGTGTTGCATTCTGTTTGTATGAAAAGTGCTATATAACTAAAGTCTGATTGATTGATTGATTTTGGAATTGGGGTTATATTTTAAAGGCAGCTATGCCAATCCTAAAGGTGATAATACTGAATGGCACAGCAAATACCACAGCAATCAGACACATAATCCACAAGTTGCTTATCAAAGATCCATACACACAAATGGAGGAGACTGACCAGAGACAGCCTGTATAAAAGAGTCACTATGAAAATGGCTGCAATCAAAGTCCTCATCCCTTTAAGAGCCAGTGTGTCCAAGATGTAACTCCAAAACGCTTCACTTTTGAGTAACAATAAGTTAATATCACCTTCACGGCTGGGATGTTTGACCTGCTCAAGTACTTGAGAGAAGAAATCTTGTGTGCAGCTTGTGTAAAATGCACTGCCAGAGAGTTTCTGGTGTCATGTTTTGACTACTATGTTCAGAAATGCTTGTTATAAGTGGTGTGGTAGTTTTTCTGATAAAGGCCAGGCCACATGGGCATTAGAGCAAACAGATGACATTATTGGTGATAGAGGGTGTGACACCCATGATGTCGAAAGATTTTCCTATTCGTGGGTGATTAAAAGTTGTAGTTGGTGTGTATTGTGGACTGTTAAACCTGACATTCAGATTAAAAACTGAGTTTTGTGCTTAGTATTTTGCACAAAAACACTCGAGGTTGTACTTGCAGAGATCAAACCATTAACTTGTCGGTCATACGACACTCGCTGTGATTACTTGACCGCACTCTTAAGTTGTTGAATTGTTGGTGTCTTCTTCTCGTGCGCTGCTCTTAAGATGTTTTTGCTTTTCAAGGCTGTTGCCTTAATTTGGCTTCATGCAGAGGACTGCGGGGGCCACGAGAGCGTTTGTGCTGTTTGATGTAACAAGCTGACCTAATTACCCACTAACAAGTTACATCGAGGCACAGCTGAGTACAAACATCCACTCCAACATTATTGGTCCTGCTCGCTCGACTCCAGAGTCTGCTCTGTGATAGGCTGTTGCTAGGTTACCTTTAATTGCAATTAAATTCTTTTCGGTTCAGTTCAGAATTGTATTGCCTAATTAGGGGAAATGGTTTGCAAATCAAACTCGCAGTTAAAGCTTTTTCAAATAGAAAAGTAAGCAATGACCACAACAAACACCAAATATTTAATGTAATTTGTCAGTTTATTTAATGTTGTTCTAATGTGTTGTTTGCATAAGCAGAACAAAAACTATGATATAACATAGTTGCATATTTTTTACGTGTAAGGCAAGTTATATTTAGTAATAAGTTAAATTGGAGGACTTGACTTGGTTGTTCGTTTGTGGTTTCACTTGTGATGTTTTTGGACATCTCCCCAACCATGGTTTAATATTTAAATATCGATGATGCTATTTTAATTGCTTGTAAGTCAATATTTTCAAAGTTCTCTTTTATATTGCACTATGGGTAAAACATGGTTTCAATATCAGTTCAAGTGTACACTATGTTTAGATTATTTTCACCACTTTTTCTTGCTGTTGGACATCCTTTGGTGTCATTTTACCGATTTAGGCAGTAGTAGATCAGCAACTCACTCAATATTTGGCTTGTATAATAGCCATTTCTTGTCAGAAACTGCTGTCTGAAGGCAAGGTAAAGTAATTAATATATTCTAAATATAGCATACACAACTAATACTAATTTTAGGTTGGACTTTATACACGTGGGTAAAATACATTTTGCTGCTGATTGTATCCACAGCAGTACATCAAGAATTTCCTTTACAATTAAAAAAGTAAATTACCTGTAGGTAATATACTGACTCTGGATAAGTACCTCATACAACCCTATTTCAGAAATTCCAAACTGTCCCTTTAAAGTCATGGTTCAATAGTGAGGTTATAAACTAAACATTTGTCCAGTTGTTTTCACACAACTAAAAAATGCATTAAAACCATCCCATAGATTTTCTGACGAAAAACCAGAGCCTTCTGCAGGTTTGATAACTTATTTAAAAGAATAATTATCCTATTAAATTCAGTTTTCCCTGCTTCGACAACATAGTGTAAAATGGAGCCATCTTTCTGTGCTACTGTACCTCCATCCCAATGTTTTAAACACGGCCATCAATAATGAGACATGTGACTAAGGGGAGTTTCACCGGCAGAGATCCCAGGTTATAAATTACGTGTGCATGAGGAATAAATCCTCGTGACAAGTGTCAAGTATGCTGGAGTTCCTGGGTTGACCACATGTGAAGCTTTTGCCAAAAAAAACTTGTAAGAACAGGGGGAGAGGAAAAGATTTCCCATCACGTCTAAGTTATTGATGAGCCTTAGAGTGAAGCATGCCAGCTCATGCGGAGGATTCAGATGCTTTCTCTCTTTACTTCCCCCCCCATTCATTCTCAATTTTGTTCCCATCCTTCCCCCTCTATGTCATTTGCTGGTGACAGTTTTATCTTTATGGTGTCTATCAGCGTACTCTCCCAGGTCTTATACACTCCTCATTTTTACAAGAGGGTGCGATGTCTTCTGTGCCGCAATCGAACAGATGTGTTCATTTATTTCACCTCGTCATCAGGAAACTTGAAGATTAAAGAACAAACTTCCTTAAAGAAACATAATGTAGATTTGTTTGTTTGTTTTTTTGCAAATTGTTTCTTTGTGCAATCTACATATACATTGTCATAAATAGCTGTATACATTCATTTCTCACTATTACTTTACTTACAATCAAAAACGAGCAAATTGAGAACTTTGCTAACACAGTCAAAGATCTAGCAAATGCTATAACACAAGGTGTAGCAAACCAGCAAATATTACTTCCTAGTCCAACAGCCAGAAGACCAGGTCGGCATCTGTCTTGCAGCCCTTTGTTTTGCTATGCTCTAGCCAATAACTGCAAGCCAGCCCAAGATTTACTCTTGTCTCTTATCTCTTGCTCAGTCAGTCATTGTTTCTCTTTTTGGCAGTCTTTGTTCTCTTCACCTCTGCCATGATGTCTGTAGAGGCTGTTGAGCCCTGTTCCAAGTCTGTCGCCTGCTCTCCTGGCTCCAGAGCACATTCTGGTGCCGTTTCCCACCTGCATTCCATGTTGTGTCACCACCACCCTAGGAAGTCTCCTCCTCCCAGTGGTCCAAAGCTCACGTGCTACCAGTGTAAACACCAGCACTTTCCTGGTGCTCCAAGTCTGATCTGGGCAGAGTCAGCTAGCTGCACAGCTAACTCAGCTTACTGAGCTAACTGGCAGTTAGCAGCAGTGAGTGAAGCTCTGTGAAGACTGGAGGACATCAGAGGGAAAACATTTTCTCCATAAAACATGGAATAGGAACTGCAGTTAATGGCACATCTACAATTGTATTAATTCTTAGCCCCCAAGGTTGCCACTGGCTTATTACTAGTCAGTGAACCATTGAACTGAATTTGAAGCTGATATTTTAAAGTGAAATAGTCACATAATGTTGCTTTAACAGATGCAGTTTGTATGAGTCAAATACTTTTAAACAAACAAACAAACAAAAAAAACTTAAAATGTGAGAATGAGCAGATCCACTCAGCAGGAAGAGGATACATACAGACACACACATGGGGCAGGTCTCAGGGGTATGGAGCCCAGTGCAGTGGAGCTCATCCCACTTTTCTCTCTCACTCTCATCGCTCGTCTCCCTTGAGATTTCCTGACCCGTCATTCCTTCAACTCCTCTCTCCACTTCCCAGTCAGGATGCACCTTTTCTCTATTTTCCGCCTTCGTCTTTCGGAATCAATACCAAGAAATGCTTCTCTCCCATTCCACACTGTTTAAGTCTTTCTCCTTCTTTCTCTGACAGAGCCCACTGCCACCTCTACTTCCCCCCGTGGGGATTTTGTACTTGATGAACTGCCGCCTCACAACTGTTTGCATCCTGCCCTCAGACGCCTCATCCTCATCACCTTCAGAGAATAGCGAAATTCAATATGAATTGCTGTCATTATTGCAAGGACAGGCTGAGAGTGAGGGAAAGAGAGAGACGAAGAGAGATAAATAGACCAGAAAGCAAAAAAAAAAAAGGAGGTGGGAGGTGGAAATGGATAAAATCTATATTCACTCCCTCTAACGTGCCAGCGATAACCACAGAGGCCAAGCTCCTCTTTACAAAGCCGTCTAAACGAGGGCGCGACTAAAAGCCCTCAGAGCCTTTCAGCCAGGCCTCACCACAGCTTGCCTGTCAATACAATATGGCCACAGGCTCAGAAAGAATAAAAAAAAATACAACAATAAAAAGAAAGAAAAAAAAACATGCACCCTGAGGCCAAGTGAGTCTGACATACAGTTTCTGTATTCTCTTGTCTAACAGCATGCGAGGATCCAGTCTGCATCAGTCATTGATTACTCAATTACTTGAGTTTGAAACAGAAGAAATACAGGAGCGTTTAGAGGGCAGTTTATTCCTGAAATTACACGCAGACAGAAGGGAAACTGGTTGAGTGAGACAATGAAATGATGGAGGGACAGGCAATATAAAGGGTCATGCATGAATTAGTGCAGACTGTGAGAAAACGTGTAGTGTAAAGTAAAACCATGCATGGAAAATAGTGCTTCATCGCCTCGTCATCAAAGAGATGATGTCCTGAATGTTCCTCATAAATGAAGATATTTCTTGGACAAGCTGTTTGTAAGACAGGGAATGGAAAAAAAAATCCTGTCTCTGTGTAGCTTTTCAGTATTAAAATAACTGCTAGCAGAGCTTAAGTTTGACATGTTATAAAAATGCCTCTACAGCAGATATTATGCATTATGCTTCAGTATTGTATTTCTTTTTATTTTAAGTCATTAATAATGTATCAGGGGAAAGGCTTTCCAACACTGTCCAGCTACTATATGTACTTGAAAAATGTTAGTGGGAGAATTATGACTTTATGAAAAATGTCTTTTCTTTGCACTTTATTTGTTTGGAGGTGAATCAGCTCTCAGAACAGCTTGACAATGAGACAAGAGTGCTTCAGGGGCCTGTGATCTCAATAAAAACAGACTAAGTATGCCAATGACAAGTGCTATGAGCTATGATCACAAACTGGCACCAGTATTGTAATAAGCATATTACATCATGCATAGTAAAACTGTCATGTAGCGTCAGCCACCTTTTAAATAAAATACTCAAAATCATTTAGTCAATATTTTATCAAGATATCACTATTTACAGCACTTCCCTGCTGTGCAGAAGAACCATCATTACACCAATTTTGTTTTTTCATACTGAACCAAACAACGTCAGCATAACAGCATAACGCTGTTTGATAGCATACTGATGTTCTGGAAGCAAAAGAGGTATCTTACCTGACTCCCTTACATAAACAGCAGAAAAGGGGGTATAAAATAAATTGGCTTCCCACCCCTGCAGCTACCAGGACTGCTCTTTTTTTTTTTTTTTTGGAAGGTATTTACATTTTGAAAAAGGCAACAAGTTAATCACAACATCAGCTTTCACGCGGCAGCACAGCAGTCTGGGTGGGAGTCGGGAAACAGGTGCCATTTTAAAGTAGGTGGCCTCAGCATCAGAGCCAATCATCAGCCGACACCCATGCTGGAGAAAAAACATAAGTGAGAATACAGCCCCATCCTCCAGCAAGGTAAAGAGGTAAACCAAGAACTAACATACTGCCATAGAATACAACTAATCATGACCCGGGTCATAACACAAGCACAATGGCCTTTACTGTCCCTGCTATACTGCGGTGATCTTGTCCTCTGTTTGGAGGGTAAGGAGCTCCCAGACCATGTTGTCTCCCCAACTTACAGGCAATTTTCTTTCCTTTTTTTCTTCTTTGAGTCAGCACCTACCTGCTCCTAGCTACTTTTTAAAGTCCCATTGTGGCTGATTGCAAACATTACACGTCATCAAAAGTCACACCCCTGTCCCGTCCTGCTGGCAGATGAAGGGTAAAGCATGGTCGGACCCGACTGGCCTCGGCAGGTTGAGTAGATTAGGGCTGAGTCAGACTAGGGCTCATTTAACTTCTCTCACACAATTGTGGTTATGTGCAAAGCCCACTGTATGAAATACTGTCCTATTGATTACTATTGACGATATTATAAATATCATGCACACACAATTTATTCAAGTGCATTACACGTGACAGTAACTGACCATGCAGAGCATCAGGAAGGGAGAAGTTGGCAAACTTCTTAAGTCTGTAATGTCTCAGGAAAATCTAGATTTTGGAAGAGGTTTCATTTGATTACCATTACAAACAATGAGGATCATGTACAGTGCAGAGAAAGGAAGATGTAAATCTTTGTTTTAGGCTATTTGCTGCTGGATCACGTAGCTTGGCCATATTCTCTATTGAATGCTTATGCTATTATTGACCGTCTGTATTAATATTTGTGAGCATGGTTGTCTGTGACATTTGTAGTTAAATTTGCCTTGTAGTAGCGTGTCAGAGAGAGTTTTAAGTGATATTGCTGTCGGTCTTTGTCAGGCTGGTGCTGGGGTAGCGCTGGAATTTTTGGCCTGTGCAGGGTTCTACAGACAGACATCAATTTCGGCTCTGTTACAACCTCTGGTGCCTTCTTGCCTTGAACAAGCTGTGTAAAAGAGGCTAAAGACACTGTAAAGTTGCACGATGATGATGATGATGTGTGGGATGTGTTTTTGTGTCAGGATAGCACAGCCTCCGCTGCAGAGATTTGGATAAATCTGTCTCTTGCACATCCCTCAAATTTATAGATATGAAATACTAAATGACTGCAGTGCCCCTTTAAGCTGACCTGACCTTTTGCATCTCGTCACTGTGAGACGTCTACAGCTAAATGGCAGATATATTGTGGAAAGTGTGTTGAAGACGACTACATTGCACATCAACTTTTAAAAAATCCAGGCAATGAAACATTTAACTAAGTGTCACACAATGGTTGATTTTGATTTATAGAAACACAAAGAAATAGTGTTCTAACTCTGTGTTGAACAGAGTTTACTCACATCTTACACTTCGACATTCTTTGCTTTATTTTGACAAGCATTTCCAACCATAGTAAATAAGCCAGTTCAGCTGTTCTTCAATATTACACAACACAGATACATATGCATTTATTATTAATTCAAATCCATTATAGTTACCAGAATTTCATGAATATTTATCAAAAAAAAAGACCACCAACATACCAGTGCAGCCCCCCAAAATGAAGCACATAATGTAAAAAGACGACAGGTTGCAGGTGCCTTGAGTTATGGCTCTCTCGCAAAAAGCTCTGATTAAATTGTCAGACCAGGAGCATTTTCTTGTTCCCTTGTTTACTTAATAATCCAACAAAACAAATTCATGTTTTTTTTTTGCAGCAGCACTTGAGATGCACATGGACATTAATTTATTCAGTGTTTTGATGACCTGCATTTTGAAATATGTAAATGTGTGGAGTTGTTAATATTATTAATGATCATATCGACTGAGTGAAATGCAATCATAGATGCTTGAAGGCTCATACGTCCCACACACATATAAAAATGAGCCAAGTGTGATCAACAGGGAGCCGAGCTGATCAATAACAAGTAAATGATGAACTCCAGACCTGCCTTAGCTGCAGGATTACTGTATATTTACTATTGCCATTACACTGTGAGTATCTTGTTCAAGCCCCACTGGCGATATGGTGCAGATGGCTGCTGTGGTATACCTTTAAAAACAATATTGTGACAGGGCAGCTGCAGTATGGGTCAGTGGTTCTGTGAGGCTGTTTCGATCTACAACAGATGGGCCCTGCAGCAGCGCTGGAAATCCCCTGGTATCCCCACAAAAAACAACGCTGAACTATCTGCCTCCATTTTACATCCAGGAACTGTGTTTATTTGAATAACTCCTCCAAACCCATTATCTAATGACATGACTCAATGAGTCACTATCCCCCAGATACTGCTGAGGGAGAAACATTGGGTTTTTGGCAGAGAGCGACTCAGATGCAGTGGAAAAGGGAGAGTTTCAAATGAATTTCAGAGGAACAGAATATTGGAATGATTACAGCACATCGAATCTGCATATCTACAGGGAATATATGTGACTCTAAGAGAATTACCTTGACACACTTAGTAACTGCCAAGGCTTTTCTCAGCAGTACTTACTTCTCTGCAGGAGTATTCTCAGATTTTCACCACAAACTTTTGCTGATCTACCGCTTATAAACACAAACGCTTCACGCTCGACAGACCCTGACCACATCCGGTTGGAATTTACCTTGAACGCACCAGAGAAAGGGAAACTGTGTACAACATGAGCCTCTGGGGACCCATGAACAAGCAGATGTGTCTGAGTGAAGGCCTAATGAGAAAACAAGATTTAAACAGTGGACAAACTATGACTAAGATTTGTTTTCTGCACTGTTAGAAATAAGGGTTCCTCCTGAAGGGCTGTGGATCCTTTTTTGAAAAAGGATTCATCAAGTTTTTTTTTAAAGTTTTTTTTATTTTGTGAGATTACGGTTTCCATCAAGATTTTCTTTCCCTCCAAGGATTGTTGAAAATCTTGAAAAATCCAGGGTTCTCTATAGCATAATATAAAATGTTTCTCTCACTGGGTGTGTTCTAGATAAACACTTGGAATATTAAAGGGCTCTTGGTCAAACCTTCTGGGTGGGTTCTAGATGAAACCCACATAATATAAAAGGGTTCTTGGTAAAAAAAAAAATTAAAAAAATAAAATAAAAACCCTCTGGTAGGCTTTTTCTACAGACAAGGAACCGGTTCCAGTTTGCGCACCTAAAGAGCACCAAAAATAAATTGGTTTGTTCCCAGCTGGAACCAAAATATGGCAGGTTTTCCCTTGGGAACCAAAGTGGGTGTGCTATATTTTTCGGGCTATTGTGTACTGTAGGCTGGTTGGCAAGATGGCACCAAGGTCCCAAGAATTTTGAACAGAACCAGTTCAAGAATCAGATGAAAGGGTTCTAGATGAAACCCTTAGGAATATTATAAAAGGGCTCTTAGTGACCTTGGAAGGTGGAAATGTTGTGGATAGAATCCCTGAGAGGGTTCTTGGTGGAACAATTACACCATAGAAGGGTTCTCTGTAGAACCTCTCATAGGGTTGTACCTATAATCACAGATGATTATAGGTACAACCCTTCATGCTGGGTTCTAGGTAGAATATTTATAAAAGGTTCTATAAGACCCCTTTCAGAGAGATCTACCTATAACCCAATATAAAAAGTTCTACCAAGAACCAAAAAGAGTTCTCCTATGGCATAGAAGTAGAAGAACCCTTCATGGTTGTAGTTAACAGCTTTATTACTGTTTGTGTTTGCGGGAGAGAAATTGCATTTTAATGGACAAAAGATAAGTGTTCCTGTCTTATGTTTAGGAGAATAAAACTACTTGGTGAAGATGCTGGTAAGATCGGCGTCATGGTTAAGGTCAAGGAAAGATTGTCTTCATGACTACAATAAATGAACGTTTGCGTTTCGTAGGAGAGAAGACACAAAAACACAATCTGTAGTGCTGAAATCATCACCCACTCTGACCTCTCTCTACGTCTTTGCAGCTGTAAAATGTCACACCATTTCTTACCAAGTGTTTTTCTGGAGAGGACAATAATTACATGATGCATGATGGATTATTTAGAGCTGAACAAACAGTCAATGCTGTTGTTTGTCTGGTGAGAATTGTCTCGTCATCAGCGAGGAACAGCAGTCACAAGCTGAAACACTGACAAATGTTTAACAGAATATTCATGTCAAATGACCAAAGAAATCAATGAATCAGAAACACGTTTATTTGAAATATATCAGAAAAACTGCATGTTGTGAGCTGTATAATAGGGACAAATGGCGGCAGGGGTAGTGTTGCTTTCTTGGGCTATTAGGGCAAATAATAGCTTTGGAGGTAGCCTCTGAAAATTGGGACAACTTTTTGTACTATTTGGGCGATTTACCTGGATTAACATTGATGGATTACCTTCCATTGAATTGGCTCTTCCTTTGTCTCCAGTAACTGACACACACAGTAATTGATACAGATTGACAGGAATGTAACTGCACCCCGAAGCAGTTTTCAGTTTCAGTGCCTTGCTCAAGTGAACTTAGGCCAAGATGGTGGACACTGTAGATGTAATACAAGCCACCGTTCAGCACCCAGCTAACAGTTGGAATACCCCCTCCTGTCGATGCCAGGGATCAAATCCTTTTGGTTACGGGCTAATCCAGCTAAATTCAGGTCAGCAATAAAAGCTTTAAAAAAGTTTTATATCTGTTCTCGTAAAGAGAACAATAAGATTGTGTTACCCAAGATACGTGGTGAGGCTTTTGGGTTTTCCTTAACTTACAGCTTACAAATGAAACAGAAGACTGAAACTACATTTACTGAATGTTTTTTTCTTGGACTTATAATCCCGTTTCCCACACGCCCTTAAACTCTGCAATTATCTAGAACCTACCTGGAGGAGCTGTATGTATGAACACAAATGTCTGCGTTCTTTGGCACAGACTTTGCCCTGCCAATTCCCAAGTCCTAAATCTGGTTGAGCTGCATGTGTGAGTACAGGTTAGTGACCAAAGTAAGGGGGTGGGAGTGTTATAGACAGAAAAGCAGCACACCGCGAAGTGTCTTGCCTGCCAGGCAGTGATTTTTTTTTTTTTTTCCCTGGATGGCGAAGGCATGGCAGGACATGCTTAAAAGGTTGGTTTATTATTAAGTTGTGACTTACTCAGTCTATCAGACATCCCCCACACTGACCCTAGCCAATGTAGCTGATGTCGACAGATGAGTTGTAAAATATTGAACAACAGAATACTCACTTTTCTGCCCACATCCCATGACTGTTTGGTGATGTTGGGGCTGAGGCCTCTCCACCGTATTTCAGTCTGTACAACCATACCCAGTTGTCATGCAACCTCATCTCAGGCTGGGGTTATTCCCTTTTCCTTTTTTTTAAAAGGACTCCTGCTACTCCAGGCTCCAACCCTGCTACTGCTGCACAGAGCAGACACTTTCAATCTACAATCTTAGAGTCCATCTGACTAAGTTTTGATAACATGCTTATACCATGCAGGCAGTGGACAAGTAATATAACCGTTAACTATACCTCAACATTGTGTAACACCTAAAACCACAACAAGCTTAATGTATACACATACAGTACTAAGAATTTTGGTCGACTGAGTCTCCTTTGTACCACACTGGAATGAGTTGATGTTTGTAGGGAGCCAGTCGATGCTTTGGCCCACAATGTCTTTTGCCATCTGCTATACATGGAGGATCTGAATGGGCGCCGCCTGCTGTGTTCTTGCAGCTATTAGGCCCATTGATTGCTCTGCAGGGTCACATAACGACAATATGAGGCCATTTTATGGGACCAGATGCACCCTATGGTGCCAAAACTGTTCCTCCATGATGTTCTCCATATTCAGAGATGATAATGACTCTATATACACTGCTCAACAAGGGTGATTTTTATGAAAAAAAGGATTATATCAAACACCTCACATGACCCCAAAATCACTGTATAAATCCATTAGTGACACTGTTTGTCTGTGCAGTGAAAAAAGTAGATGTCACTCTCTTAAACCTTCCAAGAAATGAAGGTTTTCTTTCTTTAGTGATGATCCTGTGCTTCATTCAGGGGCTTTCATAAAACACACTTAAGGTCAGGAGAGTGTTTAAGGTGAGCTTTAATATTTATGAAATGTTATGTATTTGAACAGAGAAAGAGACAGACTCGGCTGATGGCCTCGTTGATTTTCGTAATGTGTGACATTTAAAACTACTTGATGATGCATAAAAACTGTCCCTATTTGCTTTTCTGTCACATCTTGTTGGTCATTTTGTGAAAAGAACAGCAAACGGGTGATATTTGAGGAAATCCCCCCTTTTTTTCAGTTCTGTCAGGGGCAAGATTGAAAAATCCATGTTGGGATAAAACACAAATCATCTCAAGTTCAACATGTTGTGTGAACATGGCACCTTGACCTCCAGTGAACAAAACTGATACCACAAGTCTTGAGATTAGTCATTTTCAGCAGATGAGGGGGGCAGGATATGTTTCAATCAATGAAAATCCATAGAAAAGTTTTGTTTTATCTTAAACTAGAGCATCTGCAGGTTGATTCCCAACCTGAAGTTAGCCACATTATGAAATCAATAAATTCCCCATTTGTCAGCTTCACTGCCAACTCATCTGTAACTCACTTAATTCTGATATCATTTTCATGAACTTTAGCCATTTTGTGAAAAGAAAAGCAAGTCCTCCCAAGAACAAAACTGCTACAACTCCTGACATTAGTCATTTTCAGTAGGAGTGAGGGGGAAGTAATCCGTGAAAATCCAGTAGTTTTGCTTTGAGAATTCAAGATCTGCCAGTAAACAAATGAGACATGCAGACTTTACTACAAAGTCAAACTTTCTTAATTCTAAACTTTGACAATGCATAAAAACAGCCCCTTTTTGCTTTTCAGTCACATATTGCTGGCAATTTTGTGCAAACAGATGATATCCAAGGATTTCCCCTCCCTTCTTTTCAGTTCAGTTGGGGGCAAGATTGAAAAATCCATGTCTGGATAAAACGGAGAATTCATCTCGTGTCCAACATGTTGTGTGGACATGGCACCTTGACCTCCCAAGAACAAAACTGCTACCACAAGTCCTGAGATTAGTCATTTTCAGTGGGAAAGGGGGGCAGTACATGTTTCAATCGATGAAAATGTCATCAGGGACAAACCTATTTTCCTCAGCTCTGTTGTAGATAAATATTGTCCAATCCTGCACTGTCAATCCCCCTCTGCTATCAAACAGAGACCCCACCATCCCTCCCCCGTCTCTGTGCTCCACACATGGATACACTCGCACACGCACACACACACATATCACATCAAAGATTTCATCAGGAGTGAAACACAAAAATCCTAGGAAGGGGTAGCTGTTGGTTATGGTGTTTGTGTCAGATATGGATTTGTCAAGTGCTGATGAATTACATGTTTTGAAACGATAACCCCTATCAATCTTTTCAGTCCTGCGCTTTTGGCTAACGCGACAGACCCGACGCATGCTGAAATACACAAAATCGATAACACAAAACTCACATATTCACACACGTCAGAAAGAGGGTGACAGGAATGGATACAAAGAGTGAACACGATATGGTTTATAATTCCTGCCTAACCCCATGCAGCAACCTATCTTATAATAACTGTGATCAGTGATGGTGTTTTTCGCGCTCCAAAAGAGCAGGTGGGGAGGGGGGGTTGTATTAGTGGATGATTTCAGGGCTCTGAAACATACAAACAACTTGACATTTTGCACCGAATGGAAATTGAGACTCACATACATAGCACTGCAGCTACTCAGTGAAGTAATGCATGATTAGTGCTCACCAGTGAATAGAAAGAAAGTGCTGCAGGTAATGAGGGCTACAAAATGGAGGCCCTTCTCCCATAATTCTCTGGTTTGTCTGACTTCCGAGCCATATTTATGAATCTTTGGTCTTTGCATGGGCTGATTGCAAGAATCTTCTCATCAAAGATGGCTGCTGCATCAGATTAAAAATGAAGACGCTCCTTCAAGCGTTGCTGAGGAAACAGATAAAAGCTTTCAATCAAACGAGTTTCAATCAAGTGAGTTTTTCATAGTTTCCCCAGTCAGATTTATTGGAAATGAAATAAGTTGGTGTGTGTCTGTGTGGGCTCTCCCTGCACATCTGCCCCTCTAGCACTACACAATGATATAAACTCAGGGCCTCAGCTGCAGCTCCACAATGATACCATGTATAACTCAGACTGGTGTCATGAACCAGGGCCTTGTGTGTTATTTTTGATCAATACGGCCTTGTTTGTCTGATCTGAGTTTTGGGAGTTTTCACTGGAAACCCAGATCCAACTTGGTGGCCAGCTGGTTACAATCTTTTCTCATATTACACTTAACAGTACACTTAATCAGGGGTTCTCAATATTTTGCCACTTTGCTTCTGATGTTAAAAATAGTTTAGAGGACCACCTTCCAAAAACCAATCCTTTGTTTCACTGCATCCGAGGTAACATTAGCTAGCTTCAGTCTGTACCTCATTATGGCCTTGATTGGCAGGATAATAATAAAACCTAACAGGTCAGTGAAATTTTGCAAGTTTTTTTTTTTAAATTTATGTGATTATTATTATTATTATTGTTCTTCCTTCAGTTACGAAATACTCTTCAGCTCTGATATAATTGATGTTATCACAGTATCTACACTAACCTCTTCAGAAGCCACCACTGTTTGTTTAAGACGAGTGGCTTCCATGGATGCTGCTCGCTGTCATCACGCCTAAAACCATGCCTGTAGCTGCCAGTGGTCCCTCCTAGGATGCTTGTTGGCCAATTTTTGGTGCAGACACAAACGGATAACTTGAAGCCTGGCAAGGTGGATTCTCAGGTGATCTGTTGATCTCTCGAGTCCAGCTGCCTTGCAAAGTAACTTTTGCACTACCTAATTTGCAAGGAATGATTGCAACAGCCCATCTTCACCAGACAAATGTGCATGTTCGTCGAATGTGCAAGCAGTTTATTACAACCGATATGTCCATTTATTGTTAGGTTGTGCCCCCTAGTGAATGTTGTAAGTATAATAGGAGAAGTATAAGGAGCAAGAAAGTTCACATATGGAGGAGATGGGATGGATGTATGACTCAGAAAACCACAGGACTTTCATCCAGGTAGACCAGAGTACAAGTCCTGTGTGAGACAAAGAGTAAACATTGAGTCATATTAAATTTTGAGTATCTTAAAATTCTGTTATGGACATGACTTCTGTCAACATAGTTATTTTAATCCAAACCACATTTTTTTCCTAAACCTAACCAAATACTTTTTACCGCATAAACCTAACCAGGCTGCAACTGTTTTACAATCTAAAATTTGTGTAATGTCACATAAGTTATGTCTCATGACTTGCATAATGCAGTTAAGATCCAGTTAGCCTCAAGCTGCTGGTACTCTGTGCCAGTAATATATATATATTTTTGGAGTAATTGGCAATTGACCTGTTCTGTTGTGTACGAATGAGGATGTGTTGCAAGAATCTTCTCATCAAAGATGACTGTTGCATGAGATTAAAAATGGGGATGCTCCTTCAAGCGTTGCTGAGGAAACAGATACAGTTGAGGCTTTCAATCAAATGAGTTTCAATCAAGTGAGTTTCCAAAGCCAGATTTATTGGAAATGAAATAAGTTGGCATGGGTCTGTGTGGGCTTTTAAATATGTGTGTGTGATTAAGTTATCTTGATTTAGACTGCTGGTGCACATCTGCCCCCCTAGAACCACACAATGACATAAACACAGGGCCTCAGCTGTAGCTCTGCAATGATCCCATGTATCACTCACAATGGTGTCATGGACCACGGCCCTGTGTGTGTGTGTGTGTGTGTGTGTGCGTGTGTGTGTGTGTGTGAGGGCAAAAAAGGGACATCAATTGAGAAAGTGAAAACGAGTTAGGCATGGATATGTGTGTGCGCTTGAGTCTCTATGCATTCATGTTTGTGTGTGTGTGTGTGTAAATTGGGCAGGTGGCCATCACTGGCAGAGCCTCTCTCCGAGGATGTGTCTGAATACAGAGGGCTGTTGTTAATGGAGGGTCTGTCTCTCTGTTTTCCACATCTGAGGGTCCATACAGACCTCCACAGGCACCCGCTTCACAGTGTGTGTTGGCAAGACATTCAGTCCCATCACACTGGGACTCTCTTCCTGTCGAACACCAGGGTGTCGGGGCTTTTCACACCACAGATCAGAGTCCAAGCCAAGAGGAAGAATAGGAGAAGGTTAGAGGGGTGTGTAGACGGAGGAAATGGTATCAGGATAATGGATGCATGGCTGAACAAAACATCAGGGTTTGCAGGCAGGAATATAATAGCAGGGGAAGGAGCAAATTGGCCAATCTAACACTGACTGTCCATTGTTTAACAATTACATTGTCTCTTTTGACTGTGGATAGAGACCCCACATTTACATATACAGTAATTTTATGCATTGTTAATTATTGATGCATCAAATCACCATGAATTATAAACCAAGATAATAACTTTTGCTATTGCTTCTACAGAAACAGAAGCAAAATACTGCAATATGTTAAAATGGAAATAAATAGTTTGAAGACTTGACATGCATTATATATGAGCATTTGGCATATATTTGTATATCAAAAGGTTTTGATATGTTGGGTTTTCAGATATGTTTTATAACATGTGCCTTGCAGTGGACATTGGTTGGTCGGTGCTGATATTCATCCCAGATTATCTGGTAATGTGAGGGGTTGCAGATCAACTTGTAAATCTTGCAAACTGCCTCTGGACTCATCAGGGCAGCCCTGACAATATTCAAACATGTCTGAGATTTACAACTTCAAATATGGATGTTTACATCAATATTTAATGAGTAGTATCTCAATATTCAATGAAAGAGATGTATAGAAGTATAGAGGTTTACAAAGATGACGCGCAATCATGTTCCCCATGAGATCATTTGAGATCATCCTCCATCTGGCATGAAAACCTTAATAATATCCTGTAGTGTGCGATGCTCCATTGTTTTTAAATCTTATAGTATGTGTGAGATTAGCGAGAAAATAATCTGTGAAGTTGTGTTGCGTGATGCAACCAGATTTCAAAATTGTTTAGGATTTTAAAACTCCTGTAGTTTGAGCTCAGGATATCAAGGCATCAATTTTGTAATTTGGCATTTTTTATTTAATTCTTTCTCATTTGATGAATATTAGAAACAAATGCCATCATTTGTCATTTTAACAATCACTTTTTTAACAGTTAAGTAATGCCTTAAATCATTGAGTCTTCCCTGAACCTGAAAGAATTTTCTCCTTCCACCATTTTTGGTAAATAAAGTGCACGTCACCTTTTCACCTCCTTGTTAGGCTTCACAGACCTCCTATTCTTTTTGGGAATGTATTCTTCATTCCCACAAGTGCTTATTTCATCCTCGCTAGACCCCTCTTCAAGTTGATGATACACCAGACTGTGGCTGGGACAACATTTCTTCTGCCTGTCAGAGTTTGAAATGAGAATACTGCAACTTCTACTTTGCAAGTCTCCCAGAGGCCTGGTGGTCTGACCAAAGAAATGCAGGATGGTGCACCTCTTTGTGTGGCTTGACGTTAGACTAAAAATGATCATGAGGTCACATGGATCAAAATCAAAATGAAGTATGGAGAGTATCTGAGGCCATTTTGAAAATACAGTAGATGTGCTCTGTTGGCCACACCCACATGTATGTTACATCCCTGGAAATCCCAGGATGTGAGGACATGAGGAATGAAAATAGACTACATACATGGTGTTTGAAATGAAGGCCTCAGTGTCATGTCCCCCACGGAGGACAAATAATTAGTGGGTCTTTAAATGACAGTGTGCAGATATAAATATAGTCTAGGAGTAGATTTTTCCACATAATTTGTACACTAACAATGTACACACACTGTACCTGCCAGTCACTCAGCATAAGTTTATATTTTTTCTCTCTTTTCTTAGGCCTCTTATGAATGCAAAGTGGGTATTTTTTGCCATCTCATTTAAAATATTTTCCTTTTGTTCCATGTGATTTGGCCCTGCAGTTCTTTAATGTCTTGGATGACAGTAATAATGACTGTCACGTATATATTTTTCCTTTCAGACTTCAACAGAAAACTATTGAAATTAAACTTGAATACAATAAAAATCTTTTCCTATGAGATGCACAAACTCACCCATTCCCCTTAAGCACATAAAAGACATTAAAATAAGATGAAAAAGAATAGAAAAACTTGGAAATATTGTTCAAACTGGGAGGTGAGCTGTGGTGAATCAGCACTGATTATCCCTTACAGCTTGTTACCCCCTGCTGCTACAGAATGAGTCGCAGGCCGACTCAATTGGAGGAATGGACGTTTTCTGAGTCACAGAGTTTTATTGGAAAGTAAGCAATAGGTCCACAGCACATCAAAACCTACAATGCATGTTTTCAATTATTCTGTGAGTCAGTTCAAATAACCTCCAGAAAGGGTGAGACCACAGAAAGTCAGTCATTCTTAGTTGTCCCCACGTGTCTGTACACTCATTTCTTCCACTTCAGAGGCGCCATTCGATCCAGCGTGTCAGTGTGGAGCTACTGTTCCCATCACATCTGGTTGGTCTTTAGGTGTGAAAAACATGTTGTTTTTTTTTACAAGTCAGCAGGATACCAGTTTTGATTAATTCTATCTGAAAATTCATAACTTTATACTGTTCTTAAACTGGTATCCTGAAATGAAGTGGCTTTGTGAGTAAAATTATTTAAATATTCAAAGCAACACAGGAGTGCACTGTGGATAGTCTGGCCAGGGAGGGTATACAGAAAAGTATTTGAATATTAACAATGGCAGCCACCTGGTACCTTAATTTGTAAGCTTGTAAGCAAGTTAGCTTCCCAGACCACGTAGGGAAAAAAATGCTCTCTCAGGCCAGATTTTTAATTAAGAAGCTAGCCAGAGGGGTTATTGTTTTCACTGTGAGGCTGAAAACAGGTTGAAACTTTTCCACGTTCCCTTCATTATGCCAGCCTTCTGAACCTGTTTGTAAATTGCTCTGAAACACTTTTTTGCAGTAATTTGGAGCATCAGATTGAATTAACCAATACGCCCGTAAGATTTGGCGCAGAGAGTTTTAGTTCCTCAGCGGCATGATGAAAGAGCGGTGTGATCCAGGAAGTTGACGTGGTCTCTGAACACAGGCTGTTATTCATAAAGACTGGCATTTCTGAAAGTGTTTATGATTTACACCAAGATTAAGACATAAAGAAGTTAAATCTAAACAGATTCTGTTATGGTACAAGTATATTGTAGGCTTACAAATTGCGTTGACATTTTATTGTTGAAATGAACTTGAGGTTGTTGGCCATTTCTTAGTCACATCTGTGATTTAGGCACCTCTATCATACCGAGAGCTGAGGCTATGGGACTACTCGTCTCTGAGATTTGACAGTCTGGTCATTTGCCATCACCACATCTGGATGAAATTCCATGAAAGTGACAGCTAATGCTAGCTACACCCCTTCCTCTTTATGATGCAAGATGACAGCAACGCTGAGCAGTAGCAGACCCAGAGTGTCTGAGGGGCAGGGGTGAAAAAATAACAAGGGCACCAGGTGCATTTGCAGAAAGACGTCATCCATTCCAGGTTAAACGGTTCAAAACTCTTAATTGTTTTATTATGTGATTATGACATTTAAATTGCTACACTTTTGTAATAAAAGCAGACAGGAAACTATTAACTATTTAACCATTTAGAGGTGGAGAGACCCCATCTAATTTTCTATCAGGTAGGGTGGCAATACAGCACTGCATCACATTTTTTCCAATGGGAAAGGCATACTAGAAGGTACAAATGACATTTTCTTAATTTTAAGGGCATCCACAAGTGCACTGCTTCACATTTTTGTCACTGGAAGATCACCCTTGTGAGCACTTTTATCGTCTCTCATGGGGGCATCCAAGAGAGAGCACTTTTGTTGCTGTGTTTGTTTGTTTTTTTTTTCAAACATGGGGGCATTGGGGAGGCTCCACCAGTGACACTGATGGGGCTTTTCCATTGGCTCTTTTAGCCGTGCCAGGTCAAACAATGTCAAGTTATGCCTGAGATGGATCTTCTCCAGAGAGGAGAGAACCAAAGCTCACCAGACCCGCCTCAGAGCAGGTTGCAGTGATGTCTTGCTGACTCCAGCCAACCCATGACAACCCCTCTTCTCCCTCTTAAACAAACATATGATGCAAGACTCAACTCATGTCTGTACAGGAGAGGAGAGAGAAAGACATTTTTAGGTGTTGGTGTGTTCAGCTTTCAGCACGTTTTCTATGGTTTGAAGTTTATTGTCTCTCCAGCACTGATTTTTGCACGTTAAGGTGTCTGCTTTAGTATTTCATGTTTGTTTTCTGATAGGAGTCATATTAACTTACTACTGATGAAAACCCAGCATTTCCTGATTTTGCTCTTTCATAGTAAAGCCTTTAAGTAACAAAATGGCAAACTTTTGCTAAGCTTGTTTTTAGTTAAAAGATGCACCTTCAAGTGGGTAAAACTGTTGTTATTGAGATGCAAATCCCTGCCGTGCTTGGTTGATATGATATGATACGAATCTAACCGAGTCAAGCCAGCACATGTGTATGGAAAATGGGACTGAGAGTGCTGGAGCCACTGATGGGTCAGCAGGTGTTGATATAATTAAAAAGAACTGTCTAGTTGGAATCAGTGCTAACTGGCTTCTACTTTGACTGGAAACTAGTTAACCTAACTTGTTTCTGCTTTCCAAGTGAAATACAAACTTAACAGTCTGATAGATCCTCCAAAGCCACATTTTCAGTGCATGGTACAGCTTGACTCAACCTTTTTTTTTCCCTCGTTTTTTGGTTTGCAGATAGTGTCTGGAATCCAGCGGTTGTGTGTGTGTGCTCCTCCTGTGATGAGTCCTATCTGCAGTGGAAAAAAAACAAAGTAGAAGTACCAAAAGCGAGTGAAGTCAAGCCGCAGTGGAAATGCAGCTCAAGATGTCAGATACTGAAAAGTGACAGACACCTTAAATTGCTAATGATACTTAAGCAATGCTGGGTATGGAAAACGGGTAAAAACATGTTGTATCATAGGCTATAGAGTGATGTGACATACTCAGTGCACCACAGATGTTGACAGCGTGTCTTCGAACAACACAGTCTCTCAGATGTCAGTCAACCACTGCCATCGGAGACATCCACCCAGACGCCACGATCTTAGAAGCCGTTTCCACAAATATATTCTTTTGAAAAATGGAAACATTTGCTCAATGTAATATACTTTTCACAAAAAGGGAGGAGACTTGACTCTAAAACACATAGTTTGACCTTGGTCTAACCTTTCTAAAATGTTTGTTCTTCTCGATAGCTGTAGAAGTAAATTTCCCTTTTGTGCAGAACCGGGAAATACTGTTTGTTATACTTTATTATAACTTATGCTTCATGCATGAAGGAACCTTTAGGCTAAATATATTTTTTTAATCCTTTCACTTTTTTCTGTTGATGCATTTCTGGCTTGGTGTATGTAATTTCATGCACCCCCTGCCTCTCACCTCACTTCCAGCTTCCTTTGACCATTTCTTCTCATTAAGTGTTCCTCCCATTTCACTGACAGTTTGTTGTGCACTTGTCTGACTAATCAGAATCTCCTGCTGTTTGAACGAGGTTTAACACTGTTATGCAACATTGTTTCATAACACTAATCATTAAGTTCAATTGATTGGCACATTAATCAGAGGAGTTAATTGGACAAGCACATGAATGCTAATAAGTGTCTGATTTGACAGAAGCAGAAATCTGTTATTAGATCGTACATCATCATTACCCACAAACTACTGTACCCTGTGCAAAAGTGTGAATACATAATTTCATGTGCATGTCTTAGATAGATGAAGTTCCTTATAATTAAGCTTTAATTGGATGTGTATCACTGAGAATTAGGGGTGGGAGTAAGTGGGGCAAAGTTAATCTCAGAGTATATGAAATTGGATTGAGCTGAAGAGTAGAAGAAGGTGTGAGGTTTTGTTGTTTTTTTTTTCTTTTGGTCTGTGTCAGCACTTTCTCCAGCCAGCTTTATTCAGGCAGTTAGCGACATCATTAGCGAGACTCTTGGACAGTGTCTGACCTTCTCACCTCTCAGCAATCACACCCTGCATCATTTCCTGCAGACTACCAAGTTTGGTCAAGTCCCTGTGGTATTCTATAAGTTCATTAGCAGAGTGATGTGACAGTGCAGCAAATGACTTTTTCCAAGATGGCAAAAAAAAAAACCTCCCACAGAATACAATAGGAAATAGCTCTCTGCGTTTGCTGATAAGTTTTACAAATTATCACCCAGGACATTCTCTGAACAGTCACTGTGATGAACTCTGCCTGCATTGTAAGTGACTTATATCCTGAATTCAATGTTTTATTGGTAATTTTAGCCATGCCAATGACAGGGTCCTAGATATAGTAAGGTAAGGTTGTTTGGTCAGTCCAACAGTTTGGTCCAGACTCTCATATCTCAGCTATTTGATGAATTTCCATACAGTTTGGTACAGACATTCATGCCCCCTTCATGATGAATTGTAATAACTTTGGTGATCTCTTTAAGGTCCAGTGTGTAAGATTTACCAGGATTTATCAGCAGAATATGTTATAAATAAAATATACTTTTCATAAGTATCTTTTCATTAGTGTGTAATATCACCTGAAAATAAGAATTGTCCACCTGATCCCAAAGTGTCACGTTCTGACTATTTGTCACAGCCCTTCGGCGTCTTTCACTCAAGGTACCCTTTTGCAGCTCAAAGAGATGCTGCCAGAAAACCATTTCAACACATGGTTAATGTTTTAAAATGGTTGGAGTTTGGGTAGGTTTAGGCAACAAAAGTACTGGGGTAGGTAGAGGATAAGACCATGTTTGGAGTTACAAAAAGTACAAACACTACAAACATCATGTGATGTCATTGAAGTGACCCGCAAGAAGAGACTGCGGTCGCAGTCCTGTGTTGGTTTGTGCCATCCATCCACCCCACTTTCTCCACTTCTCCCTCTTTATACTATATAGAAGGCCCAGTGTGTCTCGTACAGTTGCAAATGGGTTTAGATTTAAGTCACCTGAAAGTCTGGTGTGTCTGTTTCAGCCGCTAACTGGCAACATGCACATCTGTATGAATCACAACGGTGTGGTGACAAAACATCTGTGTCTGATGAGCTGGGAATGAGAATGGGCTGGAATTGTTACCTTAGAATGAGCTATTTACATCTACCGATGATGCAGGTCCTCTTCAGTGAAGTCTGCCATGTTTTTCCAGTAGCTCAGAATGGACAAACCAAACTCTGACTCTAGATATGGCCTTTCCTGTTTCACAGCCACCGTAGGTTCTCCTGCATTTGCAATCTGCAAGCTCACTGCTAGATGCCACTAAACCCAACCCACTAGTCCTTTAACTTTCTCTAGCTCTATCATCTAAGCTGTAGTTTGTGTTTAATGCTAGTTAGCAGATGTTTGTGTGCTAATACTCTAAAGTCAGAAGGTGGTAAATATTAAACCTGCTGTGCATCATGTTGGCAATGTCATTGTATGCATGTTAGCATTCTGACATTAGCATGTAGCTCCATATATTACAACTCAAGGTGTCATATTACAGCACATTTAAACATTTAATCAGCTTTCTGCAACATTCAGTATAGTCTATGCATATGTCCCATTGCTTTGTATGCTTGTCATACAAAGCGACAGTCTTGTGGTCTCATGTTTGGACTGATCATATCTCCTCTCTAGAGGGCTGGCGCTCTGCCCAGTTGCAAACTCCATGCCCTGCAGAAATAGCTGGATCAATTGATAGATTGTCAGCATATGCAGCTGCAGGGATTTAAAGCGCGTTAGGCACAATTCAAACACGTGACACCCTCCGGAATAAGTTTAATTGATCCAATGGTCTGTGGCTACTTCTGTTACTGTGCTAATAGGCCATGTGTACAAACAAATAAACTGTAACCAGAGCCCATACTGTGGATGTACAGTTGATTAATTCATAAACTGGAAACTTAATATTATTAGATACAAATGGAACATTATCAAAGGCACAGATTAAAAGAAACATTTAAAATAGAAAATGCAGGCTTCAGAGCATCATATCTAATGACAAGCTTGCCACCTACATGTTTGGCACTCATACATCTGCAGGTGCAATCACTGACAAAATGTAGCAAATATGTGCACATTTAAATTTAGTTCCACTGTAGGTATGTGAATAAAGAAAAAAACCCAGAGAGAAAACGGCTAAATTTGGGAATATCAGTACAGTGATGCTCTAACCACTGAGCAATACACAGGATTTATTGATCATAATAGACAACCTGGAGAAGTGAAGATAAATACATGATGAGCAAGAGAAGTATCTTTAGCCCTGCACATCCGTCACGTTTTGTCTGAGACTAAAACTGATTTTGCAGCCAGGTTGTGTGAGTGTGTATGCGTGTGTTTGAAAAAATGTTATCAACATGTCACACTTCCTTACAGTCTGTGCACAAAGATCTCGAGAATGTAAGTCTGTGTTTGTCAGTTTCATTTGGCTTTTCTATCGTCACGTTCCCCTGGCAATGCATTCGTTTCTGTGTGTGAGTATCAGTGTCATCTGGTTGATTCTCGGTGCCGTGTGGCCGACATGACCAGGTTTATTTGTGGCAAAAATACATTGACTGATTGTTTAAACCAGCTGCTGTCTAGAAGCTGGGTTTCTAGAAGCACACACAACTCCAATTCCAAAAAAGTTGGGATGTTATGTAAAACGCAAATAAAAACAAAATTCAATGATTTGCAAAAACATTTGAACCTGTATTCAATCAAATGCAGTACAAAGAGAAGATATCTAATGGTCAGACTGATTGAATCTATTGTTTTTTTTGCAAATATACTCTTTCTGAATTTCATGCCTGCAGCATGTTCCAAAGAAGTTGGGACAGGTGTATGTTTACCACTGTGTTATTTCCAGTGGTGGAAATGGCCAGGTTTTCCCTCTGCTGAGTTCTGCTTTGAAACTGCACTGCTGTCCGCTGAGTGCATGTGTGTGTGTGTGTGTTTGTGTGTGGAGGAGTAGCGACACAGACAGGGAGGGAGAGAGAGCAGAGGCCAGGAGACTGCAGACTGACAGTCTTTGCAGTGTGAGAGGCTGTTAGATCTATTCCATATTGAGTGAAAATCGCCACAATCCT
Organism: Lutjanus erythropterus; assembly: GCF_056507025.1. Classification (NCBI taxonomy): domain Eukaryota; kingdom Metazoa; phylum Chordata; class Actinopteri; order Lutjaniformes; family Lutjanidae; genus Lutjanus; species Lutjanus erythropterus. Next base: position 16,321,133 of record NC_139334.1, read on the forward strand.
GTATTGAGATTGTTTTATTGCCCAGCGCTCAGCCACTCGCCAGCATACTACTGACGCTGAAACGCTGCTTTTACTTTAGGCCTGGGTCCCTGGAGTATGCGGCTTCCCATTGGCTAGCTGGTTTGTGGTGCATTCAGTTGCAGTCAGTTTTATGATTACACTTTAGAAAGAATATAAAACAGTTATAAGTGATTTCCCCTGATAAAACACACATTCCCTTTTAACAAAAGGTAAGTGTTTGGAAACTGAGGACTCTAATTGTTGAGGTTTTGAATGTGAAATTTTTTAACTTCAGGTGCTCAACAGTCTGCGGTCTCTTTCTCTGTCCGGACTTCAGGCAGGCCAGTTTGTACCCGCATTCTTTTACTATGAAGGTCACACCATCCATGATTTGGGAAAACATCTGATATGTAGACTCATCAGACCACAGCACACAGTTCTTCCCAGAAAAGTCTGCAGCATTTCTAGATGTTCTGGACGTTTATATATATTGCTTTTGCATTGCATAGTACAGTCTTAACTTGCATTTGTAGATCCAGCAATGGACTCTTCTGACTGCCAACAGTTTTCCCATGTAGTATATCCTTAATACAATCATATGTTTTTAATGCAGTAGCAAAGGAGCCATAGGCATTTATTATTGTTTTTTGGCCTTTCCTTTTATGGATAAACGCTGTTCTTAAACAGCTGGACTATTTGCCCAGACAGTTTTTCACAAAGTAGTGAATCTTGCCTTATCCTTGCTTGTGAATGCGTGAGCCCATTTAATACCAAATCATGATGCTGTCACCTGTTACCAATTAACCTGTTCACCTGTGGAATGTTTCAAACAGGTTTTGTAAGCATTACACAGCTTTGTCAGTCTTTTGTTGCCCCTGGCCCAACACTTTTGAAATGTGTTGCAGTCATAAAATTCAGTGTATATTTATAAAAAATAATAAATTTTATCAGTTTATACATTACATATCTTGTCTTTGTACTGTATTCAACTGAATATGAGTCAAAAAGAATTTACAAACCATTACATTTTGTTTTTAATTTCCTTTTTACAGAATGTCCCAACATTTTTGGAATTGGGGTTGTCAATATAAAGTACAACGTACACCGAGACGTAACTGCAGGTGCTTTAATTAGGAACTAAATAATGAAATAGAATGGACGAGTGAGCCTAAAGCTGGAAAATAGGACTGGTGGCCAGACTGAGGGGGGAAGAAATGTTTCTTAATCATAGCTTTGTGCCTTGGAGCATGGTAAGTTTTAATGAATGATTGAAAACCAATCATAAATGGTGGTACATTAATACTGCAGGAGGCCAGATGACCTTTTCCTTTGAACTGAGTGAAAAATGACATTCCAGCTGAAAATTTTGATGGCTTTTTTTTTCTCTCTTTTACCTATTACGTGTGTTCTCCCCCCTCCTCCTACATAGCCACCCAATCCCTTAAGAGATTTCAATTAAATTGTCCCACTGAGTTCTTCACTTACTTTCCTTAATCTCTCTCTTGGCTTGTGGCAAAGTGTGATTTTGTTTTTTCCCTCGATGTCATTTCCAATTTAATAGAAGTGCATTTTTGTTCGCCTGTGTTATGAATTAAAATGGAGTTCTTTATGGGCGGAGGTGCATGCTGCCATGGTTGAGCACCCCTTCATTCAAACGCTCTGTACCTTGAAGGTGAATAGTGCAGTGCCTATGTGAACTCCATAAATTGAGCTGTAAGAGTTCTCCTTCTGGTGCTGTTGAAGGTAAGGCTCGAGACTTGCCCTTGAGAAGGTGTTTGCTCCTGGTGAATTATAGATGCAGCCAGTCTGGAGAAGTCAGTTCACTCAGAGGGTCATATTTTTCTCAGGAGACATTAGACTCTCTGTGATGAGTATTATCTCCATTAAGAGAGACAATGTCATTGCCGTTTATATGATTCATTATACAAAAATCCAAATTAAAACCCGGCCGGTTGATGCAACTGCTCTGGTAATGCTGTAAACAAAATAACACAATCATCCCTCATATATTTCATGACTCAAGTATGACTCATGGCAGCTGACAGATCAGAAATCTTTACTTTTTTTTTTTTTTGCTCAGTGAGGCCTTGTGGTTCTGGGCTTCAGATTCGGAGGCATTAGAGGCTCTAATGAGGACAGCCCAGAGATCTGTGGACCGTGCAACTCATCCTCTCATTCCTCCAAAACATGAAAAGACAAGCAGAGAACCGCCTACAACCCATCCCCGAATAAACGATGAAGCTTTTTGTGTCTGTAACACTTTTTTGGAACGGCCCAGCATTCCCTGGGAGACAAGGCAATCTTTCACATCAAAACTAAAAGACGTTTTGTTCACGCTGCCCCTAAAATTATTCCCAGCTGACACATAGCTTGTTAGTCCCCCACAGAAGCCGTCTCTGGGACATTTGGCATGATGAGGGACACAGACAGTTACGTAAAAGCTAATGAGAGCCTGGCATTGGACTGACAGAGCCCCTGGGTGTTCTCAGCTGACTGTCTTTGTATGTGTGGATGTGTAGACGTGCATGTGCATCATTGATGTCCTGAATTAGAACATGCATCTGTCAGTCTTCAGGCCTGTGTTGATGGCTTGTCATTCATGGTTGGTTAAACAAGGCTGGTTAGTCAGTTTGTGCCTTCTAGTTGCATTCAACCTTGCTTTCAGTCACATCAGCCTTTAGCTAACAAGTTGCCACCCACTGCTGTTTGCAGCCAATTTTGTCATATCAGAGGTTTGCTGACATGTCAAATGATCCTTGGCTAAGCCCTACCCACCTCAACTGGTGTTGCAAAACCTGTCAATCTTTCCAATCACACACTGCTTATGCATTTTACACTAATAATGGTGCCAAATTTACCACTCAAAATTCCAGCTGTACATGCCATTTTTTCCCCGCTGCCTCTCTGATGTCTGACCTCCCCACCACATCTTAAGTGGTGAATTAAGGATTTATTTCAACCAAGCAACCAGAATTGGTCATTGCTAGAACAGTGAAAAGATGAACCACAATGTGTTTTGGTGAGTTTTATGTTGTTTCTGTCAAGTTTGAATGAATTGTGTTTTATGATGATAAAATTACTGTTTCTGTAAATGGAGTTTGGTGGTTTTGGCAAGCAATAAAACAGCTGTTTCTTGTTAAGCAAAAATGATCTTACTTCTTGAGAAAAAGGTCTGTCTCTGTGGGAATCCTTCATATAATGTTGTCAGACACTTAGGATAACAATCTGAGCCTGTCAGTGACAAAAACAAGCACTTTTAGTGGACATACATACATTTCAATTGCCAGTTCAATAAACCGCGTTAAAAATCCTGTCATTTGTATTGCTGTTTCAAATTTGAATTATCTTTAAATTTTGTTTGATTGCAGCACTTTGAAATTCTCTTGGTAAATACTTTCCAGCAAGTTGGCAACAATCTCCCAGATGCAGGCAGAAAAATGTGAGTTTGATTTGCGTCAATGTAAACACTGACATCACAAAGGACACGATGCTACTTCAAATCATTCGGGGATTATCGAAATAAAACTTGGTGAAATGATTTCAGCGTGTGTATCAGTACCTCTTGAACTTTTTCCGCACAGTCAAACGATACGGTGATAATCACACTGACCATGATCATTTCGGTCACTTTAGTCATGATATTAAAGATTTATACTGTTACATCTTTATTGCTTGAGTGATAGGATTACAATGCAGCCTGTTTGGAAGCTGACAGCTACCGTGGTCTTGTTCAATATTGGACCAGTTTCAAAAACTCTTCTCCCAATTAGTCACTTAGAGACACACAAAAACTCCTTGAGATAGTTGAAAACTCTAGTCTCCAGCAGATTTCTTACTGTCTCCAGCTGAGTCGTATGGAATGAGAAGCCAGCAAAAGGGGCTTAAAAATGCATTTGATGTCTATATATATGTGATATCATGCTAATTTAGCCCCATAATTATGCATAAAGACTGAGGCTAAAGCTACATGTCCCTGGCGTGAAGTCAGCAGTTGATAAAACATGTATCAGACGTGGAAAGAGAGGAGCAGCATGTTCTTGCGTTGCAGGGTAGAATGATTAGTCCTGCCTGATATAATAGTACAGCTCAAAGGATGAGGACAAAGCGATGAGTTTAGCAAAGAATCCCACCCCCCAAATACAAGTCCTTGCCCGTATGTGCATTTTTGTTTAAAAAAAAAATGGTTTGAAGCCTAAATAAACTATTCAGGTCACATTTACACCTGTGAGACACAGCTGAGATGCAAGATGCATGCGGCTTGTGCAACAGCTACATGGATTAAAATGAGATTGTGTTGCGTAAGATGTGCAGATGAAGAACACATCTGACTTGCGTGAGGTTGAGACAGAGGTTTAGGTAGTAGCATCCAGGTCCAGTCCATCAGCCTCCATGCTACGCATGTGGAGGCCTTGACCTGGGCTTGTGAGCTTTTTAAAAATGTACGGTGACATACAGTAATAATGTGGTAAGTGAATGACATGCTAACCCTTGGTTATAATGCAAGGTTACTACTGCAGGTAACTAGTCATACTCAAGTTAGCTAAGCAGACAAATACACAGTTTTATGCATTCCTTACAATTTTGTTCAATGGCCACTTTAGCCAGAGAAGAAAGCCAAGACTTGACAGACCTGCCATGCCTGGTTACAGTTGCTAAGCTACGATTGGACAATCACTGTTAATGACTTAATAGGCCATTAAGTCAATCAAATACTTTATAATAAGCAACAGAGTCTGGCAGAAATGGTGAAGTTTCTGTAAAACTGTGTCAGTTGCTTTAAGAGAGAAGGACAGAATTACTTTGTGATTCACCAGCAATAATCAGCAAGGGTATTTGAAATGGAAAAACAGATTGAAGTAATAATTCTCCCTCATCCTGCTGTATAATTGCAGTGGAGCATTTTGAAGGAAAAGAGAAGCATCTAAATTTTACTTTGAAGCAGGGATGTTGCTTTCAGTGACTTGTATCTTTGGGAAGTGTTTTTTTTTTTTTTTTGCTGGTGTCATCATCTTTGATGGCCAGACAGTTTTAGAGCCCCCATGTATCTGCCACAAAAATGTGATTTTGTTTTTGTGGCTGCATTTGTTTTGCAAGCATTTCACATCTTTTTCTGGCACGCTTCTGCTAAGTTGCATCGATTTGTCACGAGAGATATTAGCCTGTCATGACGCAGGTATATATTTTGTGGAAAGATTAAGATTCCCCCCTAAGCTCAGAGAGCAGCTGCCATTTTCAGAAGTGCTTTATATTTTCTTCCATTGCTTCAGACTCAAGAGCCAAAAGTATTAAGCAGAATATTTCTGCCAATCTATAGATCATGTGTTGACCCTTTGCAGCATTCCTCTGATTCATTTCTCTTTCTTCTTACTCTATATGTTTTTTCTTGTCCTCTACTTCAACTATCTCGATCCCTAGATCATGGAAGAAATTGAAATTTGAACCTGTGGTTTCAGTGTAAAGAGAAAACCAGTGCTGATATTGCACAGCCATAAAACAAGACAGACTAGATTTACAACCTTATTAGCAAAAAGCATGTCCAACTTGGCTGGAGAGTTGTGTTCTGACAAGCATATATCACAGATGGCAAACTCTGTTGGGTGATTTTAAGAGGAACGAATGGGGGAGTGAAATAAAGCAAATTTGTTAGGTGCTGAGACACAAGAATAACAGAGGCAGAGGAAAAAAGAAAGAAGTGATGCATGAAGAAATGAGCAGGAAGGAGGACGTGGAGCAAAGGTGGGGCGCGAAGGATCAAGATGTTGCATTGAAACTGCGGGAGCTTAGTGTCGACACAGCAGGCGGCCAGTGGAGGGAAAATCATGTCAGGGAATATCATGCTGTCACAAATCACATCGCCAACTCCCAGCTGAGATTGATCCGCCAACCTTCTGCTACCCAGCCTTTGCACGCCCTTAGTTTTTCACTTCTTTGCGATGCAGCTAAGACATTTCTCTGCAAGGAACTGCTGTGTTGTCATGAGCAGGTGACTGTGGTACCAGTGTGGGATCACGAGGTCAGAGCTGTGACTGGAAGTGGCAGAAGAGGATTAGTGGCCCAGTGGAGGGAGAGAGTGGCCTCCCTGCAGTGGAGAACCAGCTGGTCAGCAGGCCGGCCAGCACAGCTCCATCTGTCAGTCACCTGCTCCACCCACTGGGAGATCTGGTAAATCTCTCCGCCTCCCGTAGCTCCCAGATATTATGTCATTCAATTTGGTCCTAACATGATTTATTGATGATGGAAGTTTCAACTTTGACCTTCTTTGACCTTTTATGTGAAACCAGCGAGATGATTTGAAAGAGTTATCACAAAGGACTCGGGGCTAATTTTCTGTGTGACAGTTCCCAGAAGTGTACAAGACCAATTTAAAATGATACAGCAGTCTTAGCAGGATGATTTACACGCACAACTCGACATATTCTCAGATTGATGAACACCCTGCACCATTCAGTTCCAATGCAGGGTGAATAGCTAGGTTTCTAAATGAATTAATGCTCATTTCTATCCACTACCATTATGCGACTAGTAATTGTTGGTTCATCAAGATAAGCAATAGATGGTGCCAGGTCTCTAGTCAGCTATGACTATGTCAGTGCAAAGGAAGAGGACGCAACAAGATGACATAATTAAATGAGCACCAGTCAAACCTCAAATGATGAAAAACTGAGGAAAAAAATGAAATGGAAATTTCAGTCTCATGCTTTAATTTGATCAGTGTCACAGTTTTCTTATCACTCCACACAGGTCTGATGTTTTAGTCTGCTGCTAATTTTTATCCATTCATTGGAGCAGAGACCTTAATGGATGTTTAAGTCACATGCCTCATGTACATCATGACTTATTTCAAGCATCTTTCCATTACAAACTTTGTCGCATTTTGCTTTTACTGATAGACCAACTCTTCCAATTCAGGCAAGTGGAAAAAAACTGCAATATTTCCAGATTTTTTTGTCTTGAATTTCTGGCATTTCCACTTGGTTTTGCAAATCGAAAATGGACATAAAAAAAACGGGTGGATAGAAAGTCACCTCATGATGAACAGTAACTCTTGTGGCTGTGGATCTGCTGGGCAGAAACCTGATGCTCAGAATAACTGGAAGTAGGAAGCAGATAATGGGAGCCCAGTTTTCATCAGCCAGAATGTGTCAACAAAATTTTCTACCACAGCAAAATGTCAGCAGTCACATGCGGTTAACAGATTTGTGGATAGGCTGATAATAAACAGTGGAGGTTTTCCTGCTAACATTGGTGACATTAACATACACTACACGACCAAAACAGCCTCTGAGACCAGTTTGACAACAGGGAACAGGCTATAGTGGTTTTCTTGCTAGGTGTGGCTTCCAGTAACGCGGGGCTCAGTCATGACTTACCTAGCAAACACCAGTTATGATAAAAACACTTAAACTTCTATTTTGACTTCAGAGGAAATCGGAACTCTTGAAAATTATGTGATGACATCAAAAGCTTCAGGGAAGCTTCTGAGTAGAATTTGTGGTGAGGTTGTTTTCTGATGACTGGAAATACATGACATCACCATTTTCAAGAAGAATCTGTAGACAACCGTGATAATGTGCGATCCTATGGCTTACAGAGGTTAATTAAGAACACAGGTTTGCAGGGCCTTGAGGTTCAAGTGGAGTGCCCCGCATGATGAGAGTGCTGTGTGACGTACAATGAGCTGATGCTTCACAATAAACATTTTCAAATCAAAAGACTAAACCACAGTTAGTGTTGTAAATTTACATTAAAAAAGACAGGCTTTGTTGAAGTCCTTTCTGTGCTGTATTTAATGTTCAATTCAACCCAGTTGTTTCTGGAATCTTTGAAGACTTCCCAGGAAATGTTATTTTCCCAAACCTTCAATCACCCCAGTTCTGTCACAGCTTCTGTTCTGTATCTCATCCATACCCAAGTCAGGTACCAAAAACAAAAGATGTTTTTTTTTCTCCCTCCCCATTCGAAACGATGCTGCATTTTGTTTTTACTGCTGAATCCCTCTGACAGCTGTTGTGGGTTCCTGTCAAAAAGTGTTGTTTCTTTTTTTTTTTCATTTCTCAGTCTCAGTCACACTAACAAGGAGTGAATAAACAGAAGGTAGAGTAGAAAAAGCAATAGCTGTGGAAATGCCTCTGCCCAAGAGAGTCAGCAGAATTTGGGAGCTGGGAGAGGTTAAACTTTATGACATGATCTTGTGAACTGTTTTCTCCTTCATCTGATATACATGCAGAAGTGTTGAGGAAAAATTTATACAGCAGGCGGAGAGCTGGAGTAGCAGTTTTCGATAATGGCTCGGTTTCGCTCGTGTTACCGCCTTTGTGCTCAACACTGAAAGCTGCTGTCTCTCCCCAACAATAACAGATGTCAAAATCATGTTCTCCTAAAAGTTTATAACTGCTGTGTGCTTATTGCAGCCATCTTAGTAGAAAGCCAATTGTCTTTGATTGACTGTGACTGTGATTGGCAGAAACTTGGCTCTATTGTTTGGCCACTCATGTTATCACATTTGAGAAGCCCGGCTAGCCTGCAGCAGTAAAAGCAAGAGGGGGATATTGGCTCCTGAGTAGCTGGCATCGAGCCTCTTGCAGACAGGCAATTCCAGGGGAGCAATTGTCTGGTTTAATTGCTCCAAAAAAGAAAGACAGAGAGGCGGTGAAACTAACAAGCTGTCTACAGAATCAGTAATTTACAGACTCTGTGATAAAAACAGATTTCTATTTTTCTATTTTTTCTTCCCCCTCTCTCTGTGCGCTCTCTCTCTCTCTTGCTGTTCCAGTTATTGTAAAATATTCACAGGGTGGGTTATTGGGCTGTGGTATAATTTTCAGTTGTGATTTGCACAGCGGGACAGACACATACTGATTTCACCGACTCTCAGACTGATTTGAGAGGACAGAGCTGTCTACTACCTCGTCACCTGGGCCGTTTCTAAACTAGAAAGCATTCTGCACAGTCTTCTGAATTTATTATTCTAAGAAATGTTTTAATATACATCTGGATCTGCATCAAACAGACTCACAAGTGCCAGATTTTTTCCTCATTAATTTAGTTTAGTATTTTGGGAAGAAATAGCAAAGATATTCATCTTGTGATGTAAAGAACTCCTTTAAAATATTTTTGGATCTAATTCAACTACATTCTTCCTTGGCCCGTTGCTCATTTACTTGTCCGTTGCATTTCAGTGAAATCAGCAACTAGTTCTTGAGGTATTCATAAATAACACATAAACTGAGCCAAAAAACAGACCCCTCAGAATGATTTGGCAACACCTGTTATTACTGGTGGTAACAGCAAATGTGGTTTAACACTCCAGGTCACAGAAATCTGGGGGCAGTAAAAACAGGTATTGTTGGAAGCTGGGATATAATTGCTCTCTTTTCCAAGCTTCTGTGACCGCTGTGATTGGATTTTATGTTGCAAAAATCATGACTCGGTGAAAAACTAAAGCGAAAGGAGTTAGTTACCTCGCTGAGATGTTGAAGGAGTACAGCCTTTCACCTGCAGCTCACTGTGGCTGCTCCTTCTTGTTCCATCACCCTCTGCTATATTCCAAACTGATCTGTCGTCTTGTTTTTTAGTTGCAGTATGATGAACAATAGCGGTTGGTGCCAAGTTCACTTACAAACACGTTATATTTCTTGTGACTACTCTGTAATAGAAGTCAAGTTGTATTTTGCCAGTTAAATGCTTTTAATGTGAAGCTGCAGCAGTAGGAAATGTTCAGTTTGCATTAGCAGCAATCTCAGAGCCTATTGGGATTTAGCATTCTTTATTCATATGCAGACACAGTTACTTTTAGAACAAATTCCACACTCGATTACTGAATAAATGTCCTGAAATTACTTTTAAAATACTTTGTCTGGGTCACTCTAAATGTAGTTATTAAGACTTGCTTTTTCGGAATGAACCCAATGGAGAAATCTATAATGACTATAAGACTATAATGTGAATCGTGTTGAGTAAATGTATCACATTTGTGGCTAATTAGCGACACATATCAGCAGTTCGGCTGAGCTAATTAGCCAGGTAGTTGGCCAAACTAAATTTTACTCCCTTTTAGAAACACTTTTCCTCAGAGGCCTTTACAGTCTGTGCAGTGTATGACACCATTATGTCCTTAACATTAAACTCTCATTAGCACGACAAAGTACACTAGCTTGACAAAAAAGAACTTGGAATGTGCCATAATGCAGCAACTTTTTTGACCATATGTGTAGGTAAAATGTTGACAAATCCTTTAATGTTTTTTTTCTGTACATGCACACCTAGAGCAAATAAACAAAAAACTAGTAAACCCTTCAAGTAATCGAGTTTTAAAGACAGTGACTGCATTCAATACCACCCATTTAAATTGTAATGGTTACTTATATTTTGTATTTTAAATACTGTATTCTGTTAGTTGTATCACATTTCTCTCCAACCCTGTGCAGATGCCTATTTATAGAGATTACATAAGTAGTCATTTAATACAGCATTTTTTCCAGGAATGTTGCCACAGACACCTGGTTCACAGTACTGCAAATATATAAATATTACAATGCTTTAATCAGACTCAATCACTATTGTGTCACCTCCTTCAGGGATAGATGAGTTAATAGACATTTAAGTGAAAATCTTGAGATTGTCACATTAAAGATGAGAAATGTGCTCACTGTTTTGCTCAAGAATTTAGTTGTACCCAATCTGCATTTAAAAAGAAGTCTAGTAAAAGACAACTGAGTCCCATATTTTACTGCTGTAGTCAAAAAGGCAGCTACTGCACACTGTGACAGTCTGACATCTCAGGGTAATTTCCTAGTAAGAGTTACCTGGATTTGAACAGTATATAACCTACATTATGGAGGCAGACAAACAACAGGCACCAGAGCGTCTGCCAAATGAAACACGAGCCTTTGATCCTACCACAGATATACCCTTCCCATCCATTGTTGTCACAAAATAGCTTCACTTTTTACACAAAATTATTGATTGTTTTTCACAGAATTAATGACCTATGAAATCTGATTTAGAATCTCAGTGGTGAACACAAAGAGAATACTAAAATAGGTTAGAAAACAGGTTAAGAGCAAAATGTGAGAATACTACATGTAAATCGATGTTCCACAGACACAAATGCATCCAAAATATTGAATAGACATGAGGTCAAATTCATGCACACATGTGAAGCTGAGCAGAGGGAAATGGACATTAAGAGGCAGAGGCACATTCACAAAAACAAAGTGCAGTGTGTGTGTGCGTGTTTGTGTGTGTGTGTGAGGTTGTGGACCATGGCCTATTCCTCTCCCCACTGCAGCAGCCTCCATCCATATTCATAACCTCCCACAGCGATAGCAGAGGCAAGGAGGGAGGGGAAGAAAGGAGTAGGAGGAATGAGAATTTCTGTGTGTACGAGTTAAAAGGGAAGGTATAAGCAACATAGCATAGTGTGTGTTTGTGTGTGTGTAGGTTTCCTATGATCCTGGGCAGTCTAGGTTTGCAAACATGAATCGAAGTGTACAGTGGAAGCCATAAACAAGACAACTAACGATTGCTATTGTTATCAATCTTTGGAACACACCATTTGCAGTGTGCGTGACTTCCACTTTGTGGACTCGGCAACAATATGCAGGGTGATTTAACAGGGATAAGGGAACATTTTCCGGTTCATAACCATTAGCACCACAATTAAATTCAAATGGATGTAGGAGCTCATACAAATATGCATGGAATGCATGACGGCAAGGTCCAATTAATCATTGGTGGAAGAGCCTCAGATTCTCTGTCTCTGAAATAGACTTTCACATTTTATCTCTTACAGAAATCACTGATCAATACAATATGAATTCATTTTGTTTTTTTAGGAGTAAGACTGTCATCATAAGAAGAATGAAAGAATCTGACCATGCACAAAGAAGTAAATAAGTATTACTTTTAGTTGCAGTAAATTGTATGAATACTTTCTCTGTGAGGACTGAGTTGAGTTTTAGACAGTGAGAGTGAGAATGAGGACTGTCTTCACTTCTTCAGTGGGCTGTTTAAGGGTTAAGACCTGGTTTTAGGGTCAAGTAAGCATTCAAATGGAAAACAGCCCTGCTTTTAAAAAATGCAAAGGCTGCATTGATTAGGGCGTGTTGTTTCAAGGACTGGGAAGATGATGAAATACAAGCCAGGAAGTCCAGTTTGAGTAATACGCTATATCCACGATTTTGAAGGTTTATTATATCCCATAACACTGCACAGCAGTTTATAATATTGCAAGGAGGAATTTTACCACTGGAAAGTTATCATGGCAGCAATAATTTTATCATTTGTCGCAATGATTGCAAGGTAAACAGCGGACATACTGAGCTAGATTCAACATTTCTGCTGGACAATCCTTCATTTTTAATCGCAGCCCTCTGTGTTGGACCCCCTGCTGCATATAGACACAGTTGTCCCGCTCAAACAAACAGTGCTGTTGTCTGCTGAACTAGGATGACTAGATGAGCATGGGTAAAATTTAGGATAGGTAGTTGGGAGTGGGCGTGTCAAGTCGGACAGAATAAAATAGAATAATTTAGTTACTAATAGTATGAAGATGGATTACAGATTGTGAGAATGATATAAAGCACAGCAGTGTCCTGGCACAGGTGACCGGTGTGTTACAGTCAACATCTTTTCAGCAGCTAAGCTTGTCATTGAACTGTAGGAGCTTGCAAACACGTTTTTTAAAGATATTTTTATCACAAATTCCTGCTGCATTGACAGCTACACTTGCCATAATCTGGTTTAAAATAGGTTGAATGACATCAACAGTCAGTTATTATCATAACACGTGAAAACATAAATAATACTCTTACACATTTTACAAAAATGCACAGAGCATTTTTGAACAACCAAAAGCAGGAATTATAGCCTACATAACTGATTTGATCAGAATATTTTCACAAGATCATGTCATTCATTTTAACCACTACCTTTACTCGGGACTGTCCTAAATTTTTCAGGACTCACTCACAGCTGCTATTTGCAGCAGTTAGCTGTTACTGTTCAGCAACAAGTAAAGCTATCTGTCCATCAGAGTTGAGACAGAGCAACTGGGATAGAGAGGACATCGGAGGGAACCCAGAAAACATTTTCTCCTTAAAATATGATCCAATAGTATCAAAGTTGGCACGCAGGTTGTGGCATAGTGCCGTAAAGCGTTACTTTATGATCATAGCTTAAGTTATGTAGTGTGAGAACAGACATTTGGGACGGACAGAGGAACCATTATCATGATTACAAGTCAGCATAGCATCAAAATGATTTTCAAGCTGTTATTATAAGGTAAAATACTTACATAACGTTGCTTTATGGAGACTGTACCATTCCGATGGTGGAACTGTGAGGACTGTCTCTTGACAATTTTCCTAATTTTGTGTGCGTGTGTGTGTGTGTGTGAGTGACATGTGAAACTGTGAAATGAAAAAATCGCTCACCTGCTTGCCCACCTGCTTCTCAATTCAGATGCTTTTCACACATATCTGTCACACATCCGTCAGTGTGTCTAAAGCTTTCTGTTCCATCATTTCCATCTCCTTCTGATCGAATCCCTTGTCTCTCTTTACCCGTTTAACAGTTTCTTCAAAACCTTAAAGCACTGTAAAAGGAAGTTTGTCATTAGGCTGTCTCTGTTTGATCTCTTGGAATCCCGGCTTTTTAGTTGAAACCATGAGACGTCAGGCTTGATGTTAGTTTGGCATTGATTGGTCTCATAGTATCACATGTGCTAATGGTCTTTGTCATTCTACACCGACTTTAATGATTCTTTCATGTTTGATTTCAACAGTTATTGAAATTATATGATTCATAGCTGCATAGCAAGCAATTAGCACACAGACACGCATACACACACAGAAAGTCCACACGGTCCCAGTGGACCACTTGATAGGGTGTATAATGTGTTTTCATGTTCAAAGCATTTTACAGTAGACTTTCTTATGGTTTTTAAAGCCCACCAGACTGTTTGATCATCCACTTGACACTCTGTGGAGCTTTACTGAGCTCGAGGAGCCCACACAGCCTCTATCCAGCCCTGGACAGCAAAACACCCAGACTCATGCTGTGAAGGGACAGAGGTTAGTGCACACATTTCTGGAAAAATAATGTCTTCCCTTGCCGAGAAATCAGAGGTCTAGGAGGTGGTTTGGAAACACTTTAGGCTGTATTTATACTGACTCTGGATGGCAGCTGTGATGATCACTTAATGCCTGTTCTAGGGTTCTACTAATAACTACTTTCAAAAAGGGGTACATGACTCAGTCCTTATTGGAACTACTGCTTTTAGCATAAATATCCAATTACCGAAAAGGTTTATAAGATAAGCACATATAATGGCATTTTAAAGGAGCTATATGTAAGAGTTGGCCGTTTGTCTAATTCATACAGCAAACAAATTCACGTCAACATATCAACAGAAAGTTGGGCTGTCCACCCCTATCCTTAACAAGGAAATGTCACAGTCCCTGCCACAGCACAATAAATGGCTAAGTTAGCAAACATATTAACACTGCCAGTAACATTATACTATTAGCTTCCTCCATAAGCTGTCTCTGTCTCTAAACAGTCAGTTTGCATCAACTTACCAGTCTAGAAGAAACCTTGCGAGTTCAGCATCAAACTCCCTTTACTCACCAAGAACAGTCTTCAGCACTGGAAAGCAACGCCATGTTAATTCTGGTTTTGCTTCCATCTCTATCGTTGTTTTCCTTGCCACTGTATGTAGTGTTTTGCCCTTGGGTAATTGATCATTTTAGTTTTACTTTTACTTTTGGTGGAATATTTGCATGTGGAGTGGTGACCACTGGCATTAAAATGGCAAAATCTCTGCAAAAGAAAAGGTAACCAGCAGCAGCTAGCTTGTCTACATTCATACTGTGAGGAACAGGTTAGCGTTTGGCATCATCATCATCATCGACTTGGGGCAGTGGCCAATGTTTTGGGGCTTTTAGTTTAGCTAAAGGATATCTGGATCAAGAATTGTTTTTCGCTGTACAGTCCCATTTAGCAACTTGAGACTGAAGAATGGATGTCGAGGCTAATCTTTGTAATTTCTTTTAAAATGAGATTGCAGTTCCACTAATAAGTTACACCTTCATTCGTCAGACTCTACCTGCACTCAACCAACATCCCTTAAAACATGATTACACTACAAAGCCACAAATGTGATTATCCAGAACACTTCCGATACCAAAATCTTGTCCTTTACCCACAGGTTCTGCATATTCATGTGCAGATATCTTTTTATAGAGGTTAGGGTTATGGTAACTTGCCATTTTCAGTGTGTAGGTTGTCAGCTCTGAGGTTGTTGTTGTTGTTGTTTCCCATAGCAACAGGGATTTTAAAAACGGTAACACGCAGATAGCAGAAGGGAAGGAGGATGCCACCTGAGGGGCGGCCAATGGCAGGCTTATACCCACAGTCTGCATCCGATGAGTCAGACTAAATCATGTAATGACATGCCTCAAGGTATTTTAAACAAATTTATGAATAGTTTTAAACACATCTGTGAATGATTTGAGCCTACTTGTGTTTATGCTAAAATTATGATAAGCCCATATACTGTACAATCCAATTAATCCCCTCCACTTACCCCTGTTTTCAAGGTACAGGGTTAATTTGCTTATCTAAAACACAGGGACAATGAAATACAAGTTGTAGCTCCTTTACTCACTAGATATGATAGATAGAGAGAGATAGAGAAAGAGAAAGAGAGAATATACAGTAAGTACAAGCATTTCAAGGGGTGTCCTGGTAGCCTTATGGTTAGGACACAATTATAAACTGTGATCCAGTGTCTTAGGTTGAATTCTGTCTGTCTGTCTCTCCCCTTGTCCCTTGTCATTGAATAAATGCAAAAGAAATGCCCCACAAATGCTTTGAAAAAGTTGTTTTTATATGTTTATGGTTAATCATACACTACATCCTGAGACATTAGGAAGGGAAAAGAACAAACTGCAGAAACTAACTGCAGATTAAAATGGATAAAAAGTATGACTCATGAGTTATTTTAAAAAAAAGTGGACTATGAGATCCTAAGTCATCTGCCTACTGACCATGACTTAATAAATCATTGTTGTGTTATTGTCAGGTTCCAAATCATGCAAAACCAGCCATTCCCTCGAAGGCTGAAACAATTAATTAATTGGTCAATCAATTTTAAAATGAATCAACAGCAATAATGATTGTTTAAAAACAGTAAACATTTAGTTAAAGCCTCTAAAATGTGATTTGCAGCTTCTATTCTTATTATACCAATGTAAATTGCATACCTTTGGAAAGTTGTTTGGAAAACACCTGCAATTTGAACACGTCACTTTCAGTTTAGGGAAACTCATTTTGTAGATTTAAACAGTAAACTGATTAATTTGAAAAAAACACCTGACAGATTAAAAAGAGAATAAGTTAGCTGAAACTCTAATTGCACTCTTATTATGTGCATATTAGCTACTATTTTTGTGTTTCCTGTACAGCTGTGCTTCATACTGGCTGACCAGGAAAGCATCATTTATATTTTACTGTCTAACCAACGTGAGGGAGAAAGTAAAGCTCACACCGCCACTATCTAATTAGTGTATTTATGTAGCTGACACTTCGAGTCGAATGTCTTCAATCACTTTCAGATGGAGAATCCAATTCATGTACAGTATGTTCTCTGCCCACACCAGCTATTAGCTACCTCCGCTTGCCTAATTACTGTCATTCATCCTTTATCAATGAGAAGTGGTGGGAAGCAGCTGCTACCGGGTGGCTGTGCTCTCATATGCATGCAAATATACATGCATACACACACACACACACACACACACTGATAAACTTACACTGCAGAGAAAATGTCACTCAGTTAGGAAAAACACGATGGAGAAAAGGGGAAAGTTTTTGCATATTTTACCTTTTCTAAGTGATCTTCTGCCAATAGCACATGTCTGTATTTGGTATTCCCACGCTTTCTCCTAGATCACATAGTGTAGCGCTCTACAACTGTGTGTGTGGGGGGGATGTGATATGCGGGAATCTATTTAAGGCTGTCTCTCTGACACGGAGGTGATGGCATATTTTATTAGCTTGTGCTCAGGGACCAGTCAGAATCTCACCTGAGAACTCAACTGTGACATTGTGGATCCTGAACCTCTTTTGTTCCTTCTCATCTGTCTTCTGATCCCGTTTCAGCTCCTTCAGAATCCTCCTACCCAGAGTTGGCAAATGTACTCACATTCTTTACTCAAGTAGAAGTACATTTACGTATTTTAAAAAAGACTCTGGTGAAAGTAGAAGTACTGATTCAACTTCTTTACTCAAGTTAGAGTGATAATAAAAATACAGGCTCTGAAATGTACTCAAAGTATAAAAGTAAAAAGTAACCTCACATTTTCTCCATGACTGAGTGTCCCTCTCTGTCTGTTTCAACTTATTTCATTTCTGCCTTGCTATGTATTTTATGAGGTTTTTATCTTGTCACATCTTTTTTTGTCTTATTACATCTTTGTATGTTTTCTTTTTGTCTTTTTACACCTTTTGCATTGTTTTCATCTTTCACGTCATCTGGTTCCATCTTTTATGTCATTTTCATCATGTTATGTCTTTTACATAACTTTCGCCTTGTTACGCCTGTTTTATTTTTTAAATCTTTTATGCATTTTTCGTCTTGTAATGTCTTTTTCATCTTGTTATGGCTTTTTTGTCTTGATGTGTCTTTTTCACCTATTTTCACCTATTTTCACCTGTCATTTGGTTTTGTTATATAATAGTTGTAGTGAATAGTTTTCATCTTATTACACCTTTTATGTCTTGTTATGTCTTGTCTGTCGTGCGTGAAATGCACTGTTGGATAAACTAAGGAACCATCTATGGTTCTTCTTTCTATGTGTTAATCTCCTATCCATTTAGGTTGAAATCAGTCTCGATGCTGGGAAGGCAGTGTGCATCGATGCAAAATAAAAATTAATTATTCCTCTCAAATGCATTAAAACGAAAGTAATAAGCCTGTTTTGAAAAAGTAAGAAAGTAGTTGTCAGAAAAATAAATACTCAAATAAAGTAGAAATTGAAAAATCTACTGAAGTACAGTAACAGTATTTGTACTTAGTTACTTCTCACCTCTGATCCGGCCTCCATCTCTGTCCCCCCACACTTTAATTCCTCTGTCATTCTTACTTCACTCCTCTCCTGTCTCAATCCTGCAACCCCTCACTCTGTTCGGGGCTTCTCATTGCATCTCCAACAACAGGTGTCCGTTATCGCTAAAATGATCCCGCTACACCGTGCCTCCTCCCACAAACCAGCCTCCTGTCATGACAACTGGCTAATTAGGTGTCACCACGGGAAATGGAAGGTAAACGGACAGTAGATACAGAAACCATAAAGCTGTCAACTCTTTCACTTTTGGAAAAAGTAGAGGAGGATTGGAAGAGATGAGGTAGATTAGGTATCGGGGTCAGTAAAAGAGTGAAGAGCGTTGGAAGGACGATGAACGGATGAAGGGATTCGGAGGAATTAGGAGGTAGGGGGATGGAAAGCTAGATAAATGCGGGCAAAAACGGGAGGATGAGAGAAGAATAGATATGTGCTGAGAGACGTGGGAGGAGAGAAGGTGAGAAAGTGATGTGAGAGGCAAAGGCCACTGCTGCCGTTCCCTGTGGCCACTAATAAAATTCTCCAGTCAGACCTCTTGTATGTCCACGCATGCATGAGAATCACACACACACACACACACACACACACAAAAGGGCAGGTAGACTTCCTGATCGATTGAGCCATGCCCTGCTCTGACGTCTCAGCAGGCCTCAAGATGAATGAGTTGACCTACGAAGGAAAAGAGAAGGAAGAGAAAAGAGGAAAAAAACAAACCTTTGGCTTTTAAATCTCAGAGGTTTATGTCATGTTAGTCACTGCAGTGTGCTTATCAACACTTGTGGCTGCTTTTCTTTTTATTCTTGTGTGTGTGTGTGTGTGTGTGTGTGTGTGTGTGTGTGTGTGTGTGTGTGTGTGTGTGTGTGTGTGTGTGTGTGTGTGTACGTGTATGTGTGTGTGTAACCTTGTCTCTTAAAAATTATGTTCATATACAGCTCAAGAGCATTAGAAAATACTGTGTGTTATATAGGAATCATGTTATACTGATTTAATCTTTTTTTTTTTTTTTTTTTTTACCATAAATCATGAATCATTGACATGGCAAAATGTTTATACTGCATTATCTGAAAAATATTTACTGTAAATGCATTATTTGTCCTACAATATCCACTCCTGCGACAAAACTAAAGATATGATGAACGATGAGTGATATGCTAAACAAAATTTTTATTTTGATTATTTTATATCATTATATCATTATATGATATATCATATCATTTTCACAGAAAATATTTTTTTTTAATTATGTTGCTAGAGTTATGCTGATCCAAACAAATCATCCATGTTCCCTCATATCTGGAGAGAATGATTTGTGAGCTCAGGCGTCTCTGTAGCGCCACAGTGCTTCATTTGTAATGGTATGTTGTGACAGATTTTACCTTTATGAAAAAATTGAAGCCCCTGCTAGTTGAATTCTGACAATGTTGCAGTTTTGATTAATTGTTTATCCCTAAAAATGTTTTGGAAAGTCAAAGAAATTCTGATCTTGAACAAGTAGCTTGTCAGTGTTGCATGATGGTTATAAAAATAACTCATTTGAAAAGTGTTTTTAAATCTGACAAGGCTGAGCTTTGGTTTGTAATTAGAAAACGTCACTGTTATAGTTAAAGAAAAGAAAATAGCATTGACGTGTTGGTATGATGTCAAATTGACACACTTTAATGACAATCTTTCCAAACCAACACCATCTCTAAGGTGTTTTGCAATTGTCTAACAGCGCCACCGTACTTCTGCCTCATTTGCTGCACAGAGAGGACAGTAATTACTCTCATAACTGCAAGGGGTTGCTGGCATGAAAGTGTAAACTAGTCATTTAAAGTGTTTGAACAAGAAATCAATGCTGTCATTTTTCTGGTGAGTTCATTCTCGTAAGAAAAATGCTGAGGTCCAGAAATATGTGGAAGAGACTCTTCAGATGGAAAAGAATGAGATTATTTCCTGTGCAAAAGCTAACAGGCAGTGAAAAAATCTGGCAGAAGTGAGCTTTTTTCAGGAATGGAAATGGCTTTCTTGCACTCTAATTAAAATGCAAGTTCTCTGCATTTTAAGCGAATTAGTCCATCAAACTGATCTGCAAGTTTCTTTATGTAGCTGGCGAGTTCAAACTATCATCAAAAATCTGATGAGTTTTGCTAGTCTGGCATAACCTGTTCCAGGGGCTTCTCCGTCACTTGTTTTGTTGATAAACCTCTTTGGTGTCATGTCGTCTGTCGCCACAGACCGAATGGACCTCACCTCTGACACTTTTCTTGGTTTCTTTTGTACTCCCTTGCTGTTTTGATCTTCTGTAGATTGTAGATTTATGATAATATAATATAAGATAATACTTAAATACACTGGTTACTCTGTGCACATGTAGCCTATTTAAATATTTTGGTGTAAATCCAGCCATTGACTGAACTTGCCCCAACATCACTGGCATGTTTAACCTTTAACCTCCATTTCGAAGTATTTCATACAGTTTCTCAGATTAAAAATTAAGTTAATGACCTTGTTTTGTCGCTTACGCTGTCTTAAATTTACATGTAATAATGTCCAAAACTTAGATACAACTCTAATTTGCTTACCATTCTCTCTTTTGAGTTCAAGATGGCTCAATGGCCCTAAAGCTTGTCAACAGCTTATCTCCAGTACTACTGGACCAATCAGGCTAATATTTTTTGTACACATTCATGACAATATGCTGAGTCACTATTTTTTGGGGGGGAAAAAAACTTAAAAAAATCTTATGCCTCCACACTGACAAAAGCCAATATCTCAAGAACAAATTGAAGGAATTTCTTCAAACTTGATGAACTGATCAGTAAACCTTACAGTTACTTACCAAAAATATGGAACTGACTTACAGTAACTAATCAAAATGGCGACATCCAAATATTCTTGCCTGGTGGAGATCTAGTTCACTTAATAAAGCGAAATATACATCCATAATTTGTGGTAACATTACTTTTGTTTACAGTGTGGTTTGTTTTACCCACTGGCTTGACTTACCCCGTTCTCCCCTATATATGATACAAATTTTCTATTATAAGTAACATGTTTTGTAGGAGATAAGATTGTTGTGTGAGCTGAAGATTTGCTAATCTGCATGTGATTTGCTTTGTATGTGTTCATATATATATTACGTTGTGTGAGTCTTTGTGTTGTCGACTGTGAAAATCTCTGTGTCTTAAATGGAGCCATAGCCAGAGACAGATTTGCGCCGCTCCTGTTCCACGCGGCCCTTGAGAACCATCCATCACCTCTCAGCCGATGGTCCACCGCTGGCCGGGCTGTCACGGCCGCTCAGACAAGGCAACACTCACACAGCAGCCGGGAGAATGACTGTTGTGCACTGAAAAGGGCACATCGACTAATAATTGGAACTGTGCCCATTCTGAGCTTGAGGCTAATTAGCTTTTTACCACCAAAAGTGTGACCTCCATACTAATAGAGAAAATTTTGTGAGCAGCTTCTCAGTCTACCTCAGGTAGCTGACATCAGACTCACCTACTATTCATATTTGGTACAAGCGTTAACACAATATAATCACTCTCACAAATATTCAGTGATGATATTAATTCTTCATTAAGCCAATTACGAACAAGAGCATCCAATCAATCAATCTCATTAGCTTCTTTGTCAAGTAGTCTGTCTCCTTTCCCTGCATGGCATAGAGCATTTATTGCTGTGATGCTCATTTAGTGTCAGTGCTTATTTAAGTCACTGCATGGCTGTGAAAATGCCCGCTCACAGATGGCTTCCTATTACGTTCCATATAACATATAAATGAGAATATTAGTCAGCAAGATGATGACTACACTGTTTCATGATATGAAAGGCTGTAATTTTCTATGCACAGTAATAATGACAGAGAGTGAAATACCTTGTTTAAGGGAACAGCAGGTACAGTGGCTGTGTGCTGTAACTATGTCTATCTATCAATCTCATACACACACAAACATGCACACAAAGCAGCTGTCTGCTGAACGTACAGTCCTTGCCACACAAGCCCTGAAACCATTTCTGAAGCAGGTCTGGGTCAAGAAAATCACTGAGGCTGCTTCTGAAAATTGAAGGGTGCAGAGCAGTACAAATAAAGACTGCATGGGCAGGGAAAGAAATGGAAAAATGCAACACAGCAGTTTGTGAAATAGTTTAGAAATTTAATCCATTAGATTTGTGTACATGGACATGAATTTTCCTCTTTATATTTTTTCTTAACGCTCAGCATCAGTTTCCAACAAATGCATTATCCACTGTCACTCTCATTTCACGGTCAAGTTAGCTATAATCAGTTGAGGACAAAGTACTCAACCCCAGTACTTGAGTCAAAGTACAGATACTCCTGGTCAAATATTACTCAACTACAAGTGAAAGTTGCTCAGTCAAAATTTTACTTGAGTTAAAGTACTAGAGTACTTACTTAAGTATTCAAAAGTACATGTTTTTAAAAATACTTAATTAAGTTAAGTAAAGTAACTGAGATTTCTTTCTGGCTTCAGAGGCAGTATATACATGAATTATGCTGTATTTTTCACCCCAATAAAAACAATCCAACTTTAAAATCTACATGAAATAATTAATAATTATAATAACATCTTGAGATTTAATTTTGTCTTTCTCCTGCCGTCACCATTACCGCTTTTTGTTTGAATGAAAGAGGGAGCGCTTGCTTGTGCTTGTTACAGAGAGCGCCTGGATGACATATTTCTGCTTTTGCATCAGTCCCATTTGAGAGGAGCTACTGTGATTGGTTTCCTTCTGTGAGGAACACAGCATGTGACCAACTGCATTTTAGAAAAGAAAAAACAGCAACAGCTGACTTCAAAGCTGTGCTTAGTTGAAAAGTAACAACAACCTTCCTAGAAATGTAGTGGAGTCAAAAGTACAATATTTATATTTGAAATGTAGTGGAGTGAAAGTCAGAATTTTCCAAAAAAAACAAAAAACAAATACTCAAGTAAAGTCCAGATACTCAAAAAATGTACTTAAGTACAGTACCTAAGTAAATGTACTTTGTTACTGTCCACCACTGGCTATAATAAAAAAGCAATGTCTGGTTACGCTTTCAAAATAAAACTTACTAAGAAAGATTTCAGGCATCAGTTACACTTTGGTTAGATTTAGGCACCAAAACTAATTGGCTAGGTTTAAGAAAAAAATCGTGGTTTGGTTAAAAATAACTTTATATATATATATATATATATATATATATATATATATATATATATATATATATAACAATTGATGATCTCTAATGGTAACCAAACCCAGTGTTGCCAGATGGAAAATACAGCAATACTGTATTTATTCAACCGGGGAAGGTACCAGGATAATATATTGAATAGCAAAATATCACTTCACAGAGTCAGTGCCAGCCCATTACACAATTACACCTTCCATTTTTACCCCTCAAAACAAAAGCCCCAGATCTAAACTGTCGTGTTAATTGGAGAAGTTTGGCGACCACACAGTGCATCCATGGTGTCTGCAGCTGTCTGTATGTGCGTCTGATGGGGAGTAATCCAGCTTTAACACTGGTTAAACAGTGGACATGTCGGGTCTGTCACCAGACTGTCTCTGGAAGGCCAGAAAACTGACAGTGGTGAGTACCTGCAGATGAGGTGCGTCTCTGATCTAAATTGAAGCCCCAGAATGGCACAGAGGTTTGGAAGAATCTGTCTTTGTGACCTAATCATTTTTAAGTGTAAACATTTAAAATTATGAAATTAATAAATAACATTTTTCTAATATGTTCTTCATCTTTTGCGTGTTTTGGCTGGTCTGGGTCACTGGTACACATACTGATGAATGCTACAAAAGTTCTTAAATTGCTCACACACACAATTTAACATCAAATCTATAGAATAGATATATGACTACGATATACACATCTGTAGATTAAATTTCATCACTATGTCACAGACTGTTGTGATACTCGGCTCATACAGCTAATACAAGCTATGTACTAAATTTATTGATGACTTTATCATTTAATGATAGACAGGCAGTTACAGTGATGTGATTACCATTTTCAGTAACAAGGGACCAAGGGAAGGACAAAGAGCATGTTTGTATGGGACATGTTATCAGTGCTGAGAGGTAGTCAAAACTTTTGATGTTAAAAAATAAACATTTCTGTTCTTCCCCATAGCTTATAACATCTCAGTGCTTTTCCCTCAGCTTGATTCAGTAACACACAATAGACAACAGATGAGTAGTTTCCTTATCTGTGTTTTAGATGCATTTCGTTTTCTTTGTGGTAGCTTTCATTATATTCCATCTAAATATACATCGCTTCTGACTTTGTTGTGACATGCAATTTTCCCTGTTGGGTGCAGCGCAGCTAAGACAGATAAACCTGCACTTTACCCACATGTGCGCAGTTTGATTGACAACTAAACACAGCCACACAGCCTTCCTTTCTTTCCCCTCATCCATTGGATAAAAGGCAGATTTTAGAAAAGTGTTCCGGTTAAAGACACCTGGTCACCCTCAACTGCTACGTGTAAACACCATGACTACCGTTCAGCAAGCTGTTGATGGTCAGGAAATACCCCCACAACCCTCCTAAACATGTTCATATGTACAATGGAAATAAGTTTTCTACTAATATAATAAGAAAATGTTTTATAAATATTTTACTAAAGTGATGATCCATTTAAAGTCACATTATTTCCTAACCTTAACCAAAGTGCTTCTGTTGCAGTATTCTGGGTGATAAGTCCTGCACTTTATTTGCCCACCATCCCAGCACATTATATAAATGAATTATTTCACACTAATATTGTCGGTGTACGTAAACCTGGCAGGAATCACACTGTGACCACAATTTAACCATTAAAGCTATTTAGTAATAGACGAACTTAATTTCTAGAGAGACTGGTTTGACCTCAAATATGTAGGCTGACTGCTTGTTAAAACATAATTCATTGTATGTCTACAAAATACATGAAAAAATTAAATGCAGTAAAATATGTGATTAATAGTGATGCAATTACTTTTTCAGTGATTAATATGTGAAGAGTAATTCATTACATTTTTTATCTTACACAACACTGGTTATGGCACAGTTTAAATCACAAGAATAAAATAGGCAAAGGATCAAGAATTAAAGATAGTGTGCGCCATTTTAAACCTTAATATCTCCTCAATGGAACAGTTATCATGAAAATAGCCACCATGGCACACATTAGATGAACAAAGTGTAATTTAAATTGCCAAATTTATGGCAAGCATGACAAAATGCTTGGATCCTACTCTCTCTTTGTGACCCCAGAGCTACTAAAGGACCATTTTCCACCACTACCACTAAATAAGCAGCCCGAATTGTCAAAGCCCTTTTCAGACATGAAAAGTGATGGCATTTTCATTATTCACATATAGATGACTTTTACATTAATGTTTCCCACAGCTTCATTCACATTTGACAACACATTTATGGAAAGAGCAGAGTAAGAGAGAGAACAGTGGGGAGTGTCTCCTCTTCTCTCACAGGCTCATTTTCATCCTTTAATGTTAAATAATAGCTGCCTGTTTTAAAATATCCGACAGTGCACAAACATCGAATGACAGGATGTTAAGTTGGGACTCTTGTTTCGTTATTGCTTGCTGTCAGGGTGTATGTAAAGCATTTTGCTGGATATTCATTCATCCATTCACTCAGTTTGCACGAATGCACATTGGAAATAAATGGAGAGATTGTTGGTCAGGTCAGTATTACAAGAGGGTTTTTTTTTTGTTTTATTTCTTTTCCTAAGATGATATAAGAGGATCTAAAATCTATCAATTTTCACAGTATTTCCACATTTATTAAAGTGATTTTGTGCACAAGAGACAATGGGCCTTTTGCAAGAATTTTCATCTTTTTCTTAACTTTCTGTCCTTTTTTGTACAAAGGGCTTGTCTGAACGTACAATGTCAGACTCAGCAAACACTCGTAACTTCAAATAACTATGTAAATGAGCTGCCTGGGCATATTTGAGTGCATGATATTTGTGAATTAACATTATTAACACCTCTATAATACCATATAAGGCTACACTTCCTGCTTCATATGTCAGGAAGTGTTCATTCATGAAAATGGCACCAAAGAATGAAAAGAACTCTCACTCACTCGTCAGAAGTGGAATTAAGGGCTCTGCAGCAGCCAAGAAACAGGAAAAACGCTGTTAATGCTGCGCACCTGAGGGTCGGACTGTCACTGAAATAAAGAAGAAATGTCTTGATATGAAAATGACTTCAAAGGCAAAAATACACTTTGCCACAGCAAGGGGCGATCACTGACTGCAAACTTAAAATGTCTTAAAACTAATGAAATATACAGTTATTAGTGGAAAAACTTCAGTTTGAATAACATAACTCGTACAAAAGGTCTGGACCACTTGTAAATTGTACTTATATCTGAACTCGAAGTACTCATGATTCTTGCATGAAGACCACTGATTGATATAAATCATATTATAGTGATCTTAGAAGATGGTACAAGACATGCATCTCTCTCTGTTTGTGCTGTTTTAGCTTGTGCTGCGGCTGCCTTTACCATAATTCTATGGCATTGAACTCAGTAACATTTCTGTATTATTTAACATAACTAGTCTAAGGCCGACCCAGTAAGATTGCTGTCATGACTTTTACGCATAGACTGTACAAATAATGGACAAAGGTTCAGTGTCTGAACAGTGGAGCCAGTGTGGGAGTGCCTTAAAACCTCAACCCCAGTGGCTGTAAAGAGAAGTCGCTTGCTTTATTACCTCAGTAAACATCCTCATGAGTTTATGGGTTTAATTGTTTCACATCTTCTTTTATACAGCAAAATGTTAATTTTGTTGAATGGTAGTCCACAAACCACATGGGTGATGTTACGATGGGTTTACACTTGCTTTGACATAAACATGACCAAAGTTCAGACATGTGAGCAACAAGTTAAACTGAGATCAGTTAGTTGGTTGGTGCATGAACATCTATTATCAGGCCTCTTGACATGAAAAAGTTTGGGCAAACTTTCAGACGGTTGCTCTACTTCACCGCCTAAATTTCCAACATTATAGAATAAACGGAGACGTCTGTCAGCCACATTGTTCAGCTTTTGGAGCCATTTCCCACAGCCCATGACTCACTTTCTAACTAGATGCTTAAGTCTTATATTCATTCTGGACAAGCACAAGCACACGCACGCAAAGGTGGCATTGTCAAAATGTGCTGCTAACTGTCAGTTTGATGAGGTGTAATGCAAGTAGCACTGTGTTCCAGCTAGCAGAGATGTGGTGAAAAGTTTTCCTACAAAGTCATCCGAGGGAGCCTCTGTATGAGTCTGAGGGTGCTTAGCATCCTCAAGCACCCCTGTAGAACTGGGCCTGCTTTGAAGCTACCATTTCCAGACATGCAAGGCTGGCACAAAAGACAAAAAGCACCTGCTCGCAATTGCATGCACTCACACATTTTGCGAACTCCCCACACACACTCCCATGTACAGTAACCTCGGGGGAACATCACTCAAACCACTGAAGAGCAACAGGGGGTGATTACTGTGATCTAGCCATACTCTCCTTGTACTCCAGTAATGGAGCCGGCCACAGTGATGCCTGTTGAGTTGATGTTTTAAGAGCTTTAATGGACTGGTGAGCCACAGATAAGTGGTTGTGCTACTCTATTTTGATGATGTGCTCCCACTGTATATATATATATATACACGTGTGTGTGTGTGTGTGTGTGTGTGTGTGTGTGTGTGTGTGTGTGTGTGTGTTTGTATAGACTTTGTGTTGTGAGCCAGTGACATAAATCTAAATCTTCCCAGGAGTCACGTTTAAACATGTTAGGTGTTCATTTTTAGGTATGCAAATGAGGGTGCAGATTCCTCATGGATGACGGTCGGTTCAAAGCACTTTGGTCACGGCGGTCCCCAGAGGCTGACAATGCTTACAGGCTACTCTTAAGTGTTGATTACTGCTGGAGTTGCACACAAACATTGCGTTCAGGGTGTTTTAAAGGCACCATTATTATGTTGTCTGAAGGCTACAATCACATTATTGCTGGAGTTGGAGACAGTTTAAGTGTGCTTTTACAAGCAATGTTCTAAAAGAGCCATGGCTGGTGATTTAGTCTATCTTTAGTCTATCTCTATTATAGATAAAGCTGTGTAGCTCTCCCAAGGGCTGCATTAGTGTCTCAGATTCCTTTGTATCACCTTTAACTTCACAATTCACCTCCTCAATGCGTTTGGCTTCTCAAAGTGTAGTCCCCTCCACCCCCCATGTGTCTTGCTCCCCTCCTACTTCCCCATTCCCCTCTGTGCCCCAGCCTTGTGTCGTGTAGTGTAGCAGATTCAATATTGATGGGGGGGAATCGATCAGAAGAGCACCAGCCTCCATTTTCTGTTACATCAGGTCTTGAATAATCTATTTCTCATCCAATATTCTGATACAAGCAATAACTGGCTGAGGTTAAAGATTCCTTCCACTTTTAGATCATAATCCCCTGAGCAAAGAATTCTGATGGTCAAGACTTTATTTATTTAGTGTTTGAACTACTATTGCATCCTGGGACGTGCAGTTGTTGCCAGATAATATTCCCATATTATAAAGGACCAGTGTGAAGGATTTAGTGGCAACTGGGAGTGTGCTGGCAATCTGCAAACACTATTTCTTTCCAACCATGTAGAGAGAAGAACCAAACTTGCCCATCTAGAGCCAGCATTTGGTTTGTCTATAATGGGCAACTGTAGAAACATGGTGGCCACCATGGAAGTTTCTACTTGCACAATTTAACCTGACACATACACATTTTACAAACTGCATATCTGTTTTACTGTCAACGCTATAGCTGCCTTCAAGTTAGTTATTCCATTGTCACCATTAGCTTGGTACATACGTATTAACCGTTTGTTTTGCATGTAGTGTTTGTGTGTATTGTGATAATCTGTGTTTTAGATAACTGTTAGGAACGTCAGTTAGCTAATTATCATCATCTTCTGTATTCAAACTCGACACAAATGAGACAAAATTCATCAAAACCATCTTGGCTCGTCTTTCCACTATTCCAGTCATCAGAAGCTGATCACTGATGTATATGTGAAAATATTCTGGTTCTACACAGTTTCTCCCCACTGCTTCTCTGAGGTCAAACCTCCCTCTCACCCTCCATCTGAGTGATATATTTTTATATATAACGGGGTAAATTAAAGGTTTAAAATGTTCAGATTATAGTTGGTGATTGTTGGAGCAGACGTTTTTGGTGAGTTTTATTTTGTTTGTCAAGTTTGAATGAGGATGAGGGTGCTTGCTAGCTAGCTAACAATTCTAACAGTTATTTAAGATGCTGAGGTGATCGTCAAAGTGCTTGAAAACACTACAGACAAAACAAATGGTGACTTCAATTAACAGTATGTACCAGGCTAAGTATGAAAAATAAAATCACTAACTCAGGAATAAAAAATCACTAAGTCCTGAACCCTTTGTAGATATAAGGAGCTCATTCTAAGGTGACAAAAACACAAAAGTTCTTATTTTCAGGTGATAATACACTAAAACATCCTTATGAATGAGTAATATATTCAGTTTCTGTCATATTCGGCTAATAAATTGTTGTAAATCTTCCCCACTGTCCTTTTAAAGATGAGACACAGCAAAGACTGAGTCATAGAGACTGAGTTTGACCAGTGAAGATGTTACTGATGTGCTGAGTGTATGTCCATACATACATACATATATACAGTTCATATGTATCTAGACATTTGTGTACAATATTTAAATGTACACATAATTAAAAGGGAAGAAAGGATGAGAAAAAAGTTTTTAAAAAGGAACAAAGAAAAGTTAGGCTATTTGTTTCATTATCGAAATAGGGCTACTATAGTTTTCTATTGCAATTTCAATAAAAACATCTTCTCACAACATATTCTAATATTTCATTCGTGTAACATGTCATTCAATTCACTTAATTTAATTTAAGGAAAGCCCATTTTTTTCCAACAATTTTGTGTTAATATTGATTTTGTAGGACACCTTTTCCATTCTATTTTTTTAGACACATTTGTGCACACAGGCAATTCCTTTTTTAAGCCAGTTAGTAGCATGATCCTGCAGAGATTCCTGAGATTAAACAGGCAGTAATGAGTAAAGTTTGAAAAAGTTTGCACCTTTAACTTACAGATCTGACCTTTAATTTATAGCACCCTTAATTCAGACACCGACAGTGGTAATGACAATGCAATAACGAACAAATTTATTACATATGTCAGTTGGGTTTTTTCTCATTATAATGTCAAAGGTGTTAAAAAAAAAAAAGAAGGTGTAGGGAGAATCATGGCAACCTTTTCCCATGTTTTGACTCCTCTGACACTGTGGCATGTTCCTTTATAGCTCGTGTCCACTGGCATCATTTTGTGTGAAGCCTCCGCTGTTGTGCCTCGGGGGTTTAATCTCAACTTGTGGCCTCTAGAGACTTCGCCACAGAAGTGATCCTTGACTGCAGCTCCTCGAGTAATCATAAGGGATTATGTGACCGTTGGTCTAATACGGAGCAATATCAATATCATAGTTTGCACTGCATCTGCCTTGCCTGGAATTTAACTAGATACAAGATACTCAGATGATTGCCTTTTCCCTCAGAGACTCTAAACTGAGTTACATTTTAATCTTCCGTCGAATCTAAGCACTGTGATTTACAGTATCTAAATTAAATGAAGTGGTCTGCTCCTGCAAAACTGACACAGTGAAACAGATCAGGCGGAGGAGTAATTGTGGGAAATTAAAGTTGTGCTCTGTGTTACTGTGTTGTTCACTGTGTATGAAAGAAATGTAATTACTCAGACAGTGTAGCATGCTCTACAGTGACATCCGGCTGGCTGTGGCCTGTAGGGCAGCAACAGTCAAGGCACATGGAAAAAATTGGGCCTAATAACTTTATGCTAGAAAGCCCTTTCTGTCAGAAAGCTCTGGTAACACCTCAGAATAGCCATCATTAATAAGTCGTAAATTGATAATTCAGCTTCAGTAACTTTAAGAAATCATTACATAGAGAGATTGAACAGATATTTGTTAATAGCTAATAATTTGTAAACCATAAACATTATTTGGATGGCAATTATAAAGTTGCAACTAATGATTGCATTATATACCATAACTAACTTTTATAAATAACATACTTACCAAAAGCCTGATCTTTTCTTAAAACAACCAAAATAGTTTTTGAGTCTTTGTTTTGAAGGTCTACTCAGACATTGCATATTTATTTGTTGAAGCATATAGAGCCCCTGACAAGCAGCTGTGGTTATTCTAGAGCTGCAACTGATGTAAATAAATGTTTAAAAAAAAACACACAACACAACAAAAATAGTCTTTATTTATTCTTTTAGTACTATCTTTGTTGTCATGCATCAGCATACTACAGCAAATGTGAAAACTTACTTGGCAATAAAACTTAAGATTTAGATTTTTAGCATTACAGTTATTATAAAGTGTTGCCACAGCTTTCTGTCAGAAAGCCTGGAAAGCTGTCCACCAGAAAGGGTTTCTTTGTATTTTGAGTCTTTCCTTTTTGTTTTCTGTCACAATTTGGTTGGATTAAGGCAACAAAATACTTGGTTGGGTTTATGAAAATCAAATCATCAAATCAAATAAAGATTCTAAATTATTTTTGTAAAATCAACAACAAACAACAAAAACCGTGTCCACCATCATGCACAGCTTTGCCTACAAATCAACTTTGTACAAGTTGATACATGCGCGAGTAGCTGCTGATCTGTGACCTCAGCCAGCATCGTGGGAGTTTAGCAGTGTAGTAAACAATGCAATGCCTGCAGCTAATACTGGAATACTTTAGAGACTAAATGGCCTCTTGTTTGAAAATGAACTTAGCGAGACCTTGGAGTTTAATGAAATAAGTGAATCATTTAAGGCCGAGTCATGCTGTCTTGTCCTTTAAGCTGTCAACTTGTACAGTAGGCTTTGTCCCAGTAAACTTTCTCCTTTTGAGGAATGCTGTGTAGATTATAGTATTGCCTGGTTGTTTTTGTTCTACTGTTGGTTCATTTTGTTTTATTTGAACAGCCCATGTTAAGAATGATGACACTGTGATGTTTAAAACAATCAAAGAATGGACTGCACAATGATTAAAGCACTTTTTATACTTTGCCATGGCTATGTTGTAGGCAAGCCAAGCATAAGAGTAATGTATGGTTATGTTTTTGTGGAGGTGCACATCTGTCTAACCTACTCTGTGTTGTAGAGAAAATTAGATATGGCACACAAAATTTTTCTGATGCAGTCTTTTTTTCTGGCTACACAAACGCTATTAACCAGATGTTAAAAAGCCTATTCTGGCAGAAAGATTTGAAGGCTAACTTCTCCAATGTGCACATTCAAACCATGGTTGACAATTATCCACAATTCCACGATAGCTGCTCCTGAGGGATTTTGACTGAACTCAGCCACAGCAGCTTTTCATCACACATGATATCACAGGCAATTATTAAATTGAATATAATGCCATAATGGCAGGCTGGTTGTTTGCTCATACTTGCTAATCTGGCCACTAACGATTTGTTTGTGTTCTCTTAATCCTCTGACAACAAGCCGGTGATGATGGTAATCAGCCTTAATTGTGAATTTGATGTGATTTTGAAATTAAGGCCGAGAGTAAGCACAACAGAGCTCACAGCTCAGGCCATATCCGAAGAAGTCTGATTGTTATTGATTGGCGTGAAGCATTGTGTGATTGTGTTGTGAGATATTTCTGTAACACTGTGACACCAAAGACAATGTTGTCAGATGAAATGTTAATTATTCCCCTTTCCCACAAGGACTTGGGAAGTAAAGGGGGCTTATATAAATGTTCTCATACACTCCCATACTTGTTAGCACTTGTAAATAAGACAACAAGGAAATAAGCTCAAATAAATGCATGCTCTTGGTCCTCTTTTTGTCTTCACATAACTGTAGCCAGTCACGGAAAACTTGCAGGGAGCAGAGGCAGAAAAAGCCCACATTTTCCTTGCCAAATGCACACACAAACACACGCTCGCTTCAACACACACACACACTTGCACTTTTACCGCAGCCTGGGTAGAGGTCTCAGAGACAGGAGTGTGTGTGATGATGGATGTGTTGTATCTACTTCCTCCAGACAGCCGGTCTGCAGAGTGGACAGAGGGACAGGGAAGGCCATCGGTCAACACACACTTTAGCCCCTATTTTAACTTGTGTGTGTGTGTGCGTATATGTGTGTCAGTGCACATCCTGGCTGCTGTCCTGTCTCTGTGTCTGACCATGCTTCCTCCGGTGGAGGACTCCGGGCCACATTCTCCCTTCCCATCTGCCCCAGCTCTGCCTTCCCGTCCCTCGGCTTGCCGTACTGACAGGCGGAGTTGCCTCGGTGATGGATGACTGTGCGCTTAGTTTCAGTGTCAGAGTCTTGCACCTCTGCTACCTGCTGTGTGGGTCCCTGTCAAAGACTTCCTGTCGGGTCAGCTATACTCTTCGCTCTCCTCTCCCCTCCTCCTCTTTTTATCCAGCTCTTCATCTTCATCTCGCAGCTCTCTCATCTCTACTTTATTTAGCTCACTAGTGGGACCTGCTTCAAAAGCTGCTGGAGCAGAGTGCAAAATTTCCCAGAAATAGGTTGTCAACCGGATAACTTTTGAAGAACTGCCAAACAAAGACACTGATTATGCCGCATAAATACTCTCACATCACTCTGAGCAACATTTTCATTCAAAGCAATTCTCTTTCAGTCAGTTAGATTGGTAGAGTCTATGAAGAGTTTAGCTACAAAGGATGTTAATGAAGGCATTTTTCTTAATGAGCTGCATGGTGTGGAGTCACTGCTCCCTTTTTTGCTGATAAATTAGCATGCGAACATGTGTGAATGTGTGTGATGGCATGACAGCACCTGCATTCGTCAGTGTGTGGTCGTGTGTTCATTATACAGCGAGCTTCCTTAAGAGTGACCCCAGTTTTACGCCCCGCATTTTAAATTGTGGCCCTTTTGAAATGAGGTCCATAAGCAAAGTACTCATGAGCATTGTCTGTGAATGTAATTAGCCAATTAGTCTGTTCTTTATTAGAGACCAGCAGCAGCCATGCGTCTCTGCTACCAGGGACTAGTTAGTGTGTTCTAATGAGCCTTTAGCTTCCAACCAGAAGCCCTGTCAAGCATTATTAATAAAGAGGCTATTTGTGCAGGCCTTCCAGTTTAAACACTGTTAATACCAGAGAGCAATGCTTATTAAGATTTATCTGCAAGCTCCGTGACCATGGTTGCACTGTAAAATCACAGTAAAAGAAGGTGATACAAAAAAACAGAGACATTCACCCCGAATTATGTACTCAAGAAAAATATAAATGCAACACTTTTGTTTTTGCTCCTATTTTTCATGAACTGAAGTGAAACATTTAATACATCTTCTATGCACGCAAAAGGTTTATTTATCTGAAGTTTAGATCAGGCCACTATAAGATTAACACATTTTACAGTGGCCTGATCTAAACTTCAGATAAATAAACCTATACCAGAATACAATACATATATATTAATATGACAATATCACATTTATAACATAACAGGGCATAACATGCAAGAGTTTTCTCAAAAAAAAAAAAAAGAAAAGAAAAAGAAGTATAGACTCAAAATGAACTCTTTCAATCCACACTGATGACCAAGAAGTGTATGGTAGTGGCTGTATCCACAGAGACCCTGCCCTGCCTGAATTTTCTTACTTTGTCATTACTGCGTTGTGCTCGGGACATTTTATCAACCCAAATGTTGGTATTTGACATCCTATATATATAGATGTATATATGTATATCTATCTATATATAAAAATGTGTGTGTGTGTGTGTGTGTGTGTGTGTGTGTGTGTGTGTGTGTGTGTGTGTGTGTATACGTATATGTTTTAAACAAATTCTTGAACAAAATTTGAGAGAAATAAACATTTTGTGTGCAGAAAATATCTTTTTTTTGTGTGTGAAAAATGGGAGCAAAAACGAAAAAAAACAAAACAGATTTAGTTTTGTTGAGTGTTGTTTTTATTATTCAGAATTCAACATGTTTTTATATTTGTTTTTGTATTTCTGACTGCGATTTCAACTATCTTCACAATATCACAAGCAGAGATCTACTATAAATGTCTTCAGGCTGTTTTACAATTATTTTCATCTTATAGTCACATTTTCCCAAACCACTGTATTACACTATTAAACTGTCAGTGAGAACAACGAGGAGCAAATGCATGTGGAATTATTTATTCTTTATGTGGCAATGAGGAGAATATATTTAGGATTCAATTCTCCGTGCTGTAGTATTGCTCTGTAATCATAACAGACTCGATATGCTAATGACAAAGGCAATTTGTGACAGGTTAGTTTTAGAGTAATTGGTGTAGGATTTCTCTGAGCTTTGAATTGATCAAAGAGACAGTGTATGAATAAAGACAGAAAGTGCCGTCACCACGTTTGAAGGTTGAGCTTTGAAAATGATTTAAAACACAAATACCAAGCAGTAGCATTACCACCGCTACCACAAACTGCAAATTGCACAGGATTTGATGATTACATGTGTCTGTAAGCCAACTAATATGAGCATATCTCCAAATATCATATTCACATAGTCATGAGCTCGTCATCCAAGTGATTACAAACAGGATAAACAGCAGTTTAACACACCAATCTGGGGAGAGAATGAGAATCCCTAATGAAATGACAGTAATAATGTTTCTCAATATAATGTATCTTAATTAATCAGGGGATTTTATGTCTTAAGAATAATGTGGGTCCTCAAGTGAAAGATTTCACAGTACATGGAATTGCTTATTTAAAGTGTTTCAAACAAAATTATGATGCCGACAGAGATTTTTCTGCCAGCTGAAAACAATTTACACTTTAAAAAACTGACAAATTAACAGCTGAGTTCAAGGAGTTTTTATCCATATTGCCACAGGATTATTGGACTTTGCAGTGCAGCTTCTTACCACCAAGGGCAGTACTAGGTGCAATAGGAAGAAAGCAGCTCCTGTTGAAGGAAGACATTATATTTTACCAAGCAGAAAACTCCAGGGTTAAAAAATGAAGCCAAGGCCAAAGTGCCTTGAATGGCCACTTGAGGACCCCCAACTTTACAGAAACACTCTAAACATATTCATGTATGCAAATCCAGCTTTGGTCTCTATTGTCGATTTCTCCATTCATGACGTATATGGAGGGTGGATTTTTACATACCTCACCTCTTTAAATTATATCAAGGCTTAAAGATATGCAAAATTAAAGGTGCGCCTGTTTTGAGTGACAGGTGGGTCACAGGTGGCTAACTGCTAGGTGGCCACTTCATTCTGCCGCCTCAGCTCCACCCAACACTGTAGGCCGGGGTGGTGGGCGCTTTGCCAGCAGCAGCAGCAGCAGCGGTGCGTGTGGCAGCCGCAGGAATCAGTGAGGAGGGAGTGATATTTAAATGGACAGCCTCGTTGAGAGAATGATCTGTGATCGGTGTGTGACTGATTAGAAAATGATGACTCAGTCAGCTGGGTGTCAGTTTATAACAGCTGGGGCATGTGACTTCTGTGTCCTGCATTAAGAAACGCAGTGCTTCATTCAGTAAAGCCAGCAATAGCGACCCAAAGTTAAGAGACCAAACTGGAAATGGAACAAACAAAACAATTGCAGGTACATCAATTATAGCTTGAATTAATTCACTTGCACACCTTTGAAGTGTTGCATGTTTTTGTTACATTACACATGCCTTGAGATAACTTATGATTTGGTCTTATATAAATAAAACTGACTTGACTTGGCTGCACTGTTTTTCACCAATTAGAGAAGTTACCACCAATAAATAACTTTATCACCACTTAATGTTTGAAATTTGTGCTTCAATAGGACACCCATCCAAGATCATGATTCACACTGCAACAGCCAACTGTTAACTAATTGTTAAAAAAAAAAAGAAAAAAGAAAAAAAAAAAAAAGTTCCTTTGGTTGGTTTCCCTTGCTTTTTTTTTTTTTTTGATACAGTCTGAAATTTTTCTAAAATCTACCCAGGGTTTTACAATATGTCATGGGATGATAGCTAGATCAGATAATTTGTTATACTATTTATATTGTGGTTGCTACTGTATCCCTTTAATATCTCTGGTTGTATGAGGCTCTTGTGAGCATTGTTGCAAATCAGTGAACAGGGCTGCTTCATGGCAATACTGGATTTTATTTTTGAAAAAAAAAAAGTGATAGCCCTGATTTCTAAGGTATTTAGTTTGCCAGATTAGCCAAAACCAGATATTCTTGTCTGGTTATATGTCCATAAACAGTTTCTCAATTGATTTTCCAGAAAATTCACTATCATGACATATCATGTGTCTACTGGTATTGCAATATAAAATAGCAGTTATACTTTTGAAAATCATTTTTCTGTGCTTTATTGTTCAGTTTTGAATACCCGAGTAGAGTAATTGTTGTCAGAGTGACCTGGTTGGACGCAGAATAGGTGCCCCTTATACACTCTCCCTATTTGATGTGAAACCACTCGAGCCATGCCTGCATGACGGTATGAGTCTTCCAACTGTATGGAAATTCTGCATAACAGCAGTCAAGACCTCAGCTTATCTCAGACGCACAACTGTGTAAACCACCTGGGACTCTTTACAGTCTGAAATGTGACTGCTGCCTCTCATTTTCTCTCTCCCCCCACAGCCACTCTCCACAACACAGGGATGAGTGATGCTGTCTGTGCCTCGTCTTTGACTGGCAGAATAAACACTGTAACCACAACAGCAATGCTGGGAGACAAACTACAAGCAACAACAGAGGTAGACAGACACACCACAACTGTGACAGTATACGGCAGGAGAGATAAAGGTGTGACAGTGTTAGCAGAGATAGTTGTGTGAGCCCAGTGATGATAACACAGTTAGGAGGCAGATATACAAACATGATGGTATGAGAGAAGATTCACATTATATTATATGAGTGTGACAGTACAGGAGGAGGTCTGGTGGAAAAACTTTGAAAGATGATAGTTTGTAGAGGGAGCGACAGCCAGACTGAAGGGTTGTCTTGGAATATACCATGGTATTTACCCAAACCTAACTGTCCTTAAACCTACCAGATC
This sequence comes from Lutjanus erythropterus, assembly GCF_056507025.1. Taxonomy (NCBI): domain Eukaryota; kingdom Metazoa; phylum Chordata; class Actinopteri; order Lutjaniformes; family Lutjanidae; genus Lutjanus; species Lutjanus erythropterus. Next base: position 16,359,334 of record NC_139334.1, read on the forward strand.
TTAATTACAGCTTTATATTATAAGACATGATTAGTTTGTACAGCGTGCACAATGAAGAAACAACCACACAAAACTCAAAAGTTTCAGAAATCAAGGATTCTCTTTTAGACACGGCCCTTTCCCACCATACTACTGATGTGTGTCTATCTGAGGCTACATCCACTACTTTCTGTTATAAAATGCATACATTTCGCTATGTTTACACCCAGTGTCCACATTACCCCAGCCTTTACCTAAAACAGAGATGTTTGGGAAGGTTGCTGTTCTAGTTTCAGTTTTAAAACTGCAGGCTTGCACTTGAGTCCAGACGGACAGGGAATAAAGGACTGAGGTGGTTTTCTTTGTGGGTTTGATTCCCAGCGCCCTGGGGCTGAGTCAGCTAACTCTGTGAGCTAAAACAACTTGGCACTGTATTCTGTCATCAAACTGGCCACAGCATTGTCACATTATAGAACATAATTAGTTTGTGCCGAATGAGGAAACCACGCATATGAATCTTGCAACAGCGTTGCAGATCAAGGGTTTCCTTCTAGACACTGTGGCCGAACTGGAGATCCTAATAGAACCAGGACCCAACACAGACTTTGAGACTACTTAGGCGGTTCCAAGAATAACCGAGCTAACTAGCTAATACCAGCTGCTAATAACAGCAGACAGTGGATAGCTTACTTCAGCATCAAGTAAACCAGCTAACTGCAGTCCTTACGTCAGCTAACTCTGTATGCTAAATCATTTGGCACTGTACTTTGTTGTCAAACTGGTCTTCTAACATTTAATGACATCTTTATGGCAAGTCTTAACGGTACAACTATAGTTGAGGTCAAGGAAAATATTCATAACACACTTGTAATGATCTCATAACTGTTAGTGTCAGAACCAACCACATATGAGAGTTTATGTTTCTTTGCTACTGTTATGCGCATATCATTAGTGGGGGAAGATGGTGAACGAGTGAATCTTTAGGGACATTCAAAGACAACATTCAAATGGTGTTTAGAGCAGAGACAGGTAGGTATTAGCACACAGAGCCACTCAGGAAAACAAATCTAGCATTAAAGAAACCTTTTAAGTCCCACCTTGCTCTTTGCTGCCTGTAATTAACACAAGAAAGTGAGATCGAGACAGAGAGGTAAAGGAGGAAATGGGTAAACTGAGGCTGGAAGGAGTGGGGGGTGGTGAGCAGGAGCGAAAAGCAAACAGGAGCGAAGAAAGATGGAGATGAAACACTGGAGGCAAAGCAAGGCGCGAGCAGAAGGAAATTTGCACAAGAACAGTAAAGCATGCCAGAAAACGCGGCAAGGATAGAAAGACTAAAAGAAACAAACAAAAACGTCAGTATCGAAAGGGAACGGTGAGAGGCAGCACAAACGGGGAGAGATAAAGCAAGATTGACAGGCCAAAAGGGAGACCACAGAAATGTACATACCGCCGGGCTGATATTGTCATTCTGTGCAGCAGCCCAGCTCCAATGTGCTGATTATGAGAGCATCATTTGAGACTGACAACCTTGTTCCTATACTACAGCATGCCAAACACATTCCCAGCCCCCATCTTTCTCTCTCTCTGCGTTCTCCCCCTGAGCTCACACAATAGCCGTCTGATGAAGACTGAATGATTGGAGGGGGAACGAAGTGAAACGTAAAAGAGTAACAGAAAAACACACACTTCGAGAGGCTGCTGAGGCGGAGAGTGCAAAATAAAAAAAGAAAAAGAAAAACCAGAGATAGATAAAGAGTGGAGAGGAGGTGTGGAGAACACGGGCTCAATGCAGCTGCAATTAAGGGAGCGATTTTGTGCCAGAGAATATGCTAATTCCTCCTTTGTGTGAGCAGTTGATTGGCCATTGCGCTGCACACCAGGCGGTGAGGGAAGGGGAAGCGGTGGGCTTGGACGCCTCTGTCTGGCACGGCGTCCATCACAGGCCTCATTTAGCTACACGGTCGCAGTTAGCGGCGTCGAAAGGAAAAAAAAAAAAAAGAAACACTTTTGTCAGCTGCCTCTCCGAGCGTCGGCACATACATCCAAGGGATGTAAGGAAAGAGGTGCTAGCTCAATTAGCAAGCTCTAGAGACAGAGACGGGAACAAAGATACTCATTAATAGTCACGTATGACCTTTATATATATGAGCCAAGCCTCAATTCACTGAAGACTGGTTGTAATTTTGGACCTGAGGGATTGTGGGAATATTGGAGGAGTTGAAGCTACATGAGAGGAAACTGAAGCTGCTGTATCATTTCCACTGCAGTTAGTTGTGTTGAGACGAAACCAAGAGATCATATATTTCATTTTACAGACACATTTACAATCAAAAAGCATATTTTAAGCTCCATATCAAGACCAAATTAAAGATCCAATGTGTAAGATTTATGAGGATCTATTGGCAGAATGTGGCAGAGATGGAATGTAATATTCATAAGTATGTTTTCATTTGTGTATTATCACCTGAAAAGAAGAATTATTGTTTTCATTGCGTTAGAATGAGCCATTTTTATCTACAGAGGTTGTGGGTCCTCTTCCATGAAGGTTGCCACGATACTCTGCCATGCTTCTACGGTAGCCCAGAACGGACAAACCAAACACTGATTTTAGAAAGGTTTACAAAGGTTCTCCTACACACAAGAGTGAGACGAGTTGTTTGCAGTCTGTAAGTTCACCACCAGATAGGGCTGTCACGGTGACAGACGGTTGGCTCAGCAGTGTGGTATGTGGTATTGCTTAATTTATGATACATTAAGTATTTTGGCACAGTAATGCTAATGGCCCTTTTCCACCAAATTAGCTCTGGTTCTTTAACTGGTTCCATTCACAGTTCTTGGGACCTTAATGCCATTTAGTGAATCAACCTATATTTCCACTAGTTTCAAGCAGAACCATTGTAATAAAGGATGTCATCAATAGAGAGTGCTGCACAGTGCTCAACAGCCTGTAGAGTATTTATCCACTTTGGTTCTCAAGGAACACCTGCTATTTTTTTGGTTCTAGCTGGGAACCAACTTTTTGGGTTCCAAACAGATTCCTTTTTGGTGGGAATGCTTAGAAAGGATCTAAATTAGGTGCTTGAACCAGAACAGTGCTGGTTCCATGTTGGTGGAAAAGGCTATCAGGTTATCAGCGATCTCGCCATACTCAACACTATGGTCTGAGCAAGCTAGCTGCTAGATTAATTCCTGCAAGTTTGTTTTTTTTATATGTGTAGCTATATCGTTACCTTCAGGTCATGTGTATCAAATAAATATACATACAGCAGGAACACAAACACACATACACACGCAAGCAAGAGACTCACAAAGCAGAAACGGCTTGTGCACAGTAACAAAGGTAACGCAGGTTGCACCACAAGCTTTCATGGAAAAGCAACATGAAAAAACGGTTACCAGTATCCGACTGTCCCTCAATATTCCAACATAAGTCCAACATCGCCCCAGTCTGTGGTAGTAACTACATTAGTCACTTAACCTGCTAAAGCAGAGTTCAACAGGTTAATATCTAAAATAAACAGTAAGTTGAAGTTGGGTCTCATTGAAAAATCCTTGAGCTTGAGCTGATACCCTGATGTGCTGGTCTTTTATGCACTGATTCATTAATTTAACACCCTAATGTGCAAGTGTAAAACAAGAGGAAAAAAGAAAACCTTGAACACAGAGACTGTTGCAGTTGCTTGTCATCTCCTGTGGTTGGCTTGTCAACAGCACGGTATTTCAAAATTACAATTATTGCAACAGCCCTACCACTAGGTGCCACTCAATCCTATACACTAGTCCTGTAAACAAATGGAGGGATGACAGGACATGGCTGTTGCCAATAAACCAGTCATTTCTATAAATAATTACTGCTTCCTTTACTCCTACAGTGAAGCAGCTGATTGCTTTATTCCATTTTACGAATGAATCACATGTATCACATCATCATAGAGTCAGATCTAAAATAAGCACTGCAAGACTTACATAGTCTCTGATTCATGGTCCATACTGTTGCTGAGACGTGTTGTCATTCAGCATATTGCCTCCACAGCATCGCACGCAATTAGACACTCTATTGAGCAAGGTGTAGGCAAAGCATCAGAAGGCAGCGTCAGCTTCTGATCTGAGGGAGCGTAGCTGGTGATTAGCTCCCCTTGTGCAATTTGCACACCTGTCCCTATCATATTGCACAGCATGAACTTGAACAGTGACATGATGGGAAAAGTGTGTTGCTATTTAATGCTAATGCTGATTAAGCAGTCCTGTCTGATACAGGTTTTTTTAGCATTTGCTGTGGCCGTGAATCTACTTAAAATGTTTTCCTCGTCTCTCCAGTGTTAGACATAATAGCTTTTTTTTCTTTTATGTTGAAATTTTCATGGAATTATAACAGCTATAATTGCATTTAGAATAAAGGAACTCTTTGTTCTAATCTATAATTAATCACTAACAGAGAAAACAAGAAAAATGCAATATAAAGTTGTAATCCCTTATTTAAGATAATTGGCTAAAGCCTGACCCTGCTGCAATATGAGATGAATCATGACTGGCAGAATTATCAGATATGCTCTCCTTAAATGAAAACATACATTCACGTACTTTTCACCTCATTTTTACACTGCATAATGATTCTCTTGCATTGTTGCTTTGTCTATAACAATGGTTAAAAGAGTTTTAATTCCCTTTTTTGGATTTATATCCATAAGAGTAGTTGTAGTAGATAAAAAACACCTCTTACTTTAACTCAATACAATTCAACAGCACCACAAACAACCCAAAAAATGTCTGTAAAATTGCCACCTCTTGGCTGTATGCCTTCACCAACTGATCAGGTTGCTGTACTTCTTGGTGTAATTGAAGTATCTATTGACAGATATGATTCATGTGAATAATTTCCAGTGACTGACATGCAGTCCTCACTTAGAGACTATTTTTTACAGAGGAGCACAGAGGCCTGATAGAGAGCTTCAAGTGTTGCAGAACATTATGATGTCACAGTGAAGTGGTTTTATCCTATTAAACATGTGTGTGAAAGTTTGTCAAAATAAGCATCCGAGTTCTTGAGTTCTGGCTGAAAACGTGTTTCGTGAGGTCACAGTGACCTTTGACCTTTAACCACCAAAATCTTATCAGGTCATCCTTGAGTCTAATTGGACGTCTGTGCCAGATTTGAAGAAATTTCCTCCAGGTGTTACAGATATGTTGCGTTCACAAGAACGGGATAGACATGAGGTCACAGTGACAGTGACATTTTTGCCAAGTTTGAAGAAGGTCTTGAGATATGGGGTTCATAAGAATGGGATGGAAAACCAGAAAATTTAATGGCTTTGGCCACAGCTGAAGAAAGAGGCATAAAAACAATCCAACCATCATGAGGGTTGGATTTATTGCAGGGCTGTTACGTTACACCGGGTTAGTTTTATCAAGTGAGTAGAACTGAGTATATAATAATACATACAGTACAAGTACAAGTAAATGATGCACTGTCACTGTAAGTTTTGATTGTGGTCTAATGAACTGAGCAGGTTCATGCTCAAGGTTGGGAATGCATGATATTGGATCTTGGCAGATATGCCAATATTTTCCAGCAAATGCTGGTAGACTGCGGATATTTGTACATATTTTTTTTTCCACTTAAATGCAGAGAACCTCAAGTCTCTCCTGTAATGGAAGTAACACATTATTATGGCTACTCTTATTGTGATGGTCCACTGACAGATGCAGACATAAATTACAACGCTTTTGAAAATCTTGACATTCGTTCGGCAAAATAACAAAACTACTGCTGACAGGTTCTTTTCACTGGTGCCTGTGTTGTTCACAAATTTGTCATGATGGTCAGGATGAATGATCTTAAATGCACAGTATGCTATATCTGTCACTAGGGTTCTTTCTCAAAGTAGCGTGGGATCATGGTCATGATCACGATCTTAATTCTTAAACAGACTCCATGGCTGATTAAAATCTTTCTGACTCAGACAGAAATCATGTTCATGGATGAGGTGATGTAATTAAGTTTTATTCAGTTACATTTAGTCACGTTCGCCAGCTTCCTTCCCCACTCATACATATCCCATGTTTTTCTAGAAACAAATTTTTCTGGGTTTTAACATTGTTAAACAGTCCACAATTCAACAAAATAGGTAATATATGATTAACACTGTTAACATTTTAATGCAGAAATGTTTCTTACTATAGCTTTAAGATAGCCATTTATATTTGTAGAGTTGAGAGAGGCAGATATTTGTCATTTTAAAGCAGCCGATAACAATGACGTGTCAATATTATCTTGCATCCTTACCCACGGAGGGAAATGTACCTTGAAGAAAGTGCCAGTTGGTTACAGATTCATTTAAAACATTTTATAAAATCACTGAAAGTAGCTTATCATGAACCCTTTCTCTCCTCTGTCTCTCCTTTTGTCTTTGAGTGATAATGTCAGAAACAGTCGGGCGGAGCAACCGGCTCCATCACCATCTGGTCCTCAGGAGAAGGAGACACAGCAGTGCTCTCACGATGCACACCCACTCAGTCGCCCACCACACACACACACACACACACACACACACACACACACACACACACGCATAACTCTAAGGCAAAAGCCAGGATCCTGCAGTAGCACCTACATGAACACACACACGCCAACACACATGCCGACACCAATAGGAAAATTCACAGCACACGTAAGGGCCAGGCAGACTTTACCACCCACTCTTTCTGCACCGTGCAGTCCATCTGCTCACTGTACCACTCTCTCCATGGATCTAGATGGCACAGTCCAATATGTGACTTACCAGCTTGCTGCACCTTACAGTCCCAATATGCACAGGTGTCTAAGGGACACATACAAACCACCAGAGCCTAACCAAGACATTGGCAAGGCCAGAAATATTGGCTGATTTCAGATTATCTCACTTTAGCTGCATTTCCATTGGCAGAACGGGGTCTAAATTAAGTTTCGGGGGCATTCGTTTTCCCCAAAAAAAATCTCTGTTTGGGGGTAGTACTTTCTGGAATGACATGGACTTCAGGGGAGGAGCTTACAGCACTGAACATTTCTGGTTGAGTAATTGCATCATTTTATTTCAGCAACCATTTTTAAAAATCTGCAGCCATTATTGTTTTTTTTCATTGTGCTTCAACACATCAACATGGATCATACTGGATTGTTTTTAAGATAATTATGATTTTTTATTTTCTAGCTAAAAGGCAAAAAAATAATTGGTTTCAGATTCTCACTTGTGAGTATTTGCTGCTTTTTTTTTTTTTTTTTTTATCTTATGTGTGATATTAAGTGAATATCTTTGGATTTTGGACTGTTAGTTGGAATAAAAACAAGAAATTTAGGGTTTCGTTACAGACATTTTCCATTATTTTCTAAAATTTGTTAACCAAATAATCATAATATAATAATCACATTCTTCAAATTGATCCTCAATTGAAATAATGAAAAAGGGGGTTATTTATTTTTCTCCTAAAATCTTTCATCTTTTTAATGCAATTCTTTAATGAAAAAATGTAAATAAACTTACACTCTGGAAAAGTCAAATACAGATATTAACCAGAAACAGACAGGCACTGCTTAAGGTCATGAAAATGCCTCAAGGCATGTGAGAGAACATACAAAGATCATGAATAAAATATAGTACTCCACTCAGAACAGGACCTGAGGCTCCAACAGTAACATCTACACTCGTGTAAACACTACTGTGAAATGATATACCAATAAAGAGATGCTGAATGAAGGCTTGTCACATGCACTAACATGCAGACGGCACACATGCGTAAAATAAATTCCCAGAGCAATTTAATGTAACACTCAAACCAAAGTGAAGCTGAATGCCAATTGAGAGCAGACTACGGAGAAGATCAGCCTACGGTACAGAGCTCTGAGCACTCAGGTTGCTTGCTGCGGCTTAAAACATCACTGATGGCTGTTTCACCCTCTGACTCACTAAATTAACTCCAAATCCATTTACCAGCGTTGCAGCTTAAGCCCTCCAGTTTGGTCTTGGTCTTCAGCGGTTTCTTCTAATTGAGTTTCTAGTAATTACCACAAGGCTAATGCATTGTAAGTGCCTTCTAAATCAGGGGTAAAGATTTTGTTTCAGACTACAAGTGCACATACTGATTGTATGCAACGGGATGTGAGAGACGCGTTGGGATGTATGTTGAAAAAACAACACAGATCCATTGCAGACCTCTGTGACTCACATCCCACGCTTGGAGAAATAAGGGTTCCAAAATGGTTCTTCCTGAAGAACGCCTCTGAAGAACCTTTTGTTGAAGAAAGGGTTTATCCAGGGTTCTTTGTAAGACTAAGGGTTCCGGTGAGAAGCCTTTTTTTTCAAAGAATATATAAAAAAAGCATTGTTTGAAATCCTTAAAGAAATCATTAGGGTTCTTTGTACCATAAAATAAAAGGGTTCTCTATATAGTGGGTTCAACATAAAAACCCTTGAAATATAAAAATGATCTTGGTAGAACCCCCTTGGAGGGTTCTAAATAAAACCATTGGAATACAAAAAGGTTTTAGTAGAGCCCTTGTCTCCTAGATGAAAACCCTGGTATATGAAAAGGTTCTTGGTAGAACCCTTGTGGTTGGTCGCTGAGAAATCCCTCAGAATATAAAAAGGTTTTCAGTAGAACCCCTGAGAGTGTTCTAAATAAAACCCCTGGAATACAAAAAGGTTCTCAGCAGAACTCCCTGAGTGTGTTTTAGGTAAAACCCTTGGACTAAAAAAAAGGTTCCCAGTAGAACCCCTTGGTTGGCTCAAGATAAAACCCTTGGGGGAAAAAAGTTTTTGGTAGAGCCCCCCTTAGTGAGCTCTAAATAAAACTGTTGGAATATGTAAAGGTTCTCAGTAGAGCCCTTGAGTGTGTTCTAGATAAGAATATAAAAAAGAATATTTGAAAAACCCTCTTGGATAGGTTCTTGTTAGGAGCCATAGAAGGTAGAGAGGCTCTTGATAGAACCCTCAGAGAGGGTTCTGGGTTTAACCATTGCACCATAGACAGATTCCTGTAGAAACCTTTCACAAATGGTTCTAGGTATACCCGTTTACGTTGCAACTCTCTGAAAGGATTCCCACCCTCACAAAATATTCTACCAGGAACCAAATATAGTTCTTCTATGGGGACAAGCCGAAGAATCCTTTATGGTTCTTGGTAGCACCTTTATATCTAAGAGTGCAAAGAGAGGATGATCATGTGTCACATGGCCTCGAACCCCCTCCCCCACTTCTTCCTTAATCCGTGACTTTGATTCAGAGTGCCAAGCAGAGGTAACCTGGCTGACACGCTGCACAGGGCCCTTTGATCTGCGCTGGCAAATTTGACAACAATGAGTGGGCTGACGCCGGTTGGATAAATGCACTCGAAGCTGAACAAATTAGCTAGTTACCTCATGTTACCCATTCCTTGATACCACTAAAAAAAATACAGAAATAAATGAGAGGACTTTGTGAAATCGTGATGGATTGTGTGTGTACGGTTCCTCGGGCCTTTCATTATCTCAGTCAAACTTTGTTGTGTTGGTCAGGAGAGAGTGAGGCAGAGCTCGCCAGAGACATGAGTAAACAGAGCGCTCCCTTACCCTCATGAAGTTGCCTGAGACCTTCCCTCTCTCTGAAGACTCCTTTAATTAGGCCTTAATTGCCTTATTAGCTCTGGCTATCGATGGAGGAGGAAAGGCAGAGGGAGAAAAAGGTCAGGCAAGAAAGAGAGCTGGAGAAGAGGGAAGATAACAGGGCAAATAAACAAGGGTGGGCAAAAGGGGCAAGCAGGACAAAGAGGAGCATCCACCCACACATGCATGCACAAACCTCACACACATATGAGCTTCAGGTGAAAGTGAGGCTGTCTCCTGTGGGAAAGAGTTGTCAGGCGATATAAAACAAAAAGATAAGACAGAGCGCGGTTACATGACTACTCCTTCAAGAACAGGCTCTGCGGTGCGCCCAGGCAATTGACCCCTCACCCTGACCTCAGTACGACGGGGGAGATGGACGAGGTGTGGGAGAGAGCAGAGAGGAAAAGGAGGGGGCAACGAGAAATGATGAATGAGAGGGATGTAGAAGTGGAGGAGGTGAGCAGGTGGAGGGGGGGAGCTGCAAAAGCAGGACAAAGAAGAAGAAGAAGAAGAAGAGGGTATAGAAGGAGAAGGCTGCAGGAAATATTCTCCAGATGACTCTCAGCACATACGGAGTCTCTTAAAGGGTAACTTCGGTATATTTAAACCTGGACTTTTGTTTTTGTGTTTATTAATGGGGACAACAATTTTTGACATTGGTCCAGTACTTCAGGAGAGCGCTGCTGTTGGTAAAAACGAAAACAAGCAACAACATAATAATTCCAGGCAACTGTACACAACAAAGTCCACCAAAAGTGCTTGTTTTCACCACTGACTGCCATAGATTGTTATTGTAAATGTCTGACAACATTATGGAAAAGATTGCTACAGAAAAATACTTTTTTTTTTTTTTTTTTTTTTACCAGAACCAGAAATAGCTGTTTTATCACTCTTGCGAGTCCACAATATGTTTTTAATGAGTTTTATTTTGTTTCTGTTGAATGAAGATGTTTTATTTTGAAGATGATGATGTTACAATTTTGGTTTTGTAAAGGGTGTCAGGTTAGTTTGACAAGAGCAAAAAAAAAAAAAAAAAATAGTATTCCTGGTTGGACAAAATGCAACTTGCTGTTGAAAAACTGGTCTATAGCTATTATTTTTAATGTTGTCAGACTAATATAATCTATCACTGGCAAAATCAAGCAGTTTTAGCAGACTTAATTTGATAGTGCTTTTACACCAAAATTTGTGCGTATATGCAAGTTTTATTTTTTTAGATGTTTCTGAACCTGCAGAAATAGGTAATTGACCCTTTTCCCCATTGCAAGAAGACATTTTTTTTCTGATCTGTATTGAAGACTCAACTCATTTAATCACAGGAGAGAAGAAGTTTCTCTCTTGCGTCGCTGTATGTGCTTTCAGGTATCTGCTTTATTTTACCGTTTCGCCTTCACTTTCAGATGGGTAGGAGGCATGTTAATACCACTCATGAAAACCTATCTTTTCCTGATTTTGCTGCTTCATAATAAAAGCTGTCAGATAATGAAATAAAGGGGGACTTTTATTGTGAAGAGTTTATAAATGTTTATCCACCGTTCAGATGCTTGAGCAAAGATAAGCATGTCATCAGTAAAAACTCTGTCAAACGTATGCAAACTCCGCTGTGTTGGGGTTATACATCGAGTCAAGCCAAGCAGCACGTGTGTGAAAAAGTGAGCAAACCAGTCACAGAGGTTACTGACAGAGGTGACAAGCCTTGATTGCCTCAGCTGAAAAGGGGTGAAAATGAGCAAATTGGAGCAAATTTGACCAAGGGGTGAACGCGGATTGTTCCCCGTCCCACTGGGTTTTTTTGTCTGGTGTAAAAGGGGCATTAGTTTTACTTCAACTGTGTGCAGCGCTCTTCCACAATACTGGACCAATTTCAAAAATTGTTGTCCCCATTAATCAATTAGACACAAAAACGTGAAAATACATGTGAAAATAGCAAAGTCACCCTTTAAGTAGCCCTTAATGCTGGGTCTGGAGTCACTGAGATGAAAACTATGGAAATCAGCTCATAATATACATGATTAACGAGCTAAAGCTAAATGCCTGGCTTGTTTACCAATGATTCATCATGTTCATGTGTAAAAACTGTATTTTGCACATTTAGACTTTGCAATTTATCTCTGACTTTCCTGCCGTGCTTGTGCACTCGGCTCTCCAATGCATCCTACATACATGCAGCTCATATCTGCCTTTTAAAATTCATAGACTGGACCTGGGTTGCTAGCTAATTTCATTTCCAATTTGTATTTTGTTGACAGCGATCGCGCGAACATCATAGCTGGCATTTGTTATTCTCATTAGCCTGTGGCTAGTAATATCCGTTTCAACTTTCATTCCTCTGAACGGAGAACAACAACAACAAAAAAACTTCAAAGATGTGAAACTTGCAGTGATGTCGAAGTCCAGCGCACAACAGCACAGAAATAAAACTAACATCTGTTATACAGGCCCAACAAGAATAACGGCTGACATTTTTTTATCACTGCTGTAGGCTTTACCAATCCATCTGTTGCTATATCCAACTCTACCTAGTGAAGTGATACTATAAAAGGATGCCAGTGGGAGTGAAGCTTTCACATAGGAGCATCTGCAGAGGCAATACTGCAAGTTACCTTTCCACTATCTCCTCTTCATCTGCCACCCACTGCACACACTCACAGGCGCGCACACAGCACCAACTTTATAACTGCAACCTGAGACAGAGAGCTGCTGTTTGTGTTGGTGTTGATTTGTGCATGTCTCCACTGTAAGTCTGCTCCAATCTGCATGCTAAAGTGATTGCACACCTTTGCACTGTAACTGTGCGCTATGTATTTGTCTATGTGAGTGCACGGATGAATCAATCCATCAGGGAAACAGGGGGAGTGTTTCTTCCTTTCCTGCACGTCGTTCCCCAGCCTCATTAGAACCCATTCAGTCAATCAAGCATGAATCCCTAACACAATAACATGCAAAGTGCTTTGTCTGGGTGTAATTGGCCTTGCCAGAACTGTTTTTCTCAAACGGTTAGCTTCTCTCGCCTCGCTCAGACCGCAGCCAGGAGCCCTGTCCAAGAAGCGCAGCTGGCTAGATGAGGAGGAGGAGGATGGAGAGATGAAAACAAGGAAAAGAAAAGGGGATAAAGATAGGGATGCAAAGATTAAAAGAAGCAAGACAGAGGGGCGAGTATGGATTATTGGCCTCCTCTCTGGATCAATTTCAGAAATATAAAGCATTTATAAAGTAATTTAAGCCATTTTTCATACAGTTCTGTTCTTGTTCAGTCTCAATGCCAGGGGTGGAAAAAGTGAACACATTTTTTTATCCAAGTAGAAGTACAGTTACTTGTGTTAACAACACACAAAAACATAATATTGCTGTCCTGATTAACATTTACATACATGATTCTTCAATTGTTTTTCACATTATGAAAATTTTACTTTAATGTGACCATATTATGCTTTTGGGGAGGTTCCCTTCCCTTTAACATGTTATATAGCTTTTGTGCATGTACCAGGACGGCAAAGTCACAAAGACCAAAGTCTATACCAAAAGGAGATACTCACTGCCTGAAATGCCTCACTTTTAATCCAGTTTTTGTTCTGTTACTTGATGACATCACTCTCTTTGCAGAAGTGGTAAAAGTACACACATTCTTTACTTAATTAGAAGCTTTGGTAAAAGTAGAAGTACTGATTCAACATATTTACTCGAGTAAAAGTAAAAAGTACAGGATCTAAAATATATTTGAAGTAAAAATGTAAAAAGTAGCCCTCTGAAGGGCTCTCTCTGTGCAAAACCAACTGAACCTCACCTTGTCACCACAGTAGAGTCTTCCTCTCTTGTTTGTTTTGTCTTGTTATGTCTGTTGAGCCTCATATGCACTGATGGATGTACTAAGCAGTTGTCTTTTTGGTGTTATTGTCCCATCCATTTAGCTTGAAACTGGCCTTGATGTTGGGAAAGCACTGTACAATAATGCAGAGTAACAATAAGCATTGATTCTCCTCAAATGCAATAAAGAAGAAATTTATAATATATTTACAGTAATAAATCACAAAATTACCACGATATGTCATCAGAGATTAAGAAAACAAACTAAATTGAAATATTGGCTTCTACAACAATGCTATGGTGTCCTCCTTTCTATTTCGGCCTGTAACTTGTGTTATCGTTTACTTGTTTCACGTTGATAAGAATTCAAATTAATGCTGAATGTTCACCGATTGTTAATGGAGTCTGGCAGAAGGCAGGCAGTCACTGAACTCCAGCTCCAAAGTGTCTGTTTTTGGAGTGGGCTTTTGTTTTCATGCTAACAGGCTTAATTTCATATTGACATACAGCCGGCATTTAGAGACAGCTGATCAGTTTACATCGTGGGACTCACCATTGCTTGTTATCGACAATTTACAATGTTGCACTGGCCTTGCACTCCTGCAGCCTTCTTGCTGCCTGCCTGAGGTTCTGCAAGTCTGGGGAGGACAGGGCAGGGGAAAGAACTTGCTCCAACCAGATTGTATATTGCACAGGATTTCAACCTATTTAATTTACCATCTATGGCTCCAACTCACTTTTTGGACTGCTGTAGTTATTTTTGGATGCGCATTTGTTGCATGTTGGTCCTTTAAAACTAAAGTAAGAAGTCTTTTTTGAAAATGTAAGGAGTAGAAAGTACAGATAATTGTCCTAATATGAAGGGAAGAGAAGTAAAAGCTGTCGGACAATTAATCAAGTTAAGTACAAATACTTGAAAACTCAACTTAAGTACAGTAATGTAGTATTTGTACTTAGTTACCTCCCACCCATGCTTGATGCTTTCTGTGCACATTGTCCCAGTGTGTGTGTGTGCGTGTGTGTGTGTGTGTGTGTGCATGCATGTGCGTCCATACTGTGAGCGGTCATCCAGAACTCCTGTCTGTCGCAATCGCACATGTTCCCCATTACCATGATAAACCAGTTGACATCCCATTTCCCCACACGCCAAACCACACACAAGGAGCTACACACATCCGCACACACGAAAAAAAGGCGTGATGGGATATGGATAACGCATGAGCGCAGAAATGTGCCCCCCCCCCCCCAATATTCCCACAGGAGAGACTGTTTGTTCGCAATGATGGGTGACACAGCTGACTGACACTTTCCTCCAAACCAACCCAACAGCCAATCTGCTGAAATTGTGCGGTGACATTGTTGATTAAGCAGACGTTCAGTGTGCGGTGTGTGCGTTTCAGGCTCACTGGTGCAGGGAAATGCAGACTCAGTGTATATGTGTGCATATATGGATGCCTGTATGCGCTGTACATGTGATATTCCGAGGACATGTGACTGTAATAATCAAACGAACATGTCTGACTTTGAACCAGCCAGGCCACAGCAGCACCCTAAACATGCTGAGATAATCATCAGCAGTCGAGTACTGCCATCTAGTGACCTTGAAAAACAGCTTCTTCCTCTGACACAAAAACAGCCAAATGTGATCAACTGCTTTACTTTTTTTTAAATTGCTTCAGACAATTCTGAAGCTACTTTTTCAAAGCTCTTCATCCAGTCTGGGTAAGCTTCAATCTCACCTCCAAAACTCGCTCAAACCACCAAAATATTTGAGTCCCATGTCTCAAAATAAGCTCACTGGACCATAACACTGGCAACAATCCTCACTCAGAAAGCAAACATTGTCACTCATAACAGACTGACATAAAAAAAAAAACTACCAATAAGGAGCAATACATAAATGATAAACTTTCATCAAGGTTGAATGATTTTTCATACAGTTTTTTTTTGTAACTGACAAGTGTTTATTTATACTTAAAATACTTAACTCTTAACACAGCAACACACCTTATGGCACAATTAGCCAAAAGTTTTTCGGAGGGGGTTTGCACAAAACCACATTTTGTTTGTTAAATATCACCTCCACGTTTCAGAATACAAACCCAGTGTGAAATCATTGTTCTTTCAGAACACAAGCACATATTTTCTATCCAAGAGGAACATATTCAATCATACTACGACTTTCAAAATACATAAATAGGCATTACAAAAACTGCATTTCTTTTCTTGTTTCAGTTCCAGTTTAGTGAATGAGTATGAATGAATGAGTCATCTTTACTCTATAGTAAAAAAAAAAAAAAGTGACAAGATTGCTGCAGTAAAAGCTTCACTGTATCAGCAACACGAAAGTGCTGCCAGTGGTTCCTAATGTGTAAAACTACTGTAAAATAAAATAAATAAATATAAAAATAAAAAGGGACAGGCAGGGAAAAAGACAGAAATGCACAATCCTGTTCTAGTCCATACATCATTCTGTATCCACACTGAAAAAAAAATGTGTGTCCTTGTAATTGCAAGAATTTAAACACGTATCTGTGTCTCTGATTGAGATTGGAATCAGCTGTATTTGGTCTGTTTTTATAAAGTCCTGTTAATCAGCTACTTCTATTTCTCAATGTTTCTATGATCCGTTCTTTCAAAAATGCTCGTTAGCTGTTTCAGTGTATGTTTTGAGCTGCTGTTGTTGCACAAGCAGAGGCTTTGTGATCTATTTGAGGTTTGGAAAATAAGGTTTTATTTCTGGCTGCGAAATGATTAACTTTCATTTTTGAAGTTTGAATGATTTTTCACGTAAATCAGTATTTCATTATAGAGTAACAATAACACCTGCATTTCATTTCATTGACCGAAAAAAGTTATGTGAAATGCAGCAGTTTGCCTTGATATCCTTTATTATTTCTTTTCTTATTTCTATCTTTTTATTTGGTATTTTACTTGTGAAACATAAAAAATTGAAACAAAAAAACATACTGTTGAAATTCCAGGGCTGCTATAATGTAGTAATAATAATACTGTAAATGTGATCATTCTTGGTACTCCCCTTTGTCCTCCACATATTCTCTCTCTCTGCCACTCTTCTTTACCCACCAACTTGCCTTCCTTGATCCATGTTTCAAAACAAAATCATTCCAAAGCTGTCCCCTTTTTGTAATAATTATTATAAGATTTATCTATATTTCAGCATGGTTACTGCAGAAATGCCTGAAATCCGCCTTCATTCTGTTTTGAACGGTTTTGAAAACAGTGTGTTAGCATTTCAAAAATGTGCTGCAAACCTGTAGTGTTTTGCAGGTGGTGGAGTCTGAATGAGAAAAGACTTCATTGCTTTTGGAAAATGTGGTCATTGAATGCATTTTGTGTGACAGCTGTGAAAAATGATTCACAGTTTGGTCCACATAGACTTGGGCTTCGCTGACTAAAGGAGCAATATGTAACAACTGCGCGTCCAAAAATGAGCACTGCAGTGCAAAATATGAGTTACAGTTACAGATGGTATCTTGGGGGTTAGGGTTAATCGATAAGAGCCTCACTTTAAATAATCCAATCTATCCCTTTAATGCACTTCTCCTGTGACAAAACATATTTTGATCCAGCACATGAACATATTATTCATAACATTTAAACAAGCAACAATGACTTAAGGAAGCTCAGACAGGCTGCAAGAACGCTGCAGGGGTGGAAGACAAGCGCAACATTTTAATTTGACAATAACAAGCAACAATGAGCCCAACACTGATCAGCTGTTTATAACTGTCAACTGATTGACAATGTCTTATGATTCATAAACAGAAACTTACTCATTCTGCAAACATTCTGCAACTTAAAACAGGTATTAAAAAAACAAACAAACAGCTAACTCTGGTCCAGAATGGAAATTTTAAAGGAGGACGCTGCAGCTGTAGATTTATCGTCAGAGTAGCAGGTATTTCAACTTAAGGCGTCTCCTTTATTTCTGATGACATATTATGGTCATTTTACTGGAAAACTGAACTTAAATGTGTGGAGTCGGCTAAAAGCTTAAACTTTAATCATTGAGGCAGTATTAAATGGACACAGCAGGATCACTTAATAAAATCCAAAGTCATGAATTTATCATCCTCTCTTCTTCCTCACTCTTCCCGGGATTTCTCAGCCTCTCTCAGATCAATAGCTTTGTTTGTTCCAGCAGCACCTCCCAGTGTTTTCACTTGTCCCTCTCTGCATGACGCGAATTGGATGTCCTGTCCTGTGCTGTGGTTATGCTGTGAATCAAAAAAGCCAAATTAAATTGCCTAATTGGTTTCCTTGGGAAGGGTAAAACAGATTTAAATTGATTACCGGTAATGGCCTTTTGTGGAACCACATTGGCTTCTGCTGTTTGAGGAGGATTTAGCAAAACCAATTAATTTGCCTCACCTCTTCTGCGCCCTCCTTCTGTTTCCCTTTGTCTCTGTCTGGAAGCTTTTTCATCTTTGCTTTTTCCAGTTTTTAATACCCTCCTTCATACTCGCCCAAAATAAAAGGGATGATGATGATAACGTCACCGGATAACAATCACTCAGGCCTAATTGGCTGAATGCTGTCATACTGCGGTGCTGATAAAATGCAAGAGATGTTTTTTTGTCTCCAGGTCTTCTGTTACGAGACTCGTCTGACAAAAGATAATATAAATCTCTCTTTCAATTATGCTGGCTGTGCCTGTTTGCTTCGACTCTCGCTGCTGCTGCTGCTGCTGCTTCAGCCGAGGGAGGAAAAAGTAAGATGTCAAGGTCACATTTTGTCACACGAGCTGATTAAATCCCTAATATGCTCTCCCCTCTCCCTGTATCCCTGCCTCGGTGTTTCTCCACCTCCCGTCAAATATTATCACAACCAGACCTAATGTGACATTTAGAATGGGGAAAATTACAAGCACTTAATGTGATTTCATTAATTAAATTTGGGGGTAACTATTGTGTTTGATTAAAACAGATGTCATCTCCCTCAGGAGGAAGAGAAGAATGATTTTCTCACTGACGACTTTTGCAAGCAAAGTCAAAGTTTTTCATTCTTCCTCAGCAAATAATAAAATATCTAAAGTCAGATCAGGAATGCAGCATCATCTGTTACCATGTTTTGCGACTAAGAGAAGTCAGACTGGTGTGCTGAACTTTCTTCAGCTTCATTGCGTGCTGTAAAATTAAATGCAGTTAGGCTGCATAGCCCATGACAAATTAACAAAATAAATTCAAGCATTGTAAATTTATTTATAGCCGACTTCATGGATTACAGATGAGTGAAGCAACCTTCCACCGCCTGAGGTTCAACAGAGATGTAAGAATAAAGACTTAAGTACTGCTGTTTAGTTGGATTACACGCAAAACCCTGAAGCATCACAAATTACTGTTGAAAGAAGACCGACTTCCATTATGGTTTTACTTACATCTGTGTGTATTACTTCACGCACACACGATGGGCACATAACCAGAGTTGGTTCATGTTACCCTGGAAACAAAATTAGTGCACCAACTTGACAGGTAAAGTTAATTGGTATCATGAAAAGGTCACAAAGGTGATGGTATACATCTGAGCAATGGTGGTGCATGACGGAAAAATAAAGCAAGTATCTGCAAAACAGAGTTATGTCGGTTTGTCATATCCCAGTTAAGCAATATAAAAATAGGGAGGCAAGATTAGTGGAATCATCCTCTTTAAGAAAAACCTTTAATTAAATACACATTAGGGACCAAGCAGGGAGGCGAGGATACAGGTTTTAGATTGAAAAAATATGTACAGAAAAGACTTCTTTGTGCAACTTCAAATGTTGAAAGAAACTTGAGGTTGTTGCATCTCTGTGTATATGTATTCTTTTACCTTTTGCATACTGCAATTCAATTTTTGTTGACCACTGCATAGTTTTTGTATATAGTAACGTGAGGTTAGTTCCACATGGTTCTCTTGATTGGAAGCTGTGGATCTGGGGAATAATGAGACGGAATAAGTAATATCAGTTGATTCAGGAAATTAAAGAAAATTAATTGATTTGTGGCACATATGACATACTTTAATCTTTGGGCCTGGGGGAAGATGTCAAGTCAAATGACTCAAGTCCAAGTGAAGAAACGAGTCGCTGGTATTAAAGTGGAAGTGGAGTTTAAAGCCTTGTTTGATTTTGTAAATTTGTGACTCCAGTTCAATGTTATGACTCAAGTCCAATGTTACTGGTGTTATTAGTCCACTGGTGTGGTTGTGGCTGTCATCACAACACAGCACAGACCAAGTAAATGTGTTTGTATTCAATTAAGTGACTCATTTTTATGAGCATTTAGTGCTCTGCTCATATCTTATTCCCACACTCCAGCATCTAGTGGTAAATGATACAATATTTTAGTATTCCATGAGCATAAAAAATACATTTCTTTCATTTCTCCCTTCCTGCAGTGTCATAATCGCAGTTTATATGGAAACCCATTATCAAGGCTTGGGCAGATCAAGTGTCACGATGGGAGGATGTGACAAGAGGAGAGGAAGATCTTGAAAGCAAAAGACAGTCAGTAAAATATATTGACGGTAATAGAGGTCAAAATACATACCGCTGAGATATTTCTCTAAAATCCATAATGACTTTTTTTTTTTTACCACATCAGACAAGAGATTCGACCGCAGAAGTGTGTAATTTCACTCATTCTTCAACTCTGTCATTGTGTCCCAGTGCCTGTTCACATTTGCCTCCCAGATCTGCTTTCACTTATACCTCTTTCTTTTCTGTGGCAGCATCCCTACCTGCATATGAAGAGTGAATCTGAGATAACCTTTAACAAACCACAGAATGCTAAAGAAAGTACAACAGTGTCTGGGAACAAAAAGCAAGGAAATGCTATCCAAGCAAAACAAAAAGTACAAAGACAGCAGAAAAGACTAAAGAGGAGATATTTCTTTACCAAAATGAATTTACCACTTTTGAAACTCCCGTCCCACAGCTTTTATCTTTGGCCTGAGGTTTTGCAAGCCAAAGGCCACGGCAACAGTCGGTATCACAGGCAGCATCTGAGTTGAAACTTCAGACTTTTTGAACAACAAATACAGTTGTTTTTAGTGAATAATTTATGTCACTCAAAACTGGTGTAAGCAGTGAATTCAGATGTGACATAAAGCCCCAAGATATGAGGATAAAATCTGCTTTCAGAAATATGTTATGTCTAAATATCCAACTTGTCTTCAAACAAAGTTCTCAGCCAACTTGTGTGAAGAAAGTGTATGTTGAAAGCCTCTTTTCATGTATTTTGCAAAGAGCACAATGTATTGTTAAACATATAAGCACTGACTGAGGACGCTCTGTTAAACTGGAGCTACTTCGTGTGCACTATGAATCTTGAGACAGTTTTAATTCATACATTTACGGTTACATCTGAGTACATATTTATCATGCATTTTTAGAAATCATGCAAATGCACTATTTGGAAAGTGACGGTTAACTTCCCGTCACAGTTTATGTTGTTCTTTGATTATGTCTAACTTTTCTGTCAGAAGCTATTAATTCTCAGCGTCAGGTGCAACTAAGAAACATCCTGTATATTTGCATGCAACTACAACAAGCCGCAGCCACTTACTGTGCATCAGGACCCTTTGCAGGTTGCGTCGTATGCACATGGAGTTGCAGGAGCTTTTTAACAGGTATACTGCTGGCTCAATATATTCTTAGTAAAACTGTACACATAAATACAATTCCTTTTAAACACATAGAGAATGTATATTGGCCTAAAGCAACAAAGATAAATATATCTACATATTAGGAGGGCATTCAGAAAGTACATACCTCTGCCAAAGCCAATAGTCCAATAGTGGTTTCATGCTTAAAGTTTGAAACTATTATTTACCGTCTCTGGTGGGTTCTGTATTGCAGACAATTAAAGGTCCGGCACAAGGATTTATGGCCAGAAGATGGCAGAAATGTAATAGAATATGCATAAGTATGTTTTTATTATTGTATCATCACCCAAAAAATAAGAATCTTATAAGAACAAGAAGAGGATGCCATATTGCACTGCCATGTTTCTACAGTAGCAGGGACAAACCAAACACTGACAGTCTGGCAATCTGCAAACTCACTGCTAGATGCCACAAAATCCGACACATTGTTTCCGTTACGATCCTTGTGAAAACCTTCATAATCACTTAAAATCTAGCACCATTATCAAATGAAACTTTTAAATTTGTCTAATACTTAAGTTTATGACCAAATACCTCTAAAATGAACGACATCCTCACCAGCCCAAGCTGTCTAGTGGTATTTACAAAAAAAACACACTAACACACTAAACGTTAGAAGTTAAGTGACTGTGACATGAAGTCATCATGTTGCTACAACTAGCTGTTTGTATGACAGTTATTCCACAAAGAGCAAATGCCCCATATTGCGATATTAACGAAGGCGCACAGCAATTATAAATTCTGTATCTGCCCCGTGATTTGGTTCCGCTCCAAAATTTAATGGGTTATTCCTTGGCCCTTCAAACAAATTTCACTAAAAGTTTTTTCTGTAATTCTACTGCAAGCAGACAAACAGACAGCACCAAAAACATAACACAATAATTCATCTGTAGATCCATGCATGCCCTTAAAAATAGGATAAAATCTAATTTATTCACGTGAACTGTTAAAATCTAATCTGTGGTTGAACAAATCTGATCTAATAGAATAAAAAGCAGATACAGCTGGCCATGACAAGTAGGCATAACAGCTTTAATATCTGAAATCTAATATTATAACACTCAGTGAACACCTTGTCAACCTTTGATTGCTCCATGGATCAGTTCTGACACTCCTGTGCCCGTTTTAGCAGCATTAACTTTTTCAATGATTTGTGCTACAGTATGGACTCAGACCAGACAGGCTGGCCTTAACTCCACACAAGCTTCAATGAGCCTTGGCACCCATAACCCTGTCATTAGTTCATGTGCCATAAGACCTGATCAAGTCTTCGAGCCATCACAAACTGATTCTTGACAAAGTCTCTCAGATCCTCACATTTGCCCATTTTTCTCACCACGAACATATCAACTTCAGGACCTGACTTGCTGCCTAATACACTGGAGCCCTTGACATGGGTCACTGTAAGGAAATAATCAGTGTTATTCACTTTACCTGTCAGTGGTTTCAATGTTATGTGTGATCATGATTGAATTGATTGATTTTAAGATCATTTTACTGGTTTATAAAGCTTTTAATGGTCTTAGTCCTATTTATTTATCAGAATTGCTTTTACCATATGAAGTGTGTGTGTGTGTTTTATTGTTTTTGTTGTGTGAAGCACTTTGTGTTGCAGTCTGTTTGTATGAAAAGTGCTATATAAATAAAGTCTGATTGATTGATTGATTGATTGATTGATTGATTGATTGATTGATTGATTGATTGATTGATTAATTGATTAATTGATTGATCAGTCAAAGTATACATCCACACTTGCAGCTCCTTAAGGCTTTAGTTAGGTATAGCTGTGAGCTATAAGCTAATTCAGCATGCTAACATGTTAGCACACCGATGTTTAGCTGTTAATGATTAACATAGTTTAGTATGTGAACAGGCTTTAGAAGGCATTAAAAGTTTGACCTGATGATATCACTAGATTTAAGGTGATTATCAAAGTATTTACAAGGATCTTAATGGGGCAATCAATTACTGATGAGACAATTCACTTCCCAACCGTGTCCCAGTTTAAGCTGACATTTGACTTTGATTAACTTTTGTTGTGAAAATCATTTCTAAGCATCAGGTGCTCATCCTGTACATCAATGTGCTACTGGACCGTTTCACGGCAAATCAGTGTCTCCGACAAATCGATGTTTAGACATTTCACTAAAAAACAAAAGTGTCAACAATGGATGTCGGCACTACAGGAAAGGTAAAAGTATCTCTGAAATCATCTGGAGACCCTAAACGTCTATACAAGATTTCACAGCAATCTCTTCAATAGTTGCTGAGATATTTCAGTCTGGACAACAGATGGACATTGACATCTTTAGAGCCAAAAAACACTGCAGTGTTCATAGGCCACAGAACATCAGCAGAGTCTCTTTTGATGGTAGTGGAAAATAAAAAGCAACAAAAACACATTAAAGGTTTTTTATTATTATTATATTTCTCAGCATTAAACATTTTATTTCTTTACATTTATTTACAATCTTCCTAAAAAGTAATTCTGTTACAAGTGTGCAGGGGCACAGATGGACTCTGTACCTTATTAATGTCAAAGGAATAACAAAAGGACATTTTGTTTTATACAGTAACACAGCTTCTGGAAATCTGTGAAATTATAGTAAATTATGTGTCACTGTTCTCCTCACTGAGGAAAGTCCTGCACCTGAAAATAAACGAGAATAATAACCAGTTAATGGACAATAAACTACAGAGTGCAAACACATAGAAGTTTAACTTATTTAAATAGAGTTTGGTGCTAAAAGAAGTTAGGATGTTGAGTGTGTCCTCACCTGCTCAGACCAGGGGGTAGCTGGCCGCAGTAGCGATGCCGCACTGGTTGTGTTTGTTCCTGCTCATCATGATGTATCCCTTGTCTCCCCATTCAAGACCCCAGCTACAGAAACACACAAACACAAATTACCAACAATATTTAGCTGCTCTATCAGAATCAGAATCACCATATTACAACAGCATGCAGAGACATAATGATCTGTATTCTGATAGAAGAGAAATAATTGTAGCAGTTCACAGTAATGGGTAGTTTAAGAAGTCAGCATCATCCTGAGTGAGATTCACTTCATTTTCATAGCTATGAATAAGACACCTCACTGCTGCTGTCTGTGAAAACAGCAACTTAGCTCTCTGTCTCCACTGTTACACTGCTGACTGACTGAGTGTTGGCAGGAGAGCAGCTCAAAATTTTAAATATGAGGGACATATCTGAGTGTTTACCTGTTCTTGACCAGCCAGTAGTCTTTTCCACCATCAGTGCCGTAGCCCACAGCCAGCACACCATGGTCCAAGTCGCTGCTGCTGCAGTCTGGCTCATCATACACTCCTAAAAAACACAGTAAGCACAGGTTAGACAGACATATGGATAAAAGAGAAGAGTATCTCCCATTTCTTCTTGCATTTTCAGAAGTACCAACACAGTGTTTGAAACTGCTCACCTGAGTGATAGAGCTGGAAAGACATCTGAGAAGCATCAATGCCCACAGACACAGGGCCGATGGTGGCCACGGCCTCCTTCAGGGCATCTTCATCACCTTCTTTCAGATCGGTGTAGCCTGAGCATGTGGCACCAATAGAGTCTGGCTTGAAACGGCAGGGACCATCCTAATTGAGAGAAGAGATTTCACAGTTTACCATTATTTATTACCATATTGATCCATTATGAAAGTGGTGATTAAGTGTTTTCTTTCTTTTCTTTTCATGCTACTTTCTACTTCTATTCCACTACATTTCAAAGGGAAATATTACACTTTTTACTTCACTAACTTATAAATTAAACTACCCAACACTGCATACAATTAGTCAGCTGATGGGAAATTAATTGGCAACTACTGTATTTCGATCATTTCAGTCTTCTAATGGAGAAAATAATCAGCTCATTAATAAAATAATCATTAGTTGCAATCCTATACAAAATGAGCTCCACCTCAATGAACTACAACAGAAAAATCCAGTTTTTACATTAATGCACGAGTAATAATAATGTAATGAAACAATATATATTGTACAATGGTCACATGAGGCATTTTTCTTCATTGAGTAGTATCACTTTACTATTACTTTATATTTGTATGCTTTTAAGGGATAGTTCACCCAAAAACAAAGATTTCAATTGTTTGGGAAATACTGAAACACTGTTTTCCTGTGAAACTCCAGCATTGTTTGTGGACTAAAAAAACTAAACCCACCCTTCAATTGGCACGAGGATGAGTAGATAATGACTGAATTTTCATTTTGGGGTGAACTATCCCTTTAAGCAACATTTTCAGTGCAAGGCTTTGACTCTTAACTGTTTTTTGTTTTTTTTCTTTTACAGTGTGGGGTTATTACTTTTATTTAAGTAAATACTCGACCACTGGAAAATAGAAGTCCATGAAATGAATTGTCACTGAAAGTGTGTTTCAATGTTTGGGGGCCACTATACATTTTGTCCACAAGATGGCAGTATTGTACATCTCTTACATGGAGAGCCATGATCCTTAACACTGTCTGAATGAGTTAATTTGCATCTCCAACTCTGCCTTTAAGCATCATTATGACAAATGCTGTCTTACACTGGATTCTTTACATTTAAAGATCATGACTTGCTGTCTGTTTACCTCAGCCTCGTAGGGGTAGGACTCCTCTGTGTCGATCCCTCCGTTGGCTTGGACGTACTTGAAGGCATAGTCCATCAGGCCTCCGCCACAACCCATATTGCCATAGTCACCGGAGCAGTCAACCAGCTGCTGCTCGCTCAGAGACACCAACTTTCCAGTCTTCCTGAAGTTCTGACCCTCCAGTGAGCCAGTCTGGAGAGGAGATATAGAGTAATTAGAAACCAGATAACATTTGTTAAAAGTTTCCTGCAAAAAACAAACAAAAAAATAAAGTTATTGTTGTACATACTGCACTGAAGGCCCAGCAGGAGCCACACTGCTTCTGGTCCTTGACATCAGTGACGTAGCCCTTGTCCCTCCAGTCAACAGTGTTGGGCAGTTCGGTGCCTTCAGGCAGGCGGAAGAAAGTAGAGCCTCTGCGAGGCATAGAGATGTTGAAGGAGCCCAGGCAGCCCTGGGAAATCAGGCGCTTGTACTCTTCATTTTCCTGGAGAAAAGGGACAAATTCAGCATTTCACTTAAATGTTCAGACCTAGAGAAATACATAACAGTGTGTTTCTTGCTTGTGGCTAATTGCTTTAACTTCTGGGTAAATACAGGATACGTCAGATACATCAGAGCCTAAATGTAATGTGACTTTCATACGTCTGTGAACATCATCTCTGCTTGAGTCATGTCAGATAGATTTTCATCAGAAGTGGTGGTTGTTTCCAATGAAAACAGCAACTACCATAATCACATGCTTCACAACTTCAAACTAAGGCTACAATGAATATTTTTTATTTTTTAATCAATTAGTTGTTTGGACTTTAAAATGTCAGAAACTGATAAAAAAAAAAAAAAAAAAAGTCAATTACTACTACTCCCAAAGCTCAAAATTATGTCCTCATATATCTTGTTTTTTCCACAACCCAGTAGATAGTTATTTTAATGACATAGATGAGTCAAGTCATTTAAAAAATATTTGAAATTATGCAAACTGATTAAGTAATGTCAATTAATTCAATAGTTTACAACGAATCAATTAATCATTGCAGCTCTACATCAAATTACATATTTTGCTGCTATTTTAATGTGAGAGGGACCCCTGGCAACAGAAATGACATGTTGTGCATTTAACCAAATGTCACTGAAAACATCAGTTAAAAACCCAAATGACAACACAAACAGAATTTAGGCCACAAAACATGTGTTTTCCTGTGCATACCATGTCAGCAAAGTAGGTCATGCCAAGGCGGTAAGACTTGATGCCCTCATCAGCCATGATGTTGTGCACCAGCACCAGTTTGCGGTTGTTGATCCAGATTTGCTTGCGTTGAGCCTCCTCTAATGGAGAGTTGTAGGACCTCGCTGTCAAATGCAGAAGGAAAGAATCAGAAAGGGAAGAGAGGAAAACGATCAATGGTAAATTATGAATCAATTGAATCCCTTTCCAGTTATGAGAAATGTCCCTTTATTGCCAAGCAAAGAGTGTAAACTGTAAACTTCTAAACACTTAGGCAGATGACAAATCCCTTTACTTTTACCTTTAGGTGTGTGCTGTGTGTGAATGAGCGCACACTGACTTCATATTTAGGCTTCACTGACAGTATCTTCACAGGAAACTGAACGAGATCTACTGTATCTGACAACAGACCACAAAAGAAACCACTCTGATAAAAGTGTCTCACCAAACTTGAGTTTCCAGGCGTGGAACTCCAGGTCTTCCAGAGAGACACTGGCACAGCTGGCCACGGCCAGAAGAGCGGCAGCAACCAGTAGCAGCTTCATCCTGACTGACAGCACCAACAGAGAAAGCAGAGAGATCCCTTGTGACTTGCAGGAAACCACACAGGTTGAGAATGAACCTTTTCACTTCAGTTTCCCCTCTCAAGTGTTTTCTGTCGTGACGTTGGACGTCACATGATTACAACCACTGCATCAGCTCTATTTCCCTGCTTCTTTGAATACCTCTTCCTTCTCACACTAAAACTCTTTCTCATCATAATGAGTCTGTTTCTTCTTTGAGTCAGTGCATCTGCACAACAGGAAGGGTGTACGCTTGTCTGTGTGTGTTTGTGCCTGTGTTGTAGCTGCCTACCTGCTTCTGTGTCAGTAGATGCGCGGTGGAGCTTGAGGTATGACGACCTGAAAGTGATGCAGGGCTGTGACAGAGAGGCGTTCTTATATAGCTGATAGAGTTATGACTTAAGTGTGTCCAGTCAGGTGGCTGTCAGCAGCTCATAAAGTGAGAGGGGACAGAGTCAATCATTGAAATAGGGAATGAGGGAGTTATTCATCATGAGAAGTTCGTATGATGCTATGATTGTTTTGGGAAAAATATTTGTCAACCTCAGCCAAGCAAGTAATATAATCTGCCGAAATTTCCATGAGAACATGATCAGTTTCTCAGCAGTTTGGTGTTTAGGGAACTATACAGAAGAAACTCAGTCTGTGTGCGTTAACTGTGTGCTTTCTCTGATTACAGTCACATATTAATGGGAATTTCTTGAGTTAAGAAAAAAAAAAAGCAAAACTGACAAACAGATAAAATAACATTTCCAGGTGCCAACGTGAGGCGTCGCCCACGCTGGAAAATGTGTGAGTATCAAATGGAGGTGCTTCTTGAATGTGTATGTGTCATTTGACCCACTGAAAGTTTGTTTGATTTACATGAATGATCAGGTTTTATTTGAAGCTGTGTTACCTCATCTTTCCCTCTTTTAAAAACTCCTCCACACTGGACCGTTTTCTCCGGTATTATTTAAATTAGAGAGACAAACAAACCACCAAGTTTGAATTTTTTTTTCTAAAAATAATCTTAGAATATTATCATGCAATGATAATGTCATGATAATGTTATCAGTGGGTAGTTAAGGGAGTAAGGGATAATGTGCAGTGATTCAAGACCCTTTTGCTTCGTGTAAAGATTCTGCATCACACTGTAGGGGTTCATTTCGCAATTATGACCCCTTCACCTTATATTTTCATGCTTATTACACATCTATTGACTGAAAAAAACAATAATTTGAAGCAAAATATTAATTTAAGAATGATTTTATTTATTTATATGATTTTATTAGTTCTCCAGAGTCTATGTTGAGAATTGTGGCCATAATAACAGTCTGTTCTGTTCTGTTATAAATAGCACTGGTCTATTCAGAACACACAAATGTACTTAAGTATTTGTCTCAAAATGGAAGGTTTTCTGAGATTTTTAAATATAGTACTAGCCTACATTAGTATTGCAGTTATTATAATTGAAGTGAATATACACACGCACGCACTCTGATCAATATAACTCTCCTCTACCTTTGGTATTTATGATTCATGAGTGTTTCCATTGACTGCTGTTCAAGACTTTCTTTCTGTTTCCAAACACACATCCTGTTTTCAGCTTGACTGTAAGGTTCGATTTGTTCTGCAAATTTTACCGCCATCCGTCATTGTCAGGAACATGAGTAGAAATATTATTTAGCAGTCAAACCAGACTGAATAAGTGATACGTAAAAAGCAGAAGCCAATGCTTGGAACTGACTTTTTATTTGTTTCAGTCTGTGTGAATTCTTGGTCTTAAACACTCTATTGCATATTGTATAAAAAATCATGCTCATGCTCATTTTTCCATGGTAATTCACTGTGGTTATTGATGTTGTAACTGTTGTATGACTGTCTTTGTGCTCCGCCCTCCTGCTCAACCGTTGTCTCTCTGTTTGTCTGTCCGTCTGTCACAAGGCTTTCGTGTCATGACAGTCATGACAATCAAAATCATAAAGACGCTGTCAAGCGAAGAAAAACTGAAAGCTAAGCTAAAACTTTACGGAAGTCATTGAACTCCAACAGCTTGTCTCGTGTTTCTGCTTGTTTGTGCAAAGTCAGGGAGTCAGTAGTGTCTGTACACATGGGATGCTTCCTATAAAAGCAGTGCAAAGAGTTTGTAAGCTAATAACACCAGAACTTTAACAGAAACAGAACTGTTGTTTTTATACCAGTTTGGTATTATTTTTAATGCTTTATAGTTTTGCTCAAAACAGTAAAAACACATGCAAGACTTGAACAGTTGATCAGTGGTTATAGAAGTTCTCAGATCCTTTAAGAGTACAGTAAAAACACTTAGCACTGTCGCCTCAAAGCAAGAAGGTTCTGGGTTAAATTCCAGGCCTTTCTCTCTGGAGTTTCCATGTTCTCCCCATGCTTGCATTGGTTTCCTTTGTGTGCTCTGTTTTCTCCACTATCAGACACGTGCATGCTAGGTCAATTCTCCAGTCAGCGCCTCTGACCAAGGCACTGGCTTAGAACTGGAGTTGGACCATGGCGCTGCACGGCTGTCTTTGGGATCAGTTAAAAGCAGAGAGTGAATCTCACTCTACAGTGTGCTCTGTATAAATGTATATGTGACAATAAAGTTGACATTTACCATTTACCTTTATTACCTTTACCTTAAAGGACCAGTGTGTAGGCTTTAGTGGCATGTAGCAGTGCAGTTGTAGATTGCAACCACCTGAATACCACTCTAATGTTTGGTTTGTCCCTTCTAGGCCACGGTAGAAACATGCCGGTTCAACACAGTGGCCTCCATGAAAGAGGACCAACACCCTCTGTAGATATAAAGGGCTCATTCTAAGGTAATGAAAATACAATGACTCTTTTTCAGGTGATTATACACTAATGAAAACATATTTATGACTATTATATTCCATTTCTGTCATGTACTATTTTTATACTGCACTTAAAGTGTATGTGTTGGTAAACACTAAAAATAGCCAATTGATTCCCTCCCCATTGTCAGCGGATGAGTTTGCCTTTCTTTTTTCTTTTTCTTTTTTTTTTTTGCTGATGTGTCCTGATGTGAAAGCCCAGACTTAACTCATGTCTGTTCAAGAGCGCAGAGAGAAAGAGGCATTTAAAATTCTTAAAAGTTTTGCTTCTATACCCGTTTGTACTTTCCAGTATTGCTTTAATTTACTGTTTCATGTTCACTGAAACTGAGCTGGACAGGAGTTGATAAGTTACTGATGATACCAAACATGTCCTGACTTTGCTGCGTCATAATGAAAGCTTTTAGGTAGCAAAAAAAAAAGGAATTTTATTCAAAATAATTTATAGGAAATGAAATACACCGCTGTTTTACTGCTACTCAACTCAAGACCCAGGTGTCATGTTTCATCACTGCCAATCAGAGCTTGTTGACAAAAGCCAGATGTTAGTGGGTGTTAGTGGGGTTTGTTGTCCAGTGTAAAAAAAACTCTATTCTTGATCTCCCTAAATTTTGCACACTGGACCTTTATAAGTCCAATTTAATTAAAAGTGCAGAATTCTCAGCGGCAGATCATACTTGTTGTGTATAGCATTTGACTTCTGTGGCTGCATTATATACTGTTAGGTTGTTTAGTCTAGTGGTTCCAAACCCAGCCCCACCAAAGTGTCACAAGATAAATCTGAGTGGTCCTGCAATGATTAAGTTAATATAGTAGGAAAAGAAAAACAAAACAAAACAAAGATCAGCTAAACAAATTTGCATTCATTTTTTTTGTAATCTTTTCTTATCTTTGCTCTTTGTTCTAAATTATTGCACTCTTTTGCCTCTTTGCTCTTCAAACGGTTATTTAAATGAAATAATCTGATAAGTTTAGAGGGTAAATCACTGTTTGGGGGAACTATTAAGAACATCTGAAATGTGAGGTGGGGTCCCAAAAAGACAGCTTTGTTATGGAGTTGCATCAAAAGTTTACCATATGTTTTTTTGCTTGTTTGTTTTATGCAAAATCTTAATCTGGATCACAACCAGTAATTACAGATGTCTGATAACTGTAGTGGATTAAAAAGGAAAAATTTCCCTCTAAAATGTATTATGTAGCTTAAAATAGATTTATTCAAGACATTTAAACATATAGGCATAATCTACAAAAAATGTACAGTATAGTACTTAAGTAAATGTACTTGGTTACTTTCCATCACTGTGGTTGACCAGCAAACTGTATTCTTACATCATACAAACAGCTAAATATGTGTACGACCCTCATAATGTTTTTTTCTTTATGTACAGTAAATGTGTGCTGTAACTGGAAACTTTGACCACAGATGGGCAGGAAAAAAGTTGGGAAATTCTTCTGGCCCGTAGTACGAAAAGAGCTAAAAGTGGATTTTATTATGAAACTACGAAGTCAAGTGCAACTTTACCCAGGCATTAAGTTTGTTGTGTACCTCACATATTGTGAACCGTTTACAACAACAGTCAGGTGACAGGGTCAGGTCATGAGTCAGCACAATACGAATGCACAAGGAAATCATTTTCACACCCACAAGGCTTGTGTGTGTTTGTGCTCATGACCTTGAGAAAG
Source organism: Lutjanus erythropterus (assembly GCF_056507025.1). Classification (NCBI taxonomy): domain Eukaryota; kingdom Metazoa; phylum Chordata; class Actinopteri; order Lutjaniformes; family Lutjanidae; genus Lutjanus; species Lutjanus erythropterus. The sequence goes on from NC_139334.1 coordinate 16,391,319, forward strand.
AGCCTGAAGTGTTCTAAAGTATGGTTTTATATGGTGCAAGTTTACGAGTGCTTCTGCATTTGTGTGTGTCGGCTGAAAGTTGTTTGCTTTTGCAAAACAGAAACCAACTCACTGCCCAGAATACAAGTTTTTTGTGATTTCCACCACCACTTCCACATTGTGGACCACATGTTTTGGTTGCATGTCATTGTTATTTATTTGTTTCCTTCAGTTTGCACATGACAGTTTGACAGGTTATAGCTTCAAGAATGACACATCAAAAATCTGAAATGCAGGTCAGAGGTTATATGTGTCTGAAATTTAAAGCAAGCAAGTAAATACAGTCAGTAAAACATTTTGAGTGCCAGGTTGGAAAAAGAGTGCATTTCACAGCTGTATAGGGGAGATGGAATAACAATAAAGCGTTTATGATTTTAACATGATTAAATAGTATGATCAATAAACGCAAATATGAAATTCGGATCACTTTTATTTCAGATGTAGCAACTACAAGAATTTTATATTTTAAAAACTGCTTTGTTTTTCGTTTTGCATCCCTGTTTTGATCAGACAAATAGTTCTGAGTGTGAATCTGCATCTAGTATCATGTGACTTTTACCAATGACGGGTCATGGGGTTTGTTGGTTTGTCTTACTGTAAAATATGACTTAATGCATGGTGTCCATGCATTGAGTCATCTTTTACTGAAGTGAGTGAGAGAATCAACTGTACTCAGGAAATGATGTCAGAGACCACTAACACTCACTTCTCTATTCACACGTACTGTCCACTGGTATATCACTGAGGGTTTTCCAGAACTACTCAAAAATCAAAAAATACAGTCATGATTAAAAATGTTACGCATAAATATTTAAATTTTTTGCTCCTTTGACTCCAACTTCCAGGCAGTCACACACACAGTTTGTCTTATAACTAATTCAGGCAGTCATGATGGATAAACTAGCTAAAGTACTGCTAAAGTTTAAGTAGTCTAAGTGTCATCTCATCTTAACTCCTGTGATTTGGTGGTTAGATTACCTTTAAATCACATATTTAAATCTATGTTGCCGCTAATTGTGAATATTATTATCTCACTGACAGACACATTGATATTGATTAATCTGCAGATGATTTTCTTAATTAAATGTTAGGTTGTTTTCTTTACAAATTGTCAAAGGTATTTTGTGTGCAGTCATATAGGACAGCATTAAATCTGCATATCTGAGAAGTTGGAACCAGCAAATGTCTGGCATGTTCACTACTGAAAAACTACTGAAAACATATTTTATGATCATAATAGGTCATAATTTAATCAAATTAAAGTTTATTTTCTCAACCAAACAAGTTAAAATGCAGAAGCAAGTACAAGTTATTATGTGTCTTCTATGGACATTTTTGTAAGGTAAAATAATAAACTTAAAAAGGCATTAACTAAAAGAATTGCAACCTTCCCATCTGTTACACAATAGTCAGAGAAAAACTCTGCTTTTGCAGTGTTACAAACATACCAGGAGAGGGCAGCATTTCTCTATGCTTTGCATGTATATTATATCTGTTCATAAGTTCACACAGCTCCCACATATTCAACTGTATGAAAAACAAACAAAAAACAAACAAACAATAATCTACAGTATTTTTATGCCACTTCTGAAAATTTAACAAGCTGAATCAATCAGTTCACGTCACTGTAATGGTCAACATTCATAATGACTAAATATGTGAGTTTCCTCCACATAAACTGTTACAGTATGATAGTTAGATGTGGTTATTATTGATGCTATGTAGAGTTTATTGACATATAAGTGACATAATGTGACAATATCTGTGGGTGCATACTGACTGTAGAGTAGATCCTGGAGGAGCCGGTGTGAAGAGGAAACCCTGCGGCCCAGTGACAATACCAGTGTGAAAAGGCAGTAAGATGCTTGGCATGGGGAAACTGAGAGGGACGCTACCCCCGGTAAACTCTTCTAATTTCATTACTCTACATGTTTCCTCAGCTTAGAGCCAATCACATAGTTGGCTGCTCTCTAGCGGGGGTCACACATAACAGCCGTTAAATTGTGACAGTGGCCCAGACTGGCATACCTCTGCACATAATCTGATTATCGGATCAATAACACAGCAACATTTGGTGCATAGCTGGGATGGCTGGCTTCTTCTCTGGTTACACATTGCTGGCATTCACCACTCGTTCCCACTTTATAGGTGACAAAGTGTGAATGCGAGCAGGAATTCAAATGGAAGGCTTTTTAAATAAGACGAGCTGCACAGCGTAACCTTGATCACATCTGGCCGGGCTACTGTCTCTGGATTCACACAGCTACTAAAATATACACACACTGATACAGAGTGTGTCACTGAGTAAAGTGTGTTCTCCAAATATTGAGACACTTTTCTTCAGGCAAATATCAGTATTCAGCTTCAAGAAGTATTTATTTTTCTCTGTCCAGCTAATCTGTTTTAAAGGTGCAGCGGGTGATTCTGCACTCTGAAATTTGATAAGTTCATATTACTTTAAAAAAATCTAGAAAACCGTTTGCCTTGAATAACGCTGAGTAAAGTTAATTATTAGTCTTAAGTTATGCTTACTATCTACTCGTTCAGTTTACTTACGATTACTGTACTTACTTAATTGTGAAGTTGTCCCAACTTAAAAATGACAAACTTGCTCTTTGTTAATGTGGAGAAAGATTTACCACATTGTCAAATATTTGTTTGGGATGTTTTGGGAATAAGACTCAGCAATCAACTATCTTTGCAACCTGTGATTGGCTAGAGTCTCCTGTAAAAGGCTAGATTTTCTAAAGCCTGAATAGGAGCCAATAAGAGGAGGAGCGGGACCCTCAGTACTGGGGCAGGGTATCATTTAAAAAATATGATAGCAGTACCAATACTAGTACCCTTAAAGTGGTATCAGTACCAGTAGATTACTTGATTCAAAACCTTTTTTCGGAGGATCTTCGTTATGAAGAATGTTTGCAGTGATTGGTTGCAAGCAAAACCATATAAGTTGTTGTTTTTTTTCTAGATCTGGGTACCAAAAGGGTTGAATGCAGGTGTCGTTAGACAGGAGAAGTTTCAATACTACTTGGTACTGTTTTTTTTCAATTAGTACCTTAAAGGTAATGAGTTCTGATAACTAACCCTGCTCATTACAGATATTTCCTAGTCTGAAATCCTATCTTACCTCAGTTTAGCATCACATTTAGGATTTTTGGTATCACAGAAACACATTTCCTAACTGTATTAATTTAACTACTACATTGCCACTGTTTTAGGTCCGTATGGCAATGACTGTGAACGTTACTCAAACTACTGACAGTTGCTATTTTGACTGACAGGACGATTAACTTTGAATTTGATCGATATGCTTATCATTTTATTTTTAACCTAGAAGATGATAATTGGAAAGACAGCTTCACAGAAAGGTGTGTTTCCTCTCCTCTGATTGATGTTTCAGACTCATCGAAGATAAAAATTGAATGCCCGTCTTTTCTGTCCATTACAGCAAGCTAGCTAGCGAGTGACAAGTGCAGTTTGACAGCCGTTGTCAAGGATACAGGCAGTCCAATGTGCATTCTGAGCACAGATACAGTCATGACAGGAGCCAAATGAAGTTAGGCTTTCTTAAGTTCAGATAAGAAGTGAGTCTGTCTGAGATAGGATAGGACACAGCCATGAGTTTGGGATTTTTTTCTGTGAAAGGAAGATAGGATTTTTCCTATCTTTGAAACTTACATTAAGACAGGACAAGCAGTTAGGAACTTTTTTCTGTAATGAGGCCCCAGAAGTCCAATTTTCTCTCAGACTATTTGCATTACATTTTGCATAAAGGTCGTTACATATCTTTTGCCCTACCCTTGGTTTAAATCAGTAGTAGCTCAGACATTGCTATTTATAATGTCATGCATGTTAAACATTCAGGAGATGGGACAATTTACCATAAAAATATTTATTGACATCGCAATCTTCTTGGACACAAAAATGAGAAATGACACACAAGAAAAATTCCAAAAATACTTAGAAAGTCCAAATTCAAAACATCCAAGAACGACACAGAGAACTAAAATGGAACATCATCATCATCATCACCATCATCATCAAACTGAAAGAACACAATCTTTGAGTCTGTTCAGAGCAAACACTTGTCGATCCGAACACATTTTTGATATGTTTTTGATAAATGAACTTTAGGCCGGTGATATACTTGTTTAACCATGCGTTCGCACACGTGTAGCATCCATTTCTGAGGATGCGCACGACATCGCTCCTAACAGATGCAGGTTGCATGAGGCAGTCATGATGTGTGTGGATGCAAATGCATGCACCTACTTAAAAGCAAGTATATCTCTGGCCTTATTCTCCACAAAAGACTCCTTTCATCATTCAATCACCTCACTCTTTAGAAAACACAATAAACTGAATCACAATAATTTCAGAACACTGGCCTAACCAAACATTTTAGAAATGCACATAAACACCAATAAATAGAAACACTTTATTTCAGAGAAACAAAATGATATAATAACAACAAAAAAAGGCATCATGATGAGAGTCACAAAGCATAAACCGCCATGAATGCTGCTCCTGTTTATCGCTGCATGTTGCATTTGTGCACCGCAGATAAGTGGATGATGATGACCACTGTACCAACAAAGAACATGAGACAGAGATAACCAGGGACGTTGGAGGGAATCCCTGCTCGCCGCTATTCATCCCTCTGTCCCTTCCATTCATCCCTCTATCTCTCTGTCCTCTGCAAAAGTCTGTTGTGATCCCGTCTTTCCCAGTCCAAACAGGTCACTGTGGCTCGCACCTCGCCAAGGTCTGTGCTGCACCGGCAGCGGCAGGAGAGACACAGGGAGATGCGAAAGAGAGAGCAACAGCAACCCAGATTATAGACAGTGACGCTCTCTCCCTCTTCCTCTCTGTCCCTCGCTCTGCTTTATCTCCATGGTGCACACACGTCGACCTGGAGCAAGGCTGTATACTGGCAGGGGAGGCCAGGAGCAGAGAGAGAAGGGGGTGGATAGATGGGGATGGAGTGTGTGTGTGGGGGGATAAAGGGACACGCTGCTTCAATAGCGGAGCAGGTCCAGGGACTAATTGGATCTGGTAATGGCTGGTCAATGTGACTGAAGGGCTCGTTAGAACCAGTACAGCTCCTTGCCTTTCTTGTGCTGCTGGAGGCCTGAGAAAAAAGGACACGGAAACAATGAGGAGGAACAACGGCGAACAACAGAACACAGGTTGTCATGGAACCTACTTTTGCCAAACATCCTGTTTTAGAGGAGGGAAAAGAGAGCTTCTGTGATGATTATGATGTATCGCGTGTGTGTATGTGTGTGTTGTGAGTGCGTAGGAGTTTCAATGGCAGACTATTCAACATTAGAATAAGAAAATAAGTGTATGCATCTGTGCATGTGCTTCCTACAGAGGTTACTGGGGTGAAAGTTGATACATGTATGTGTGTGTATGAAAAAAAGCAAAATTGGTACACTGAAGAACTGACCCCTCCAGCCCCTTTTTACTCCATCTTCCAATAACGATGGAGCAAGCTTGGACCCTAGGTCAACTTTCTGCTTTCCTGCTAACTAAAGATTGATGTAGATTAGCTGGATAGTTACCTAGGATTTGGTAACATCCACTATCAGATGTCACTAAAGTTGGGTACTATTCACATTTGAACTGATATGTTACTGGTAGCTGAAATTCGTAGTAGTACCTTTTGTTCAATACTACACTCTCTCTGTAAAAACAAAAATGTAATTGCAGTTCTAAAAAGTCCAAACTTCTAAATTTCAACATTGTTATTTATTCAGAACATTTTTGTTATTTACTGAAAAAACACACCACACAGTGTATGACACCCACAGGTTAAATTTGCCAGTAGAGAAGACTAAGTTGTTGTACAATTCATTTTCAAAGGCCAGGTAGGATGTTTGGGAGGATTTTGGTGCACTGCTTGTAAAAAGTTTCAAAAAGTACTGTCACTATGGAAACACAACCATACCTGCAGGAGCACAGGCGCTGTGCAAATTGAGAACACAAGTGAGTGACTATATGAGTGGCTGTGACTGTACCGGTCGGGTCGACTTATAGATAGCTGTGGGTAACAAGTTGGTTCTGGATCTGAGTTTTGCTGGTTCAGGCAGGGGCTGGTTTGCAAAACTGGACCCATACAGGACTCCAGTCCCTCAGTCTGTCATGTAACGTTGTTGTTTGTGGTTTGGAAGAAGCACATGTGATATTTCTCCTGTTGAGTTGTTATCATTACCACAGCTATGCTTGCACATTGTAATATTTCACAGTTAATAGTCTGCAATTCATGAATATTGGCTTCATACTAAGGTACAGACATACTAATAGATGTCACATACTGTTGTTAAATAGCAGGTTGGTAAGGTGTTTCAGACACAGCTGGCAGCTGAGTGTTGCTAACGTTGGTAAAAATGCTAAACCAGCATCAACCAAGGGAGCAAAAGAAGACCATTTTTTTCCACCAACTTGTCCAACAAGCTAATTAATTCCCTAAAGATGACAATGAAGTTGTTGATGCCTCACTCAAAGTTTTGTTGTCCACGAAGGGTTAAGTTAAAATTTGCACTTGCTGCAGACATGCTAATTTTGAAGCTAAAGTTAACCGTACAAGCTTCAGCTTTTGGATGCATTTTGTGTTTGGTTAGACGTGGTGTCTTAGTCACCTTTGTGTCTGGTATTACAAGTATTGCAGAGTGTTGACTGTGTTGCATTTCAATAAGTTTAACCACAGCTGCGATAACTATCAGCTAGCCATTATCCAGAATCTCTGCAATGTTAACATCACTCTATCTCTCTCTCTATACTCTACAGTATAGAGACAGAGAGACTCTACACATTTCAGCTGGATTGCCTCTTGAAGTTGGATTTCTGACTCAGAAAAGTGTAGCAACCTCACCAACCCCAACCTAAAAATTCAAGATGGCTGCTCTGCATATCAACGGTTGTGAAAGCTGTTTATTAGCACGTCTGCATTTTGTGTCCCATTAAATCAGTCATACACACAGTAATGTCCAACTTCTGTCTGTGGACATGTTGCTGTGGTGTTTAAATGCACTTAATACCAGATACACTGTTGTTATCAAGCACAAAACGTTTTTCTTACAGCTTCTTGTGCTGGAATGTGATTAACTCAGGTGTGACATCATTTTCAGCTCTGACTTTGAACCTCCAAGGTAAGTGTAATGCACCATTAGGAAGAATCAGTTTCAAGCGTGCTCTCATTATGTTCTATTCTTGATACGTAAATGTACAAAATACAAAAAACATCTGGCCATAAATAATCTGAACTTTTCATTTGTATTTGTTTAACCTGAGACACTAAACTGTAACACTTGTATTGTCCACCTAGTATTTCCAAAACCCTGATCCAGTTGAGTAGTTACCTGCGTCCATGTTGAGTGCCAGCGTCTGGCTGACGTCTCCTGGGGGCAGCAGGCTGGGCCAGGAGGCAGGGGGCTCCAGCTTGCTCACTTCATAGTGGCTTGGCAAGGTAGGGAGGTGAGGTGGCCTCACTGTGGGCATGAGCAGGGGCCCGTAGTGGGGCTCCAAAGCCGACGGTGAGTACAGTTCGTGGAGAGGCCGCGGGGGCCCGTAGGCTTGGGCCTGGGGATATGCCCAGCTCTCTGGTGGGTGAGGGTGGGAGTGAGGGTGAGCGTGTGGGTGAGGATGAGCGTGTGGGTGCGGCAGGCCCGGGTGCAGCCCTGATGCGTATGGGTCCATGGAATAGGAAGGAGCACCCGTCTCACAGTGGGAGCGGCTCTGAGGCGAGGAGTAGTTACTGTCCCAGAAGGAAGGAGGGAAGCTCCGTCGACTGTTTGGTGAAGGGGTATCTGGAGAAGATAAACAACGATCAAATTTAGGCCAAGTCACGAACAGTTGCACAACTGTAGTGCATCACTTGATTTATTGAGACAAATGGAAAGGCTGGAGCAACCCGCGCTAAAACGTAGATGTCACTCACATGACTGCTACACCCTCTGGCCCAGATATCTTCCCTATTGGATCATCCTGTCACACAGCCCTAGCCCCAACAAGACACAGAAATAAACACAACCACGTTCTAGCAGACAGAGAGTGACGGAGAGAGAAAGGTAGAAAGAGCGACGTCCCTATATCCTCGAGTTCTATATAAGGCAGATGCTCTGACCTGGAGGGAGCCCAAGTTTTAAATCATCGCTGTGGTGACATCTCTCACTCTCATGTCAGCCCAGTCCTTCTGAAAGTCTCACAACACGCTCATGCACACACATACACACTGAGACACGCAACCCTGTGGTAGCACCCGCTGCCCCTCTCCTCTGTCTCCTGCACCCCCACCTGTTGTTTTCTCTGCTCCCCCCTCTCCTCGCCCTTGACAGAATGTCAGCAAGCCATTATATGTTTTAAGCAGTATACTTTTATATTTAGATATTCCTCTGAAAACAGACACCGTGCAGCAGCCTGAGAGCTAGTGTTTCCCTCTGCCCCTATCACACAGACCACAGCGTATATAAATCTGACCTGCAGGCAGGCAGGCAACTGACTGAGCGACCATTGTGGGGTAGGAGCTGGAGCGGGAGTCAGAATGGCAGCCGCAGAGACGTTTGAAGGGGATACGCCGGCGAGGCTGTGCGCTTACGGCCATGTATAAACATAGCATCTGTTGTGAGGCAGGAAGCGTGTGTTAGGGCCGAAATGAAGACGTCCGACTGAACTAGGAAACAGACTAACAGCGACAGCAGAGAGAGGGACAGAGTGGAAGATATAGGCCCTACATGGAGATCCAAGAGACGTCTGCAGGCTGCTGTTAGAGAGGGACTTTGGTGTCTCTAGAAAATTCAAAAATCACTTAATTTTTACTTTGCATACAAAACAAATAAAAATATGAACATCTGATAATGTTACTGATGTTAAATTTTATTTAATGCTTTTCAGTTAGAATCTTCTGTTTGTACAAAACTTCAAACATCACTCACAATAGCTTATGAATCCCAGCAGTGTTTGCACTGCCAAGTTTGCCAAAGTATATCAACCTAGAACTGCAATGATTAGTTGATTAAAGCATTTCTTGAGAAAAAAAATGACAAAATTATCTGTTTAGTGAATATTTCCTGCTTTCTCTACCCATCTTTGAGAATAAACGGAGTAGTTTTGAGTTGTGGACCAACTGAGGCATTTTTGGACGCCACTTTGGGATTTGCGACACAGCAAAACCAACAAACCAAACAACAAACTGATTCACTGGGAAAATGATCGACAGATTAATCTATAATTAAAATAGATCTAGGTGCCGAGCTGATATTTTTATGGCACTGGCTGATTTGCTTCAATACTTTCAAGCATCCAAAAAAGACTTGTAATTCAGTAACAAATGTTGATACCTTTGTAGTAAATCTATGTTGTTTATGTTGCAAAACTTATTTGAGTGGAAAAAGTGCTGTAATATTAAACTAAAAAGATGAAATTCAATTAAAAAATGTGGTAAATGTGTTCATGTTAATGTTATGAAACTGCTTTGAGTGTATAAAAGTTATAAAATTTGTATCATAAAAGTACCAGAATCTAAAATTTTTGAACAATACCAAGTCCTAAATAAAAACAATCATTAGTTGCAGCCCTATACCAAACAAGCCTAAATGAAGCCTGGTATTCCTAAAAAATAAATAAATAATAAATGGCACAAAATAATTTTTGGACAGCTGGTTTTTCACCCCAAACCCTAAAAAAATCTAAAAAAGTGTTTACGCTTTCTCTTCCTTTTCTTTTAATCGTTACTCCAACCAGAGTCAAAGAAGCCCTTTTTGACTGCCAGCAGCTCTCGACCTCCATGACCTCTGAACCCTGCTCCCTGACCTCTCCAGGGACAACAGTCCCAACAAGCAGCTCTTTAAGTCCCGTCACCTGATCACATCACCTGTCTGATGCTCTGCTGTGCTCTGCAGAACTGTCAGCTCACCCTGTGTGGCCCCAAAAGCAAGACGCCACACTGACAACTGTAGCACCTGTGCTCACGTAAATAAATGGACATTGTGAAACCCACTACAGTGATGCAGCGCAGCACAAAACCAAGCTAAACTCAGTTCATGCAACTTTTTTCTCCAATATCTTTATGAAATAATTTTTTTGTAAAGATCATATGAAGTCACCTTATCTGGTGCAATAATATCCTTTAGAGATTAAACAAGATTTGTGGTAAAAAGATAGGCACTATTAGCTGTAGATTCAGCCTGCATCTTAAAGACTATTAATGTTGTTTATTGAGAATAAACAGTGTACTGATAATTTTATTGGTTATTTTTATTTTGTCTTGTTTTTCCCACTTACTCAGGACACCATCCAACTGCCCCATGTCCTTTTGTAATGTTTTATTGCACCAAACGTCCTATTTCTTCTTGTACTGTTATGCTACATCAATTTAAAGAAAACAATAATAAAAACAATAATATGAATAATAGTGATATCACAAATAGAAGTCTCAATACCGTACCGGACTGTATATCTATAGAGATATTGAATGATTAATAATTTTATTTTGTTATTATTATTTTATTTTATAAAATGACTGTTGCATTGTTTTTGTTTGTGGCTGTTCATATGTAATTCAAGCATTAATTCCAAATTCATGCCAATTTTTTGCACATGCTTAAGTCAAGGCTGGCTACTTTTATTTTATTTTATTAATGAAGGGACACAGAAGCACTTAAAGTGAAGTGTGTTTTCATTAGTGTATAATCACCTAAAAATAAGACAATACTGAATGTGTGAGTGTAGCCAACTCAAATTTGTTGTTTTGTAAAATCATTCTATTACAAAGAATGGACACCATATTTATAACAACTTATGCACAGTTTGTTTGCATTAGTCACACAAGGACAGGTGTGTACTTTTGTTTGTGCAAAAAGTCTTTGTGTATAGACAATGTGGTATACCTGTGCCCTGGTGGTCTGATGCCCGCCGTTTGCCCTCTCCATCCATATAGGTGCTGAGAGCCCTGGAGAAGTGCTCGTCCACCACGCTGCTAATGTCTCCCTGGTAGTAGGTGAAGAGGACGCAACGAGAATTCAGGTACTCTGCCTCAGGGGCCTCCTGCTTCTCCTTGGGACCCTCCTCTGGCCTCAGAGCCGCGGGCGTGTAGGAGGACGAGGAAGAGCTGGATGAAGATGAGGAGGAGGAAGCTGATCCTCCAGTGCCTGGGCCCCCAGACATCCCCTCGGGACCCCTGGGAGTGTCCATAAAATCCCGGCAGTGAGAAGAACTTCTGCTCAGACCTGTGGGAGCCTGAGAGGGGGGGTTCAGAGGAGAGGTGGGGGGAGGAGGGGAGGAGGGAGAGGGTTAAGACAGGTGTTGCAGAGGACAGTTCTGGAGCTGTCTATGAGACATTTTGACATAATGTTTTTCTTTGTGTGTGGCAGCACTGGCATGTGGGTGACTGCATGAGCATGTCAGGTATGAGTTTTGAGGGTGCAGAACGACTTCTGTGCTTGTAAAAGGTAGAATCAGTAGGATTTGTCTGAGTTGTTCATAAAAGCACCAGAAAGACACTTCAGTCTCATTCCCAGAAAGTCAAATATTAACGTTTTTCGTTTATAAAGCATCCCAAGCACACCAAAATAGTGAAAAAATAACGAGGGAAGGGTCTCTGCAGATGCAGAAACCACCCACACTTCTATTGGCTCATAAGTTATGATTTAGAAGGAATATTTTTATTTATCTTGTACATTTTTTAAGGAAAATGCTGCGTGTTGTGCCTTTAATATACAAACGGGACTGTCAGTATGATAATATTATAATAATTATAATAAAAATATTTTTTCATTAAATGAAACGAATACCGACATACCGACGTCTAATGACACTTAATCATTTTTCAATCAGGTTACTTGCTTTTACGCACAAGCTGCATAAACTAGCCTAATAGTTGTTCCTCACTTCAATGGCCCGCATCTCCCCGCTAACATCTGAAGTAAAAATAAATATCACGAGAACACAGACATTTAGATAGTTGCTCTTTTCCTACCTGTAGGCTGTTGATGAAAGCTGGAGCAGTCGGTGCGTACGGTGCGTAATGTCCATAGGCTGGGTACATAACATCCAAACAGCTCATGGTAAATGAGCGGTGTCTTCACTCTTCCCTTGAAACCGACCTTCCTGACAGAGACAGTAACAGCATTTCGGTTTTTTTTCTGCTGATGAGAAACGGGGTCGATGATCAGTGTGGAAAAGCTCTCGCCAGGCTTGACATAGTCTCCCCCAAAAGGAGCGCACACCTCTCCGCTCCCTGTGTGCGCCACGACAGCTGCGACAGCAAAATGTGGTGAGGTTTATGGAGCAAAGCATGAGGGTGTCCTGTCCTGTACATCTCTGTGTCAACCCCTCCCACCATCACCAGGCAGGCAGGCAGGCAGCCCTCCATCCCCCCACATCCAACAGTCCCACTATCAGACAACATCTAGAACAGATTAGTGATTGCACACAAGCAGACAGATTGTTTCCATTGATGTTAATAAACGAACCTGCTAATAAACGTCGTAGGGGAGACTGGGGCAGCTTGTCACACTTTTTGCTTACTTTAATTTCTCAGTCTTGGTGCATCACAGTCAGTCATATTCCATGTTACATTAAGTAATACATTTTTGAGCACAAATGTGCAATATTTAGATTTTTATTTCTGACTTTAATATAGATTTATACATGGTTAAGTACAGAATGTGCGTTTGTGACAAGTTGCCCCCACACCAGGTATGTTGTCATGCTATGCAGGGTAGATTATCACATATTTTTCCAAAAAAAAAAAACAACAACTAACAAACGCAAAAGAACATGTATAAAAATTGCTCCATCCATACATGCGCTTTTGCTCAGCAGTGTTATTCTGTGAGGCCCAGCCCATCGTATGCTCTATGTAGCTAATGTTAGCTAGCCGCAGAAGCAGTCCGCTGTAAGACACCTCTAGTATTATCTGCTGTTACAGACACCACCCTCCCTGAAGTGAATAAATTCTAGCCAGCGGGTCAGTCACAATGGAATTTTAGGTAACAAGTTTTAAGGTGGCAGACATTTTGGATGACAAACCATTCTGTTGCTATCTAGCTTCCTAATGAATCTTATATCTGATGTCATGATATGATTGGCTGAAATTAGTTGGTTCTAGCTTAAGTAAACACCTGGAATAATTTTTTTACAGAGAGAAAAATAAAATGTGTGTTATTGCTGGCTATTTGATTTAGGTATCAAAATACACATTTTCTCTCCTCTGTTATGCGCAAAAATAATGTAAATGAACAGACTTACTTATCTAAGTTTTATTGCACAAATAGTGCAGTTTAGTTTTTTACTTTAACGGTTGAAAACTACAAAAAATGTTCTCACTTCTCTTTTGTTCACAGCGACATATACTGTGTATCAAGAGCAAAATAACTTTAGAACAGTGTTGGATATATAACCTGTCTGACAACTTACCCATGTGACCAGATGTCCCACTCTCCTATGATTGTTGAAAGCTTATGATAGTTGTCAAAAGGACAGATGTAAATCATGTCAGAGTCTGGAATTGTAAAATTTCTGTTCAAATATAAAACACAAGCTAAAGTGTTTGCTAAAAAAGTGACTAATCACAGCCCCACTCGTTCTAAATCCTATAAAGGTTAAATCGAAGGTCACCCAGTGACACAAATAGATTCAGATGAAGTCATTGAACTTTATAACCAGCCACACGACAATGAGCACATGATACATGCGATTCAGTATCTTTTTTATTTCTTTCCATGTAGTCGACTGCAAGTGTGGATCCTTGAAAACTTTGTGCTCAGTCCAAGCATGAAAGTGTATCCATGGTCTTAAAACAGCCATCGGTTGCCAAGTAAACCCTCAAGTCATCTGAAGTATTTAGTGTGTTCCCAGAATGACACATAGGTGTCAACTATAGGTTGCATACACTGGTCATACCAACATGGAGGAGAAAGGGACTCTGCACAAATCTATGACAAATTATCACCTATCAGCAGTGCAAACAAAAAGATATTTTCACACACACACACAAACATACCCGATGACAATCACAAAGATGGCAGGACCACAGAAATATTCATGAATACATGTACAAAATGGAAATAAAATACATAAAACTTGATAGAAAACAAATTAGAAACATTCTCCGGATAGTGCAGTTTATGTCTCTTGTTTTAAGGGTTTACAGGTGCCTGATGTTTGGGCATGCCAGTCTTTTTGACAGGCACTTGCCTGTGTGCCTGGGAGAATAGTGTGGAAAATTTGCAGAATTCCATGGACGAGTGTCAGATGAGGTGGAATGTCTCTGATGTATGTGAGTGGACGAGCTCCTCGGGAAGTTACATCGTCCCTCCGCTGCGTTCTCTAGATGGAGAACATGGCCAACATCTCGCTATGCATACATCACACATAGTATGAATAACTAGTGGCAGGTTAATGGCATGCTAATGAATCAAACATGCTCTTAAATAGCAGTGGATAAAGCTGACATGCAACACTGAAGTTCTCACTTTGACCTTGTCTTGCATCAGTCTTGGTAAACTGATTTTACTGCAGAGCACTGCAATATAATACGATAATTTACAGATTATACTTTCAGATAGAGCCTCAGAAGGGCTTCAACAGAGAGTGGCTGAAACAAGTCATGAATAGTTTCAAAAGTGTAAATCCACTGATTGTGGCGCTCTATTCCTACTTCAGGCCATTACCTCTGCAGCATGATGTGTAATGGGCTACTAGTTCCATATACAGTACATGCAGGGTAATGCAGGACAGAATTGGAGTCATGGGGAAAGAGAGTGATGCAATGCTAGAAAGCTCACTGTTACACCAGCGTGATCAACAGCTGCAGCTGACAGAAGCGGAGGGAGGCCACTATTAGTATTAATGGCCATGACTAAATTTCTCTCTGTGTCTCTGTCTCTCTTTCTGTCTCTGCTCCTCCCTCCCACTTGTCTTCCCTAGTGATACGCACACACCTTTTCTCTATTTAATCACCCTGTGTTCCCCAGAACAGCCAACCCCTACTGTCAATTGTGTGTTTGCGCATGCACATAAACGCTGCAGCACTTGTAATTGACTGACCAAACTAGTAAGAGAGGCAAACAGTGTGCAGAAACATGGCAAAGAGCCCAGAGTTCAAAATGAAGTCAGTCGGCACATTGTGTTTGTCAGTGATACTGAACTGTGCATGCTAAAATCTTTGCATGTATAGAACAGTATGTGCAAGAGTCTGCAGTCGCTCTTGAGAGTGTGTCTGTGTCTGTGTGTGTGCTTGTGTGTGGAGGTGTCCCTGTGTCTACATTTACGTGTATATGCTGAAAATAAACACAGGTTACATCACTCCTTGTGACCCTGCAGCACATCGAGGCCCCGCCTCAGTTAAAAGAGGTCTGACCAGGCAAAGTCTCTCATTGGCTGGGATGTTGCAGGGCCAGTTGAGGTAGTAATGGCAACCTGGTTTTATTTAGACCACTATTCACATTGCAACACCACCATTAATAGTTTATACTCTATCCTACAAATACCTGAGAACACTCTTTACATGACTATTAAAGTGGTCATATAACGATCATTTTCAAACTCATGAAGGGTACTACTAGAATAGGTTTATGTACTTTCATGTTATTTTTCTCATACGGGCCATAGCTGCAGTACCTCTGGATACTGTCTGAAACATTCTTTTAGCTCCTGTTTCTTTAAAGGCACCTATAGATTGTGATATTTCAGCAATTTTATATGTTTATTGCAGGCCAAACTGTGAGACATAGATCTAATGAACTTGGGTACAACATCAAGCTACCCGCTTGAAGGTGTGTCTTTTAACTTAGGACAAGCTTAGCTCAAGTCAAGCAGCTATAAAACTTACACATTTCGTCTAAATTCTTCACAGTAAATGTCTCCCCTTAGTTTGTTATTTAAAAGTTAAAAAAAAAACTATTTTCTGCTGCTCAGTCTAAAAAATAACCCCATGACCCCAAACTAGTTACACATTATGCAAATGCATTACATAGTAATGTCACCAAGTAACAGAACAAATGCTGTAATAAAAACAAGACATTTCAGGCAAGAAAGAGTGAGTAACTCCTTTTGGAATGGTTTTTGATCTGTGTGACTTTGCAGACCTGTTACATGCACAAAAAGCTGTATAACACATTAAAGGAAAGGAAACCCCAAAAGTAATATGGACAATTTAAAGTAAAACTGCCATAATGCAAAAAAAAAAAAAAAAAAAACACTTGAAGAATGATTTATGTTAATGTTAATCAGGACAGTGCGATCAGGGAGCTTATGGTGGTTGTCTGTAAAATGGGGTTTGTTGAGGTATGAACCTGAAACCATATAAGCTACCTCCTGAAACAACAAGGCCTTTATTAAGGACTCAGTCTGGCTTGGTCCCAAGGGGGTCGGACCTCAGATTCCACTGTTGTTTATATGCCTCAACGTGTATGTGTGTGTGTGTGTGTGTGTGTGTGTGTGTGTGTGTGTGTGTGTGTGTGTGTGTGTGTGTGTGTATGTGTGTATATATGTCCAAGACAGAGATGTACAGCTGCCCCGTTGTCCAGTTGCACACAAACTCATCTCAGCTGTTCAAAATCATCACTAAGTGTCATCGGAAACACAGACACCCTGGGACACACACTCTCTCACACACACACACACAAAGGGCCACATATGGACAGGTTTGGCTCATTCATCCTTCTACACAAATGTTGGTGATAAATCTACTGTGATAGAATGTGCAAGTGTGCAGCTATTTTCTCCCTAAAACAACTCCTTCATTGTCCACACAGACCACCAGGGCCCAGAATACCAGAGCCTCCAGTCTACAAGTCAGTCAAAAATATATAAAGGATTTTAAAAAAGGATTATATTTGTTTTAGAAATGTACACTGTATATTACTGCCAACCATTTCCACAGCAGACCTAAGCCTTAGTTTTTACATTGATTAATGCATTTTTAATACCTGGCAGTCATCAATTTCATCAGTCAACTTGCAGGGACATGAAACCCGATTAAAAAAACATCTTGTTTCTTTAATAGTCACAATGTATCCAGAGATTCAGGGTACTAAAAACATTTTGATTGTATTAACCAGTCTTAAATGTTACATTAGAGTTCAGCTAATGCAGAATTTTTTCTCAAATGTTTCTCAAAATATATTCAGAAAGCACCTGAATTCACCTCCAAAATATTGTATCAATATTCCTGGCATCATTTTGTCACTGAACAAAGAGAATTGTTGGACCAACTTAAAAAAAATACTTGAATTGGTAACACATTTTTTTCAAATCAGGTTCACAAGTTAGATTGACACAGTTGCTTTATGTCAGATATATTATCTGCGTGATTTCAAATCAACAGTTTGCATTAATGCAATCTAAATTTAAGGCAAACTGACTAAGAATTTTCCAGTTTTCTAACTCAGATATTTACATTAACCAAAATGAAAATACTGCTCCTTAGCAACCCAATAGTATGGTTTCAGGAAAAGTAATTTTTTATAGTAACCTTAGTGTGTCCTTTCACAGTCACAACATGGCTTGTGGACCAACACATATGCATAATGTGCCTAAAAACTGGTCTCATTTATGTCATTTTCTCTCAAACTCGACTCTATTCTCAAACTATAGATTAAACAAATTGTCAACAAAGTCCAGTAGTGCAGTGAAGTATTGAGCAAATATGCTTAATATGCAGTCTCAGCACATACAGTGTTATTTACACCAGTATGGACAAAGTGCATAACACAGTTGGGCGATGAGGCAAAATCTTTACAATACAGAAACCCCTTTAACCAGCTACTGCCAGTGAGTATTATGCAACTGAACACTGTAACTGAACATTACACCTCACTCCCCTCACACACACACGCAAAGAATAAGTGATTCTTGTCAAAGCTTTCTTGTCAAAAATAATCACCTATTGTAGTTGTTCCCATTCTTTGAACGCTCACCTTTTTTCTACTGTAAGTGAAGTGTAATTTTTTTTTCTAGGCTTATTCCTTACCAAGAGAAGAATAATGATTTATTATCACAGAGCTTGAGAGATCACAGAGGTGTGGTCAATAATAGTCTAGTAGTAATGAGAGAAAAAAATGTATCTTTTGAAATAATTTTGTATGCAGAATTTTGTATGAATTGTGATTTAATTACCATGTTCAAATATAATTTAAGCAACCTCAGAGCAGATGCTGCTTTGGTCCTACTGAGTTCTGGCTTTAGGGGATGTACAGTTTGGATGTTTGGAAAAAAAATGTGTAATAAATAGCTGTGGCACATCAACATAACTTCAAAAGTCATTAATGTAAGGAAGTAATTTGCACTTCAATTCACACACAAACACAGCAGAGGACTTCTGCACAGGTAAATGTTCACTGTTTATTAAGTCTAACCCTCTGAAATGGACAGAATGCGAATTAACAGCATCCTCGGAGACGCTGACAAGTGCTACATTCCTAACATCCTATTACTGAGGGTACCCTGCTGCCATGTTGCCACTGGGTCACTAGAGTTATGCACACACAATCACAAATTCACACACTTGATACACACACACACATACATATATAAAACGTATAAAGAAGGATGCACACAGAAATATTAATATGGACATGTGGGATTGTCACCTTCCTGCCTGACATTCCTGCTCCAGTGTGCCAGAGGGGGCTGCAGCAGCTAGAAGGGCACTATGGGCAGCAGCGGGTGGAGGGAACGAGATATGGAGGGGCAGAATCACAAATGCGGCATGTCACATGGTCAAACACAGAAGATTTACGACTGATCAGGTTCCACATCGGCAGCATGGTGTTGTGGCTTCAGAATGCCAGGTATGGGAGTGAGATCAGACTCCGGCTTTAGTTTGTACACCCTTTCTGGCAACTGCAGCCCAGAGTGACTGGCTGAAGAAGGCAATTTGGCGTGAGGTACGTGGTCTCTGGTTGTCTGGTCGTTTAAAATCTTCCTGGTTGTATAGATTTACATACCTCTGAACATGCAGACTGAATAAAAAAGGTGGGGAGGTAACCAAGTACAAATACTTTGTTACTCTACTGAAGTAGAGTTTTCAGGTATCTGTGCTTTATTCCAACTTTCACTTTTACATTTTACATTTATTTTTTACATTATTTTTATTTAGCATTATTGTGCACTGCCTTCCCAACATCAAGACTGATTTTAACCTAAAAGGATAGGACAATAACATAAGGAAAAGATGATTCCTTGGTGTTTCCATCAGTACATATCACGCACAACAGACATAACAAGAAAAAAACGATGTAACAAGACAAAATAACTGATGCAAAAGACATAACAAGACAAAAAACTATGTAAAAGAAGTAACAGGTCAAAAAAGATAAAACAACACTAAAAACAAGGTAACAAGACAGAAAAGACATAACAAGGCAAAAAATAATGTAATAGATAGAACAAGACAAAAACAATGTAAAAGAAATAACAAGATGAAATTACTTAACAAGCGGGAAAATGACATAAACGATGCAACAAGACATAACAAAATGAAAAACTAATGAGGTGACAAAGATGCAACATCACCAAAAACTACACAGAAGATGAAACGAAACAAAAAACACGTAAAAAGAAGTAAAACATCAAAAGACACAGGAAGACAAAAACAATATAGCAAGATGAAAAGTTAAGGTCATAACGATACAACATCACCAAAAATGACGTAAAAGATGTAACAAGACAAAACAGACAATAGAGGGAAACTTGATTGGAGGAAAATTGAGGTTCAGTTAGGTTTGCACATAAGCAGGAAGTACAAATGTCCTTCAGAGGATATGTTTTATTATTTTCATACTTTCCATACATTTCAGAGCCTTTTTCACTTTTACTTCAGTAAATAAGTTGAATGTGTACATTGTGCAGAAAACTGATACATGTTGTGAGTGAAAGCAAGAAGACAAAAAGGAGTGATGTGGGAAATTAGTTCCACAAATAATCAGAGACATGCAGACAGGTGAGGAGAACCACAAAACTTAAAAAAAAAAACTCCTTTCCTTTCTTTCATTTTATTTCACCCTCTCCAGTCAGGAGCTATGATTTACTCACCGGTGACATCATGGAGACCACAGCTATTTTTATTGGCTGGTAAACGGCCAGCTCTTCTCTATGCTATGCCACCTGTCCAATCCGCACCAGTCAACAAGCCCCCGGGAGGGAAGAAAAAAAAAGCCAACCACCCAAAAATGATTGAGAGTTGAAAGGCGGAATATGATACACGCATGCCATGCTACTGTCCTAGGCATGTTTCACAAGTCAAGTATCTTGTCACTGCTACTGGTTTGCTATCCTTATTTGCCTATGTTATTCATACACTGTGTACAGTGTACAGGGTGTCCTCATTAAAACACACAGTAAAATTAAATACTCCACTCTAAAGGAAGCCTTGTGATCTGCACCATGTTCTGCTTCCTTTTTCTCCCCTGCAGGGTTCAGGCATGTGTGAGTGTGTGTCCGTGTGTGTTTGTGTGACTCCAAGGGTGGGGTTATTCCTGGTCCTGTGTTGTGTGTTCTTAGGTGCCATTTAGTCACATGCCAACAGACCAACCCTTGGCCCTGAAAAATGATAAGTACTGTAACGGGAGGGAGGGGCTGCGTGATGTCAACTTTTACCTATAAATTGGTGCTAAATGTAAAGAATAGCTGTAGGTAATAACACATGTGAGAGATGATGATGACGATGATGATGATGATGGGCGAGCATGAGTTTCCAAACTTTTTCATGTCAAGGATCCCTACAATAGATGTACATTAGACCAGAGACCCTTATTTGAGGTGATTTTGTCTCAAGGAAACCCCTATTTTTTTTTTTTTTTAGGTTTGAAAATAAAAACATCTTCAGGGTCAATCAATGATAAAGCTCCAATTACTATAAATTATAATAAATCAAAATGGCCAATTCTATTTCTTCTCTTGTTCTTCCAACTCCCAAAGAATGGGACAAAAGTTAAAATTTTCTTTTTCTCCTCTTGCTGGATTCATTGTTGTGGTGTAAGGTAGTTATGATGAGCCCTATGCATACTAGTTAGTAGTTAGAAAGCACACACACACACTTTGCTATGCTAACATTACCAACTGCATGCTTGTTGACATACCACTGATGGCAGCGTCCATGCTGATGCCAACAAAACTACTGCATTGCTGCAGGAGGGGGGCTCAGCCTGTCAGTCTTGACAGATTTTGTGCCTAAATTAGCCACTGTTTATGTATCGTTTTGTCAAATGTTCAAATGTGGACTTGATATTGGACATCATCAAAATACATATTACCCAGCAATCATCATTGCATAGCTGTATATGACAAAAATACCAAAGAAATTTGACAAGCACTGGGCAAATTGACCCCCCCTTTGGCCATTCTAGGGTCTACAAGTGAAACTGCTCTGAACTCTGGTGGTGACCAGTGGCCTGTGTATCCAGGTACTGTATTGGCTAAAAAACTTATTTTGAGAGATTGCAGTATAGAGAAGAGGGTTTGATAAGCAGTGGGGACTGGTGTTAAGACATTTAAGGGGTCTGAGAGAGGGCCAAGATGTGGAACGAATGATTGATATTATTAATCCTGTAACAATGGTAACTGTAAGTATTTACACATTTGTTGTTTTTTTTTCCCTTTCTTTTCTGTCCTTGTTTTCTCTCTTGGTTTGTCCTCTTGATTTTTAACATGAACACAAACTGTGGGACAGGCCCCTCTAGGGGTGCATAGAGCCATTACTGTGGGGGGGGGGGACTGGATGACAGGAATTGCCAAGGAAAACATTTTGAGATCATGGCAACGAAAGAGGAGATTAACACCAGCAAACATGCATTATTCAGTGGACTAAAAAGTGAGTTGACAAATAACACCAAACAAACATGTAGCAAGCTAGGCAAGCAAGCTAAGTGCTCTGCAATTAATTCCTCACACCTTTAATGGATAAATCATATCACACTGCTCATTAAGCTAAGCCCCACAGGCTTGGGCACATATATACGCCTAAATAACCAGCAGGAAAATGTCTTACGTCAAGTCTAGACTTTGCTTAGAGATAAGATCGTTTCCACATCAAAGTAAGGATTTATAGATAACTACTTATACATGGTTTCCTGTGTTATACAGAAACCATTCTTAAGATCAAAATGAGGCTTGTGCCTGGACTCCAGTTTGTTAATCACTGAACTAAAGAATACACTGCAATATATGGAAAAACTCAAGTGTTATTAGATAGTAAAATCCTCAGATTAAAAAAAGAAAAAAAAAAGCTACTGAGAGACTATTAAAGAAAACATCAGCATTATTAGAGAACCACGCAAAGGTCTTGAGTTTAAAAATGAATGAGGGTCTAATGTATTCTATTTTGATGCAAGTAAGGGTTTTTGAATGAGCAGGTATAGGCTCTGTGCCTTTGTAAAGGATGAGACAATATGGAGACATATGTATTACTAATTAGTGTCAGAATCATCTGAGCATGAATGGGAACCAACAACAGCATTTAACAAATGAAGAGCCAGTAAACCAAAGCTTAAAACCTGTGACAGGATCTGCTGATGAAATATTTTTTACACGTATGTGAGAGAATTATTTTTAGTGTGAGTCTCAGGAAAGAAATAAAGGCTTATTCCTAATAATCATTTGTCTTAATCGCGCAGAAGACAGGAAGAATTCTTGATCTTACTGCCTTACTTGCATCACAAATCCATGAATGCGACTAGGACTCCACCTTGTGGCAGGGACATGAAATGACATTCAGGACACTCAGTTCCTGATACGAGATCTTTGCTCTGATGAACAACTCCAGTGGGTGATAAAGGTTTAAAAAGGGAGACAAATGTTAACAATGTCAAAATTCTGTCTAAAGCAACTGCTCTTTGTCCAAAAATGCTGTTATGTGATCAAAATGGTTTTATTTCTCAGTGAACTATAGTGAACTCACCATCAAATTACTTTTTCTTAGCAGAAACTGTTAATATTATTAAAGACAAAGTCAATCACAAACACTGACTTGTTTGTTTAGTGAATAACATTTCTGAATTTCTTAGAATTAAATTCTCTTTTCATGAAAAATATTTATTTTAAAGGACCAGATGTGTAGGATTTATTAGCTTTTCTACTGGCCACTTTAATAAGTTATACATTTTATATCAAAATTTATAGGCTAGAGTAACTCTTTTTTAGCTTTTTGTTGTTGTTGTGGTTGTGGTTGTTGTTTTCTAATATAGGAGGTAACTGTCAGGGTCAAGATTTAAGAATTTTAGAATTACAGTCATATGCACCAATGTCTATGTATGTCTACTCTATTTTTTATATATATATTAGTTTATTATATTATTGTTTCAGTTAGTTTTGTTTTGTTTTTTTTCCCCCAAACTCTAAGTTTTATTTCAGTTAGCTATTTTTTCACACTTAGTTTTAGTTTTCTACACGTTTTTTAAAAAATGTATTTTATTATTTATATGCAGGGGTGGAAGTAATTAATTACAAATACTCAAATTACTGTAATCATTTTTTGGGGGGTACTTGTACTTTTATGAGTAGATTTTCAAGTCTGTACTTTTACTTGTACTTAAGTATTCATTATGCCATGTAATCTACTTAGTTACTTTTAAAATCATAGTTGAGTACTGAGTACAATTTGAATTAATATCCAGACCTTTTATCTGCATTTTTGTAGCCAATAAAGTGATTTGATAGCAAAAAAGCCAATGAAAACCAGGATATATGGCCAAAAAACAAAACAAAAGAAAAAAGTATATTTAATGACTGATCTTTCATTTACTTTTCATTAAGAATTTAACCAGTTAAAAATGTATTCATGGATATTTAATCAATCGTTGTGGCAGTAACTGCACCTCATCTAGCTTTGTTTTGTTTGCTGGAGACATTTGCCGAATAAGGAAATAAAAACTTGAAATGAGAGGAAAAAAAAGACAAAAAAACAGCCAATCAAAATGAGGGGAGAAAAACGCTTGTTTTGTATCAAATCAATTACTAATGATTAATTGATTGTTGGTGTTTTAACTATTGGTAAAGCAAAATACAGAAAATTTAGAGCCCTAGTCTGGAGAGGTGATGGTGACATCATCAGTTAAAAGTAACTAATACTCTGAGTAGTTTTTTTTGACAAATACTTTGTACTTTTACTTAAGTATTTTTCTAACACTAGTACTTTTACTTGTAATTGAGTAATATTTTAGCAATGTAATAGTACTTGTACTTGAGTATAGATTTTCAGTACTCTTTCCACCACTGTTTATGTTATTTATTTTATTTTATATTTTATATTCTAGTCTAGACTGTTTTAATTTCAGTCAACTAACATGTTTTAGCTTTTGTTTAGTTTCTAATTATTTATTTTTTATTTTGCATGTATTTAATTATCTATAAATTATTCATTCTAATTTTTTTTCTTTTCTTTTTTTTTTTTATTTAGAGGTTCCATATAGTAGATATTACTGTGACAGGTAGCTCTAGTGTTAAACGTGGCTCCTCCGCGCCATTGGGGGGCGTGTGTCCGCTGTAATAAAATGCCATCGTGGGTCGACGAGGGCCGCCCAGCCATGTTGAGGAGTCTGTCAAGCAAACTGCAGCCCGCCATTGTGTAGAAACCAGGCTCTGTAGAGAGATAGGGGTGCTTGGCTGAAACTCTTCAATAGCTAGACCAATTCTACACCCTGCCGCTTTTATTTAGGAGTAAATACAGTTACACAGGCTCCGGGGGGGAAAGACATGTCAGCCAGCAGCCTTCTTGAACAGGTAAAGAGAGGTATTTTCTGAACATTTACGAGGGCCAAATTTCCCAGCATCGCGACGGCTAGCGAGGATAGCTTAGCTCAGAGGCAGCGGCTGTGGCTCAGTAGTGCAGTAGGCCTGACCACCTGCTAAAGGAACTGACTGCTGAAAATATATCTCTTCATCTATTTTTCCCCTTCCTCTCTTCTCATAAATCAAACCTTCATGAATCACCTGGACCCAATCCAGAGACCGAAAGGCCAAGCTAATAAAGGTAAGCAGAAATATTGTCTAACATTGACGACTTGGGTTGAGTGAATGCGGATCTTTTTACGTGCGGTGCGCTTTGAAAATCTTGCGTGCGCGTATGCGATAGCTTGTCTCCGGGGCCTGTCTGAAAGTTGCGAATATTTTTGCATTTAATTTGCCACTTTAATGAAACACAAAACTACACTGTGTTTCATAGGACTGCTGTCGGCCCTTTAGTCACCATTCCCGAGTTCCCTTTACATCTTTGAAATGGCACTTGTAAGGTTCCCACAGTTAGCATTAGCTACCGCTTGACAAGCTAACATTAAATGGCAACATGATACACATCAGCATCCTTTTCCTGGTTGTACTTTAAGTGCTTTTTATTGCACTGACAAGTGTGAGAACACACAGTAACGACTCAGTTTGTCTCGATGTCGGTCACTGTGAAACATTTTTGCAGAGTTAAACTACAGGTGCCATCCTATCACGCTGGCTAATGTTAGCCAAGTCCGTCATGTTGAAAGGACTCTTGGCGCTCGTTAACATGGAGACGCTGCGCACTGCATGCATGCTAACCATACAGCTAGCGTGCTAACGTTAGCTTATTGCTAAGTTAACCCAAAATGACACGTCTTCCGACATGCTTTTCCTGTGTCCAAATGGGCCTCGCTTTTTCCCGTCATCACGCTGTTCAGGCTGTAATGTTAGATAACATCTATTTGCCAACCCTTGTGTGTTTTTAATTTAGCTTTTCCGTGTCCTGAAACGCTCTCTGCATGTCATCTAACACAACACTGTCAGCTATGGCAGAGAGCGCTCAGAAACTTATGAAAACAAACCACCGACCACTCGTCCACCTGCATTAAAAAATACATTAACAGCTCTGGAAATTTCAATAATGAATTAACCTAGCCTTTATTTTAATTAGCATGGTTTGATGAGAGAATCCTAATGTGTTGTAATTTTGCAACAATATGTATCCAGTGTAATGTAGGGCTGCAAAATTAAGATTATAGAAATCACTATATGGCCAAGCAGAATATCCAGAGGCTGCAATTAAATAGAGATAGGATGATAAAAGTAGTAAAACAACATTATAATAAAGTACTGTAGTGCTGCAATGATGTGCTGACCTACAGATCTTGTTCTCCAGATGTAGGAAAGCATGTTTATTTTGTATAGATAACAACAAATGTCACTTCATTATAATTTTAATAGTTTTGTGCAGGAGGTGATGCGATCATATGATTGTCATGCCCCGAAGAACATGTCAAAACAGTGATAATATAAAGAATTGCTGTTTTTGCATATTGGCTAGAAATGTGCAACTATTTTCTCCCACAACCTGTGCTTTTTCATGGTCTGCACCTTTTCGATATTTGTCTTTGTTTCTCCCTACCAACTAAAAATTATCATTCCCACTAATTGTGAATTATATTGTAGAGTTATTTTATATATGTTTTTTTTTACAACCATATTGTCAGCGCTCAAGATTAAGGATGTCTCTGGGACAATAAAAATAGCACCTGGAACGCAAAGATATGGTGCCTGGGACAATTATGGGGCAGTAGAGAAACTTATTACAAATGAAATTATTGTGTTTGTGCGTCATGGAATATATATAATTTTAATTGTCTGTCTATTTAAGACTGAGCAATGAAATGGACTGTAATTTTGTAATGAAAGGGAAATGTTTGTGCACTGCAACTGTATTTTGGTGTCTTATAAACCCATGAGGGTTGGGCACTTTATGTGCATGACATGAAAATGTAAAGAATCATCATCATGTTTAAATTTGCGAAATGTGAGGAGGGACAGTCACAAATTCTACACTACATCACACTAATGGTGTTTTAGATAAATCAATAAAATGAAATAATCGAAGTGTTAGGGTAAGTGTATTATGAGGTATGTTCAAAATGTGTGTAAATTTCCATCACTGCATACCAAGCAGAAATTAGTTTGCATTGGCACTGCTATTTACAGGGATGCACAGAGACAGATTAACAAGAAGGAAACAGTAATTAACCAATCACTAAATCAATAATGTAAACCTATATTGGTCAAACACTTGAGGTGATTTTATTTTTTTCATTTTTTAATTCAGATACAAACGCAGGGAACAACTAACGGAACCTCCATGGCAGAACAGAGTAGATCAGTGAAGTGATACAAGTTACTGGAAAAAAGTTAGTATGGGGGGGGGGGGACTTTTGCAACAGTTAGAGGACACGCAGGAATAAAGTTCATTTTGAGCCCTGTATATTGTCGAGGGATTCTAATATCTTAGATGGTGTTTTTTGCAAATATTTAACCAGTGCATGGTTCATTCACCTAATCACTCAGGCTGATTCATCACATTAATCAAGCTTATGCTGTGGCCTATAATCTGAAGCATATTGAGCAGTTATAGTATGTGAAGTTTTATCATGCTCAGCTTCATGGCTTTTCCTGTGATTGAATAATTGCAGGAAGTGCATGTTATGTAATAAGTAATGATGATGCTGATGTGAAATGACCAGATAATGTAATGTATCCCACCACTCTACATCTCTGTAGTCACACAAATGTGTATGCTCTGTTTACATCAGTGTTTTCTTTTCAGTGCAAAACGGAGCTGTGACCCAAAAGGATACTTTGAATGACGATGAGTTTGAGCCTTACCTGAATACTCAGGCCAGACAGGTAAGCTTTTATTGACTGTTGTTTGCCAACAGGTACTGCTTTTCAGTTGAATTTCTTTTATTATCAGAAGACTAAAGTGCCTTCAAATTATTTTTTGTTCTTAGTTAATTATATGTCTTTTATGTCTGTCTAATGTTGGAAGTGGATTTCATAGATACAGTCAACAGGTTGTAACTTCAACCTGGACTTAGATGTAGTTGTTGTTGTTTTTTTTTTATCTTTGTATAGTCATCTTAAGCACATCTAACAAAAAAGGTAGCTTAATTCTTACAGCAAGTAAGTCAGCAGTGATATTATTGATGCTACCTTCTTTCCCGCTCTGAATTAGGGCTAGATGTTATGATTAAATATATTTAAATACTGTAAGCAATAGAAGTACATTTAGTTGGATTGCTCTAGACCCTTATATGATATATTCAACGTTCACCGATCCAGCATTATTGATGCAAAGTGAAAATATGGATCTGCATCACAATTGTTAAGATATGCTTTAATTTTGAAATTCATATGCCATGTCTGTGTCATTGTCTGACAGACTTGAGTCATAAAATTGTCTAATTATAATTAAATTGGTTTTTCTGAGTTAATTGTGTTAAATGAGCATGTCTCGTCTGTCGATTGCAGACCCCTGAATTAAATTGAATTGAAATTGTATCATGACAGCCTTTGTGATGTTGGCAAATATCACATTGTCCAAAAAAATGGTTATACTTTCATATTGTGATGAAACTTGTGATTTACACCCCTTGTAAGCAAGGTGATGTATTGTAACTGTCAAAGTATGAAGGAGACACCATCACTTGTATTTATCACCATCTGTATAACATCCAACATCACAGAACCACGGCTGGAGATGGTTTATAAGATTCCATGAATCTTTACATGCAAACTATTTATTTAAAAACTACTGTTTTTGAGAACAAATGCAGTGTCAGAAAGCATAATATTGCAATACTTGAGTATATAAATATTTTTGTAGAACCCTATACTGAATTAGGGGTGCAACAGATCACCATACTCTCAAGTTACACTCGCCCACGGTGTATCTATATAAAGATCTGTAAACGATATATATTAATTTAAAAAAAAACGAATAGTCTTCATACCTAGTCTATTGTTGTTACCACTCTGTAGTCTGTCTCAATGTCCAGCTCACAGCAATATTTGATTGGTTACATGTCACAAGTA
The DNA here is from genome assembly GCF_056507025.1 of Lutjanus erythropterus. NCBI lineage: Eukaryota > Metazoa > Chordata > Actinopteri > Lutjaniformes > Lutjanidae > Lutjanus > Lutjanus erythropterus. The sequence goes on from NC_139334.1 coordinate 16,420,185, forward strand.
ATTGGCTATCAACACTGAAGGCTGTGTCAGACAGGAGCTGCTCTGGTGCGCAAGCTGAGCTGTGTTTTGGAGGAAGGCAGCAGATATTGCCGAAGATGTAATGAACATCCATTTATTATTCTTTGTTTCTATGATAAGCATGCCCAGTTTCCCAGTGCACCACTGAAAATTACTTAAGTCATGGCGATGAGATTTCACTCAATAGAGGAAAACTGCTGCTTTTAAATTACTCACTCTTAACCTAATGATTGCACTTGAGAGGTAAAACACAGCACATATCTGTCTTTTCTCTGCATTGATTCAAGTTTTAGGGAAATATTACTTTACAAAATTTAAAAGTGGCATTAGAACTGTATTTGACAGTGTAATGGTTAAATTTTGCAACTACTCTGAGTTACAAATAGATTTTTTTTCATGGTGGCTCCCAAGACATTTCTGCACCAGAAGATTAATATACAGACTTGCAGACTTATTGCTTTATTTTTTGTGTGTTTCTGTTTTTTAAGCACTTACCCTTGCTTTTTGCATTTCTGAGAAAATGCAGGAAGACCTTAAGGATGCACTGCTGGAATGAGTGTGTTTGCTGATTGTCTAGTTTTGAGTGGCCTTGGATTTTATTTCTCTTTACTGTGTGGTAGATGGAGTTCCCCTTGTATAGTAACAGACAACACAGCCTGTGAAGTGGGTTGAAGAGGAAAAGAATGGAGTCTGTATTTTCCTCCACTGAGAAGAATCCTTTTGTTAAAGAGGCGGTTGATTTTTTTTTGTTGTATAATTCAATCAGTGCATTTACAGATCAAGGAGCGTGAGAGGGATTTAAAGAAAGCTTCAGTATTGTGTAGCTTGGTGGATGATGATAACAATGATGTTAATAACAATAACAGCAAATAATCTTGTTCTTACTTTGGATCAAGAACAAGGTATGCATTTGTCACAGTACTGTTAATTTTTTTTATGTTAATAATTAAATAATATTAGTTGATAAATATTGGCTGTAATAATCTGATTTGACAGAATATGTCAGTGTTTTATTTAAATTCTTAGACAAAGTGTTCTATAAAAGTGTACTTGATGTCTTTTTATGTACTTAACTAGAAAATGTAAATGAACATTTGAAGAGTTAGAAGTGTTTTTTCTTGTTTTAGTGGTTATAGTTCAGACAGAGCTATGGAATATTAAGTCATCCATCTTTGCTCACTACATCTTAGCCTTTCTTACCCTCAGGTGTCCATAAACTGGGCTACAGATTATATAAATTTCTTTTAAATACAAAAACATGACACTTTTGGCTATCTTAACGGTTATGAGCAGAAGGTAATTGTTATTGGCTAAAGAAAATGCATATAGTGCGCCCCTATTGTTGTATTATCAATTAAAATTTGAGTAGTTGAAAAGAACTGTTCTTTTTTTTCCTTGTCACTAAAACAAATTCTTTTTCTATTTAGAGCAATGCCTATACGGCCATGTCGGACTCGTACATGCCCAGCTACTACAGCCCCTCCATAGGATTTTCCTACTCCCTAAACGAGGCAGCATGGTCCACAGGTGGGGACCCTCCTATGCCTTACCTGGCCTCCTATGGACAGCTGAGCAATGGGGAGCCCCACTACCTCCCAGACGCTATGTTTGGCCAGCCAGGCCCCCTGGGGAGCAACCCTTTCCTGGGCCAGCACGGTTTCAACTTCTTCCCCAGTGGCATCGACTTCTCCGCATGGGGCAATAGCAGCTCTCAGGGACAGTCGGGGACACCGCAGAGCTCTGGCTACAGCAGCAGCTATGCCTATGCTCCCAGCTCGCTTGGGGGTGCCATGATCGATGGACAGTCCCCGTTTGCACCTGCTGCCAACGAGCCCCTTAACAAGGCACCTGGTATGAACAGCCTCGACCAGGGCATGGCAGGGCTTAAGATCGGCGGTGCTGCTCCTGGTGGGAATGGGGACATGGCTCCTAAGGTGGTTGGCTCTGGCTTACCTGGTGGGGGTCCCCTTGGCCCGGTGTCATCTGTAGGACCTCCCAGCATGCCTCCTGTCTCAATGGCCCCTGCCAAGCCCGCCTCCTGGGCTGATATTGCCAGCAAGCCAGCCAAGCCTCAACCCAAGCTGAAAACCAAGGGTGGCATGGCTGGTGCCAATTTGCCTCCTCCGCCCATTAAACACAACATGGACATCGGCACTTGGGACAACAAGGGCACCATGCCTAAAGCTGCCACCCCTCAGCAGGTGCCCCCTATTCCCAGTAATGGGCAGCCGCCCAATCAGGCTTCCCCACAGCCCGGAGCTACTGCTGCAGGGAACCCACAAATGCCCCTCAGCAATGGACAGCTGGTACCGCCTGTTTCCCAGATGGGGCAGCATCAGCTTCCACCTGGGCAACCAGGTATGGCTCAGATGCCCCAGCCTCCTCTCTCCCAGGGTCCTCCTCCTCCCCCAAGCCAACAACAGCAACCTTCTCAACCTACTCGTTGGGTCCCTCCACGGAACCGGGCCAATGGATTTGGGGATGGCAGTGGGAGTGGAACTGGCCAGTCACCCCCCACCTCTTCTGGTGTGGGTGTGGTTCCTGGGGTCCCCTCTGAGCCTCACCCAGTCTTGGAGAAGTTGCGCATGGTCAACAATTATAACCCCAAGGACTTTGACTGGAATCCCAAGCAGGGCAGGGTGTTTATCATCAAGAGCTACTCTGAGGACGACATCCACCGCTCCATCAAGTACAACATCTGGTGCAGCACGGAGCATGGCAACAAGAGGCTTGACGCAGCGTACCGTTCGTTGGGTGGCAAAGGGCCACTTTATCTTCTGTTCAGTGTCAATGGGAGTGGGCACTTCTGTGGCGTAGCAGAGATGCGCTCACCCGTGGACTACAACACGTCTGCTGGCGTGTGGTCACAGGACAAGTGGAAGGGTCGTTTCGATGTGCGCTGGATCTTTGTTAAGGACGTTCCCAACAGTCAGCTAAGGCACATTCGACTGGAGAACAACGAAAACAAGCCAGTGACCAACTCTCGGGACACACAGGAGGTACCACTGGACAAGGCCAGGCAGGTGTTAAAGATCATCGCTGGATATAAACACACCACTTCCATCTTCGATGACTTTTCTCACTACGAGAAGCGTCAGGAGGAGGAAGAGTGTGTGAAAAAGGTAACAAAAGTTACTGTTGAATAACATGAATGATGAAATGGTTGAATGAAAAAAGGGTGCTCTGCTTCTGTTGAAAAAGTTGCAGTATATGAAGTTGGTTTGGGTTTGTGTGTGCATGTACAGCCTTTCTTTTTGCATAACAAAGGAATACAGGAACATCTCGAGGATGTACAGCTGGATTGAGATCTTTGCCGGTGCTCAGCATGATTGTGTACAGGAGCTTATTTTGTGGTTTTTCTCTCTTCAGTTTTTCACTGTGGTTTCATGTGTTACACTTGTATGTATTGCTCCGCTTTGAAATACAATTGCACTGAAGAATGAACGCCAAAAATCATTTTACTTGGTGATATTCACTCAAAGCTAATATTATGAAATGGAAATACTTGGTGGATTACATGAGAAAAAATCTGAACATTGAATTGATAAGTTTGTATTGTGGCCTTACCAGGAGTTTCTGTTCCTGTCTCCAAACAACCTCAGTGGTGCAGCCTCCTGAAGATATGTGAAATGTTTTTTTGTTCTGTTTTTTAATGCTTTATGTCTGAACACAACATTTTGGTATAGAATGAAATCTAGTTAGCATATTGTCTTTGAACTGTCGGCATTAACATAAGGAACAAAAATAGAAGCGCAAATGTGTATTGCACTTATCATAGTGTAGGGATGCTTATTTGCATTTCTTATTTTTAAAAAGGTACTATTAAATACAGTTTTTTTGATGTTATGCAAAGCTGTATTACAAATTCAACAGAGGGACAAATTTATGTTCCATGACATAGAAGGTATTAACCTTTTGTAAACTGCCATTATTTGCCTTCTTGTCAGTGGATGTAGAAAAACTTGTTTTATTCTGTAGAGAAACATTTATCTTCCAGTGTGCTGTGATTTTAGTTGGTTTATGCCAAGAACTGTTTTCAGATGGAGTTCTATATTTACTTTGTATCTACACTGTATCTTTGTATATTTGAGATGTGCTCTTGAAGCATAGTGTATAGCTTGTTAAAGCTGCAGTAATGTGCTGCCTAAAGGTTGATATTGAGTGTTTAAGAACCAGGGTACATGAGCTCTAGAACAAGTGAATGTTCAGTATCCCCATTTTAAAATATTTATCTTATATTACAGATTTTGTCAGGATGTCTGGCTCTATCTGCTGTTTGCTTTCTAGCACTTAACAGCAAGCAAGGCATTGATGCAAAAATAAATGGAGCAGCTATACCTGTACAGTCATTTACGCTTGTAATATTTTGCAGTTGTATAAGATGATGCTCTTTATTATCTTTATAGTATTGATTTACAAAATGTGGAATGCTGTGCTTTTCATCATATTGTTGTTAATTGTTAATTCAAGTATTACTTGGCAGTAGTTGTTGATTAATGATTGGTTAATGTATTTTGTAGATGTAGAAGTTAGAAGGTTATAGATTTCACATACAAGACATTTATACCTTATCTAATACCTGTGTGATATTAGGCAAATTTGTAATCCACATTTTAGCTTTTGGTCATTAACTGGTGTTTTTCATGAAAAGTTAACAGATTTTTATCAAAATGCTCTGCTGTTTGAAAAGCTCAACTTGTTTCTAAGTAATCTTCTTGGTAAAGTTTGTGACAAAGATATGATGAAGTATAGGGACATGTCTGTTTGAATCTGTTCCCGTTCCGCTCAGTTTTCACTCCTCTGTGTGACAGGTGGAGGTCCAAGGCAGTGAGCCATATCCCAGCAACCCAAGCAACAGGAGTCATTACAGGCTTCAGGTAACTGGCTTCATCTGTCACCTTTATGAAGAAGCAATTACATGTTATTTCGATGCTTGATGGATACTGCTTGAACAGATTCATGTAATTTCTGATCAAGCATGTAAAAACATCTGATCCTTAACTATCCTTTATTGTTGAGCAAGAGTTTCCCTGTTCACTAAAGCCTTATTGCCACCCAAAATACCCAGAACTCTAGTTGTAGGAGCTATATTTCAAGGGACTAAAAGATTGTCTCATCGGGTCATTGTCTGCATTTCCACCATGGTCTAGAGACCTTTGAAAATTAGGGAAACTGGTCCACTGACATATGGGAAGATGATGATGATGATGCCACATGGACGGGCATCATTATTTGTGCAACAGGACAAGTGCCATTGTATTTCATCCACAGCACAACTCCTCAGTAAGGCCAGGACTTTCTCTTTGGTCCATCTGCAGTATGCTTAACCCCATGTTGACATGTTGAAGCACAATGAGCCAAAAACAAATTGGTTTGACACTGCAGATTTTTTAAAATGATGTCTGAAATACAATGCTGCAAGCACCACCCACAAAGTTCTTGTACTTCTGGAAAATACTAAAACCTGAGTAGGGGCTTTTGGGGGGGGGTAAAATAATGTCCCAGGAAATTATTTAAACATTGGTCCCTGCATTGGAAACAAAGTTTCATAGTCCCTGGGTAAAGTTCCTGCAGTGGTGTTGAATACAGTACAAAGACAAGATATTTAATGTTCAAGCTCATTAACTTTTGTTTTTTGTAAATGCACACAAAGTCTAAATTTGATGCCTGCTATACATTCCAAAAAAGTTGGGACAGGGTCATGGTTTACCACTGTTATATCACCTTTTATTTCAACAACAATCGATAAGCGTTCTGACACTGAGGACACTAATTGAAGTTTTGAAGGTGAAATTCTTTCCCATTCTTGCTTGATTCGACTTCAAGTGTTCCATTCAGGGCCTCTGACTATTCTGTACTTCATAAGGCATCACACATTTTGAATGGGAGACAGGTCTCGACTTCAAGCAGACTAATCTAGTACCTGAATTCTTTTACTACATAGACACACTATTGTAACACATGCAGAATGTGTCTTGCTGAAATAAGCAGGGACGTCCCTGAAAAACACACTGTCCAGATGGCAGCATATGTTGTTCCAAAACCTGTGTGTACCTTTCAGTATTAATGGGGCCTTCACGGATGTGATGGTTGTTGATCATCACCGATCCTGTCTTTTGAAGTTAGCGTTGGTAAGAATCTGGATTGTGCTTTTCTTCTTTGACCCAAAAGACACAACATCCATGATTTCCAAAAACAATCTAAAATGTGAGCTTTTCAGACCACAGCATACTTTAACACTTGTAACCAGTCCATTTCAGATGAGCTCGGGTCCCAGAGTCCGCAGCATTTGTGGATGTCATTGATGGGTTGAGTTTCAACTTGCATTTGTAGATGCAGTGACAAACTGTGTTTACTGACAACGGTTTTCAAAAGTTTTGCCAAGGCCATGTAGTATTATTTATGCAATTATGTGGGTTTAGGTATGTGTTGGTTTTCGTCCTTGTCCCTTACGTGCAGAGATTTCTCTGAATTCCCTGAATCTTTGAACAGTATTATGGACTGTAGTTGGTGAAGTCTCTAAATTCCAGCAGTCTTGTTTTGAGAAACATTCTTAAGTTGTTTGACAATTTGCCAATGCAATTTTTCACAAAGTGGTGAACCTCAGCCCATCCTTGCCTGTGAACGACTGAGCCTTTCGAGGATGGCTTTTTCGTATTCAATCATGATGCTATCACCTGTTACCAATTAAGCTGATTATCTGTGGGATGTTCCAAACAGGTGTTCTTTCCCAGTCTTTTGTTTCCCCATCACAACTTTTTTTGGAAATATGTTGCCAGCATCAATTTCAGAATGAGTGTATATTTACAGAAAAAGTTTATCAGTTTGAATATTAACTTTTTTTTTTGTTTGTTTGTTTGTTTTTTTGTTTCAAGCACCCCAACTTTTTGGGGATTGTGGTTGAAGTTTTAAAATGCAAATATTTTGTCTGTCATCGTGTGTAACATGCTGTCCTTTTGATTGTGTTCCAGGAGCGCCAAGGACGAGTCAAGTAACAGCTGGTGCTTTGGTCTAAAGACTGCAATGGCCACCCCTAAAGCCCTCTCCACCCCATTACATCATTACATCCAGATCTCTAAGAAATTTTAATAGGGGTGAAGAATTAACTAAGGACAAAAAAACTAAATGAAGACTTTCTTGATTTCTTTTGACTTTAAAGACTTACTTCGAACTTGTAGTAAAAAGAAAAGGAAACGATTATTCATAGGACTACAACTAAATGCATAGCATCCTTAGGTGAAATCTTTTTTTGCCCCACCCCATTCCACTACATATGCTTTCCCCCCTTGTATGCTGCTTTTTCCTTTTTTTAAATGAAAGGATCATCCTCTGTTTTTATGGTCCAAGAGCAAGTCTGTAATTCTCACACAAACACACAAATCCAATAGAAATTTGTAGTGTTTGCTTATAATAGTGTCCCAAAGTCAAGAATGGGCAGTTTGTCTCATTTTCTTTGTAAACCCCCCCACCCCTTCCTTCCCTCATCCCCTTCTGTCTCCTGAGGATGCGCACATCTTCAACCAGGACCCAGTGGAGTTTCCTCCTCCTCAGTGGATTTTCATCGTAGGCAGTTGTCAACAACGCTCACTCCAGAATCTGTTTCGTACATGCTTGCCATGTTTTTGTTTGAGAGGACTGCAGATGTTCACAATGGCCCTCTTACTTTGTTTTCGCATGTGATTTGGACGAAGTGTGTGGGGAAGGTAGGCTCTGGAGGCTCTGGAGAGGAATAGTAGGGAAAGGGGGGTCAAGAGTTTGAAAGCAGAAGGAATGTTAAGTTGATGAGACTTGCTTAGTGTATAATTTTATGGTCTGAAAAAATTGGGGCCCTCTGTTAACAGTCTTCATTGGACTTTATTTACCCTCTTTCTTTCTCTTGGACAAGTTAATTCATCGTTGCTTTGGGCTGTTTTCTTGTTTTTTTTGTTTTTTCTCCTTCCTCAGTTTTCTAAAGACAGTGATGCGAGTGGCCTTGCCCCCACTCTTTCTATTAATCAGTTCAAAAGTAATAAATGTGGTATATTCAGCAGAACTGGTGTGCATTCCCCTTGTTTGACTGTGTAAAGCAATTTTGTCATGCAGCGTGTCTGTGCATTCTTTTCATCTGTTTTTCTTTTCCCACATGGGTATATGAACGAATGTTTTTCTGCTAACCTTCATACTCAACCCGTCCACTCTCTATCCTGACTTCGATTTTCACACCACTGTACCCTGCATTTCTTAACCTCTCTACTTTCCAAACCTGCCTCGTCCTCCACACTCCCATTTCTGTCTGCTCAGCCAACTATACATACTATAATATCACAATCAGCTTCCACCATTTTCAGAATGTCATTGTTGGTGAGTAAAAAAACAAAAACAAACAAAAAAAAAAACGCAAGGTCCTCTTTCAGAACTACTGGCTTTTATTTGTGGCATAATAAAGATGCTCCACAAAGTGGTGTGTGCCTGGGTTACTATCCTTATTGGCCTTTATTTTATTTCCTTTAAGTCACGAGGATGTCCTGTTGTACTTTTGTTTAATCCCTGTCCTTAGAGCAGGTTGAACATAATACCTGTTTGGCTGTCCTCAATGAGTAAAATCTGGTTTCACCATGCTATACTTTTTTGTGGCCATACTTGCTGTAATGTAGTAGGGGTGTAACATTGTTCTGGATTGATCTTTTACTTCAGTTTACAACAATTCAGTTAATCGATTCAAAGTAATCTTTTGCCATAAATGATCACCTGAAAATAAGAACTGTTTTTGTTACCATAGAGTGAGGAGTTTTTATTCTACAGTAGCCCAGAACAGACAACGGACAACCTCCAGATAATGGCCTTTTGCATTTTGTGCGAGTTTTGCAGCCACCGTAGATTCCCCTACATGTTTGAAAGGTGAATTAGTTGACAGTTTCTGTGCCATTGCTGGACACCTCCTTAGGCCTGCCCCTTTTGGTACCTCAGTCAACTTTCCTCTTTCTTTGTTCCCAGTGATTGCATATGCCAGTGTTTCCCAACCCTGGTCCTCAAGTACCCCTGCCCCGCATGTTTTAGATGTTTCCCTGCTCCAGCACACCTGATCCAGATGATCAGGTTGTTGTCAGGCTTCTGCAGAGGCTTGATGACGAGCTGATCATTTGAATCAGGTGTGTTGGAGCAGGGAAACATCTAAAACATGCGGGGCAGTGTGCCTCGAGGACCAGGGTTGGGAAACACTGATCTATCGACAGACCCCTGAATTGAACCTAATCAAAATCGTTTTGAGGCTCACTGTGTGGCATCAGCAACTGATATCGTTGTCCTAAGAATCAATTTTATATTGTACCCTGATGAAATCTGTGATTTACACCCCTGTAATGCAGCCCTTTAAAATGTATCACTGCACAGCGCAGCCACATGTGTTTTATGGTAATATATAGAGCTTTTCCACAGCAGCCATTCTGACATAAAACAGTAGGGTAAATACAGGTGTTACCAATGATACCAGGTTAATTAAAGCTCCACTACATTCAGGTCTCTCTGGCTCATTGGAAATCCTCCACTACACTAAATGGAACAGGGCGTTAATTAGTAACATTGGTTACACCTGTGTTGTGCCTACTGTTTCATATCAGTATGAAATATGCATGTGGCTTACCTTTAAATTTATGAAAATATGTCTGTCTCGCATACCTGCGTGTGTGCACATGACTGTTCGGGAAATTATCTGCAATCCGCCATTTTCTCTCCTCCTCAGCGCGGTTGTACTTCACGCAGCGGCCACAAGAGGGAGACACAGCATCACTTACTGCTGCTCAGTTTGTCTCCTGACCAGAGGACAGGCTCTTCAGACGGGTTTCCAAAACGGGTCCCAGCATCAAGGCCTTCTAGAGGTACACAAGACTTTTTAATCTGTTTTATTGTCCGTTTTGTTTTGGTTTTACTAACTAAGTCGATGCTTATTATTACCGACAGTACAACTAGTCAAAAATATATTTTGGTTCTATTTTGGTAATTAATCAGTGCTATGTGGGCCTGTATTCTTGTGATTTGTTGGGTTTATGAGGCCTTTAAGCGCAGAAAACATTAAATACCTACATAAGTAAGACATAGATGAAATGTAATAAATTTCAGATTTATCTGCGCCCATGAAACCAGATCCCACAAATAAACTGGCAGGCCTGCTTCCAAAATTGATTACCTTCCCACACATAGTAGGCTAAGTAACATTTATTATTATTACTATTATTATTATTATTATTATTATTATTATTATTATTGAAATTAGTAAAACCTGTGTTTACTATTTCATGTCAAAATGGCTGCTGTGAAAAAGGTCTATACATAGTCTAAGGCTTTGTTATGTTAGATTTGCTTAGACTAGTGTGTTTGCAAACATTAAAAATTGAAAGATATAGGCTTGGCCTATAAATTATAAAATTCAGAAAGATCTACACAAACTCCCTGCTTTTAGTCTAGGCTGCACTGATTAAAGATTGATTATATGTCCTTTGTGAATGTATGAGCTTAAAGTCATGTATCCTTGACATGAAATGTTGCGTATGCTATACAGAGGTAGTGGTAGGTGGTTTCATAAGTTCATAATTTAGGGTTCCATTTAGTGTAGCAGAGCCTTTTCAGTGAGCCAGCATGCACAATAGCAGCACCCTGACTCTGTTTGACCTGAATGGAACAGAACCGTAATTAGTATCATTGGTAATGACTGTGCTAACTCTACTATTTCATGTCAAATTTGCCGCTGTGAAAAAGGTCTATACGCAGCCCAAATCTTTGTCATATTATGTGTGTTTAGACCAGTGGTTTTCAACCTGGGGGCCGGGAACGTCGGGGGGCGGTTGCCAGATGGTTGTGGAGAATAGAATAAAATATTGTGTCAAGCAGCACTAACAAAAAATAACATTTGCATTTTGTAATGCAAAATAGCAAAATTAAACTACTCAGTCCAGCAAGCATTATGGGAAATGAGGGCCATATTTTAAACAGGGGAATGATTTTTTACATTAATTCGCCTGTACCAGTGATATAATATGCGTTAGAATTGATTTTATTTTGTAGGTTACAGGTTAGGTTATGTTTTTGTGGGGTCATAAACACCAACCTGATTATTCTGAGAGCCACTGGTTTAGACTAGTATTTTGCAAACATTAAAAATCACCCAGGGTAGGTCTATATAAATCATATTAAAAATCATGAGGTTCTCCACCAAAATGTATGCTTTTAATTTAGGCTATTTGTCAAAGATATGATTATATCCTCTATGAATTTAGCTTTGATTGATAGCTTAAAATAATGTACGATGATGGCTTAATTCACACAAAATTTTGCATAGATTATACAGATGAAAATGGTGGTTTCATTAGTTCACATTATTGGAAAAGTCCAAATTATGACTGCCCTCCAGCTCTGCATACTGGGATACCTGCTGTAGACTATAATATAAAACTGATGGATATAGGCTAACCACAGCCTATACAACAATGACCTTTATATAATAATAATTATAATTTCCTGACAATGTAGGTTACAAAAAGGCCTCTTTTAAAAGTCTATGGCTGCAAAAAGTTAGGTGCATGGTGATTTACTGGTGTTCAAACTGGGAGAGGAAAATCTGAGGCCATCACTCAGCTTTTTTGGGACTTAAGAGTCTTGGTAAGAGAAGGACTGTGTGTATTGTGCGGGTGTCTGGGGGGTGGGGGGGGGTCGACGGCACGTGTCGTGTCTGCGTTGAGGGTGCGTGGCAAACACGCTGCCTCGAGGGGATCTCCTGTGACCCTTATCTGCGCCTCTCTGGGGACGCCTGTTAGCCCCTCCTGGGATGCAAATGAACGGCCATAAAAGAGGCAGATAGAGGCACCGAGACGATGGAGGAGAAGAAAGGGAAATGGGACCACGGGGAGAAAGTGGTGGTGGAGGAGGGGGTTGAAGGCGAAGAAGAGGAGGGGAGGAGGTCAGCAGCACTCGCATCTCAGAGCACACGTCAAGCTAAATGCATGGTAGAGATGGAGAAAGACTAAGTTGCCCTGCAGTGGTGAAAAGACAAATTCCTTACTGTTTTGTGTGCATGCATGCGTGTGTGTGTGTGTAAGGCTTATTGCTTTTTTTCACGTGCAGAATCTTGACTAAATAGGCTACATAACAGGTACTCTAATCACACAATTAAAAAGAATATATTCATAAAAAACAAAAAAAACAATCAGCAACAATTCACTTCATTTCCCCTTTTTTGCACTGACTCATTGACACAATTATATAGTACTTGTTTAACATTTCAAATATCAGACTGCAACCCTGCATTTTTGTAAAAATCAAAATGTATAAATATTTAAAACATTTGTTTATTGTATCTTGTCCTACAAAAAGTACTGTTCAGTCTAAGTGCTAGGCCACACATTAGGTGTGTTGTGTCTGTGGCTTCATATTGCTCTGCAAGGTCATGGTTCTGCTTTATTTTCCCCTCATTATCATAAGGCATCCATCTCTTTCTTCCATTAGTGACGCTTCACCATGTCGCCAACCCGACCTCTATTTACATGACTAAATTAGATTTCTTCTCTCTTTGCGTGCATTTTGTTTCAGAGAGCCTGCCTCTAATAATCAAAGGAGAAACAAAGCTGAAAAATGCAGCAATATGGGACAATAGCTGATAGCTGATTTATTTTAATAGGAAAAAAATCATACGTGTTCAGTCACTTTAACATGATTTTATTTGTATTTTTCAAATTAAGGCTGTTACAAGTTCCATAAATGTCACCATGATTTTTCTTCAATATTAGAATCAAATTTAAAGTGATATAAATGTATTTTATTTTGTTTACTTTTTAAATATGAACAGAAATGCCCTGTGTATATTATGTTTTCACACCTGTCATCAATTTATCAGTATTATTTTGCATCATAACTAAACGCACTGGGAGCTATAAGAAAAAAAAGAATGCAGGCTATTTAGGAATACGAATATATCATGATGATGAATGTTTTGTAGCATGTGAGGGGGGTCTGTGCGCGGTCACCTGCTCTCCATCGCCAGGGGTCCTGCACTGTTGACATATTGAGTGTTACCCCCTCATTTCTCCCCGTGTCCCAATTCTATTGAGAGTTTTTGAAAATGCATAATGTGTAGACGGGGCGAAGAAAACAGTTGATGACCTCTGTCTCAACATATGTGGCACACTTGCCCTCTGCACGCTCTAATTGTGTGGAGGTGACAGGCAATAATGAAATGTCATCCAACATAAAAAAGCATATAGGAATAATTGAGATGCAGGATGTATTCAAGGGGGGACAACTGATCTTTCTAGCCAAGATCTTGTGCTTGCTCTAATGAAAATATTGTTTTTGTGATGATTTTATCTATGCTACAAAAAAACACATTTAATGATATTTTGAATAGACTAGTCATTTAAAAAAAACTAGAATTAAAGCTGAAGTAAAACATATCGAAAAAAAAATCTATGCAAAGATCCACAATGTCTTTTTTCTTTTCTTTTTTTTTTTTTTTTTTTTTTTTTTTGCTTATTCTGCCTCCATCATCCAAGATGTAGGTCAACTCACATCTCCATCGCCTACAGCGCTTTACAGCTCGAATCATTTGATGCAGCTCTGTGATTATAGGAGTTGAAATGAAGCTCATTATTTAAATTACTTGATGATGTGCTTTAGGCCCTTTTTTTTATTTTACTTTGAAAAGAAATACTAGATCGTACAAATAGAAATGTTGTCCATGAAATGACTTCTTTATTGAGACTTTTTTGCAGCAACAAAAACACAAACAAAAGCGTGAATTTCACAAACAAAAATTTCAAAATTATGCTTTGCTTTAACTTCAAAATAAAGTGCAGAAGCCGTATTGGATGGTTGTGGAGATATGCTCAGTTGGAATAAAATAAATCAGCATGCATGAGGATGATTCAGGAGGTTGTTCCCTTTTTATGAGGCCAAACAGTAATTCTTCTACAACATAATGCGCGTATAGGACTCTCACCCTGTTTTTCCATGTTCCTCTCAGACAGGGCAAGTGCACGCTCATGCGTAAACACACAGACCTTTGAAGTGGCCCTCCGTCACCACATGGCAAATCCCCCTGGTGTGATCCCTCTGTCCATTTGGCCACAGGACCGACACTGGTAGGCTGCCTACGGCTCTGTCTGTTCTGTCATTATGGAAACCAGTATATTTCTTAGACTGGTGCCCACTGATAATGGCGTATGTTTCCTTTATGTCTCTCCTACATTTGTGCACCTGTCTTAGGTCACTGCTCTGTCACCTCGTCGCCTAATTCTTCTTCTTCTCTGCAACTACAAATGTCATTGCTTGTTAATCTCATAGGATTGTAGTGAACATCCATCTGTGCCGTTACCAGTATCCTCTCAGGTGAGCGACAGAAGACTGTGGCTTCTCTCTTGGCATTCACCGCGTGCCTTAATTGTATTGAAATTAAATCAAGGTCCACTGTGAACACAAAGAGCTCAAACCCAAACTTGCAACATGTTCATATCCTGTTCTCTTCTGGTCACTTACCCTGCTTTTAGCAACACTTTGCCCTCTTTTGCATTCACGCTGTGCAGCGATTTTTCAACACGAACACTATCCCTAAAAGTGCATCCTATTGTTGCATTTTCTCAGTCCATCAGTGTTTTACTTTCTCCTTCCTTCTCTCCTCCTCACCTGTGATCTCTCCTCGGCTATGCGGTCCTTCCGCACGTCAAAGTACATTGCATGCTAATCCCACACCAACATGCATTCTCCCTTTGCAATGAAATATACAGACAATACAGGGAAAAAAAAACATATATGATACAAGCCAATGACATTGACTGAACAACCCAGAGTGTGTAAATGCATGCATGTGCAAGAAAAGGGTTTCCAGCAACAAAATGTGAACAAAAAGAAATACATCTAGTGATCATCAAAGCAGCAGTTGCAGCATTAAGGCGTTCTCTGTATATACACATACTAGAGCACATCATTAAAAAGCACCACAGAGAGAGGAGAGCACAGAGATAGACAGAGCGAAGCTACCTTTGTTGCACCATAAAGAGAGCAGCAGCAGCAGCAGCCCGGCTACCTGATTGCTACCATTCCTGCAGACCATCTTCCCCCTCAGAGCAAAACAAAGGATGACGACTAGATATTTATGAGTACACACTGCGATGCGCCGCTATGCCTTATCCTCGCCATAGCACTGCCTCCACTGCTCCTGGTTAAGAGCTTGGTACGGTTTAATCAGGACCAAGCAGTTCTTCATTACAGTTGGTAAAGCTGTGTCGTTATCTCCCCCCTTTACCCTCCCTCCTTCTCTCCCTCCCTCCCTCCTACTCTCCATCTCTTCTCTACTGTTCTCTCTCCTCTCTGTGTGCACTCTGCGCATGTAACTATAGCCATGTACAGACTGGAAAACAGGATCTAAATAACTCCATCCTCTAATTAACAGACACAAATGAATAATTTAGCAAAGAGTAAATAAAAAAAAGCACAAAATTTAGCTTCTTGACTCTGACATCCAGAAAAGCTGCAACTCTTACATTAATAATCACCCTTTTTTTAAACTCTTGACCACTGCGCTCAATTCCTTTTCTATATTTGCCTATAGCGCGAGTAGAATAGGGTTTGCTCAGATCAAATATATCCTTCCTCTCTAAAGACGAGGCGAAAAATAAGCAAGAGGAGCTGCAGCAGAGTATTTCCTCCTTCAGGTCCTCCTTTGGTCCTGGTTTTGTTATTGTTGTTGCTGTAGTTGTAGCTTGTGACTGCGCAGCTCCATCCTGTGAAGGTCCTTGTGGGTTGGGAAGAGGAGCAAGGGGAGCAGGCACAACACGGGGGGTGGTGGTGGTGTTGGTGGTGGGATGGCGGACAAGGGGGGCTGAAGGGACGGGAAGGCAGGCAGGCAGGTGTCACGCATGCAGTCAGGGGGGAAAAAAACTAAATTCTAACCCAGGCACCACCATCAGAAAAATCCATTTGCTCAAGACAAAACCAAAAAGGAAGACAAAAAAGCCCAAAGATGTTTAAAATATACATATATACGCCAGGTAAGGTATATATGTATGAGGATCCAAGGGAGAAGGAGGAGAAGGACAGAGATAAGGGATGGACGGACGAGGAGGAACAGGCAACTGGCTCACACACAGACACACTGCGCTGAGGCAAAGGCACGGGCTTCAATTTATGCTTTCTGGTCGACACCACCCCCCACCTCACGCGCACGCACACACACATGCAAAGATACACACAGACACACACACACCAACAGAGCGTCCCGCCCCTATCTGCCCCTGTCCCTGTCCTGTCCCGTACTGGATGCGTGGCCCAGCTGATCAGTGCAGAGGGATTAGCCAACGGGGCCAGCTGGCAGGGATTACACAGGCAAAGTGGGGGAGGTGTGTGTGTTGGGGGGGTGGTGGTGGTGGTGGGAATGGGAGGGGGGACGAGGGGTGAGGAGGGGAGTCCTAATGCTGTGGTGGTGGTGGGGGGGATGGGAGGCCCTGTCCTGCACACACACACAGATGTGCATGTAGACACTTACATATACACACATTCATGTTTCATATGTATCATGCACCAGCGCCTGAACACAATATTAAATGCTTACAAATACACACAAGCTGCAGCGGCGGGCGGCGTAGACTGCAGGGGTAGCCAGCCAGTAATGCATGTGGTGCATCCTCGCCACGGCGACGCGCAGTGTTGATAAATGTATGTAAATGTGCAGGAGGCAGCAGCGGGGGGATGGATGGATGGATGGATGGATGGATGGGTGGAGGAGGGGGAGCAGAGGAGGGAGCCCCCACAGGAGAGCGGGGCTAGGCTGACAATGCAAGGCTTTGACCCTTGACCCCTCTCCGCTCCATCATCCGTGGCCATCAGCTGATCCCGGGAAATGGACAGCCGCAGTAACACCCCCCCCTCCTCCCCTTCTCTTTTTGCCTCAAACACACACACTCGTCCACTAAACAGAATCTACCAGGGCCTCACCACCTCACCTCTTTTTTTTTTTTTTTTTTCACCAATCCTCTTCCATCTCCCTCCAGTCCTCTTCCCCGTCTCATGCCTCACTTCACCACTTAGCTCATCCCGATACCCCCGCTCCTAACCTTTCTCATTATTTTGAAATGTGTCGACATCTACTGCTGTCATATCCATGCAGGAAGAGATCCATTCTGTATGAGTATATTTTTTTACGACTTCATGTTTTGACTGATCCCATTGTATTCAAGATTTTTTGCTTATATTGGCTGTCAGTCTTAGTTTTAGCATTTTTCTACAGCTGTTTAGACCTATGCCACAGTGCTGCCATATTACATCTGCAGCCCTGCATGTAGGAGTTGAGGCAAAGAGCATTTAAAAATGAAATCACATGAGCACTAGCAATACTAAATTAATCACAAATTATTTTGATAATAGACTATTCGGTTAGTGTAATAAAACAAAAGTTAAAATTCTCTGTCTCCAGCATTTTCTAGTTCCTTTACTCCTCTCTAAAAGTAACTGAATATCTTTGGGTTGTGGACAAAACAAGACATTGAAGGACTTCATCATGTGCTTTGGGAAACACTGATAAACATTTTTTACCATCTTCTGTTATTTATGGACCAAACAACTCCAGCTTCTAAAATGTGAATATTTTCTGTTTTCTTTTCTCGTCTATGACAGTGCACTAAATATAAATATATAATAAATAAACACTGTAGCATTTTTCATCGTTTTCTGACATTTTATGGACTAGAAAAATAATCAACAGATTAACTGACAATGAAAATAGTTAGTTGTAGCTCTACACTGTTCATCAGTTTTTTTTTCTTGAAGTGTTGTTGAACCTGTTTACCCCTTTTTTTTTTTTTTTTACCAATGTCAAATAGGCATCTCTCTTTTTTTTGGTTCTCTACAGACTTATTGTGATAATTTTCTTATGTTATCTCCAATACTGCAGCTACAAGCAATGTTACCAGTTGGAATCATCTGGTTTCGTCCCTGCTGCTAGTGTGATATTTGTCAGACATTACCAAAACCATGCACGCTTAACAGCTGCATGTCTTTCCAGTAGCGATTTGACACACATTTACTTCACACCCTTTGATCTCCATTTTAGCAAAAGCGTTAAAAATATCTATTTCAATATCGTGCAGAATTACACACCTGGACAGGATAAAATATCCCAGAATTTGTTATATTATTTTTCATGGAAAATACGATCTGTCTCCCGTCTGTCACAAAATCTGCAGGTATAGAAGGATAATTCGGAGACATGTTCAGTTAGAATTAGTTGCGTCAAGTGCTATTTTGTGAAAAGCTAAATGTCAAAAGTTTTTGCAGACTGTCAACAGCAGTTTGAGCTACAGTACATAAGACAGAGATGAGGCTCAGTCCAAACACATGCAAGCAGACACGCGCACACACACACACACACACACACACACACACACACACACACACACACACACACACACACACACACACACACACAGGCAGAAGAGTGATTTCTGTAAAATCAAAGAGACATTTTGCAGGGCCTCGCAGGCAGAGAACAGTGGCAGTGTTTTATAGTAAATATATAGAATCAGACATGGTTGATGTGTGACAAATAGGACATTAGTTTAGATCTGTTTACATGAAATGCACAATAACGTTGCAGCAGAGCTTTGGGGTGGAACGATAGAGACAGCCTGGCCTTCCATTTTTGAGGGACAGAGTTTGATGAATCCCCTTTTCTTGTATTTGTTTTGGTGAAAAACACTCGTCCACTCTTCCCAATTTGTCATTTTTTTGTCTGTTTCTTCGAGAAAGCTCAGACCTTATTATTTATGGGCATAAATTACATGCCATAAATTTCACGCGTTCTCTACTGTATATGTTTCTATGTTTAGGTTTAGGCATGTTTACCCTTGTGCACGTTTGCATGAAGAGAAGACGAGAGATTTGTGACTGCATTTTGATGTCCTGCTACGCTACCCCGTTCTCCATTTTAAAAGCTGGTACATGTGAGGATGAGGATGAGAGCGGGGCGAAAACAGGCATGCAACCCTACTTGCAGACAGCAAGGGAGGATCACAGGGAGGCGAGCGAAGAATTTTTTATCATACAGAGAAAGAAATACAAGGGGGAAAATACAGTTATACAAAGAGACAAGCCGCGAGAGACAGACAGGCAGGAAGACAGAGAGAGACAGGCCGAGACAAATAGACAGTGCTCGTCCCTAGTTTGGTAATCCGATGGAGAGATTAGCAAGCAGGCAGCATTTGGGTCGGATTATCGAGTCATTAGAAAAGACTGGTGCTCCAGAGCCTCTCTCATGTGTTAATGTGGCTTTACAGATCCTCAGTGCAGTCTGTGCAGATTGTCTAGATTGTGTTGAGAATATATACAGTTGATAGTCTTTCAAAATGTAAATAGGGCCACATAAACCCGATGCCCCCACGGATTGATTTGTTTGTATATGTGTTTTATTTAGGTGAAATACACGAGTCTCAGTGAGGATTTTCTGTGTTTTTATTCTTTTAATTATTTCCAGAATCCCCATTTTAATAACAAAAAGGACAGTGATTGCAGAATTTCTACATTTTTTGGTGGTGAGGAAGTTCCACATCGCAATGCTGCAGAAGTGTGTCACTCAGAAATGTTGGTACCACCGTATAATATGACTACGCTTATAAAGCAGTTTATAGTTAGGTTATTAAATAGATTGTAAACACTTTATACATCATGAATAACCTGTTACAATACATTAGATTAAAAAAGGCAACTATGAGCTGTTGCTTGCCAAATAATGAGCCCACATTTATCTGTACTGTTAAGCCTCACATCTTATTGCGTAGCTTACTTTGTCTTCTCCATCAGCAGAATTTACACCTGTCAGCTTCTTCACATATTAGTCGATAAGTTACAAGCATTTAATCACCATCAGCATATCTTAGTCTTAGTCTTATCTTAATCCTAAATGTTAGTAATAAGTAAGTGCAAATACTTGCTCATCAAATGCATTTCAATAAAATACAAAATACAGGTACGAGAAATTGTATTTAATTAAAATACAAGTAATTTGAAAACACAAAATACTTTCTAGAAAATATTCTCATATTTTAGGCATTCAGTAGCCTCAGTATGGGTCTTACCTTAAAGGTACTATGTGAAGCAGTTTACTTGTATCAGTCACTTTGTATTGCCAAAATGTGAGCAGATTGTAACATAACTTAAAAAATTAGACCTTCCTGACTTTCTCTGTTGTCGAGGAAAATCCAAAAGATGTGACGTTAAAGTGTGCTTCTGAGTGCCTTACCTCTCTTCAGCTTCCCCACAGCACCAACAGTTAGCAACGCTAGCGAACATTAGCTTAGAAACAGAGTCTGCTAACATCAACAAACAACCGGCAGCCCGGCACTCACCACAACACAAACTGGACCTATGAGTTTTTTACAACATTTTGAACATCCAGTGGAGTTATGAGCTCTTTTTAAAGCTACAACAAGAACTTTCATATTTTGTTGATTTTGGAGCCCCTGTGGACAAAAGTTGTTGTGTTTCCACTGCCATAATCACAAAACATAAGGTCAAAAATAAAAGTATGTAAATAAAGATTTCCTCCTGCTAACATGGCTAACATGCTATTCACTGTTTGTCTAGAAAATGTAAACACAGACTTGTTTCATCTGTTTTCAAGAAGAATCCGACCCAGTGGCAGGCATGATGAATAACTACGTAGAAATATCGATTCTTCTTGCAGATGGTCTCATTAGCTTACCTCATAAGAGGTATCAGTATTAAATTTAGACTGTTTTATAACCAGTTATAAATTCTGTGTTGTAGCTTTTTTTTTTACTAGTTCAATTTCTGTAAAAACCCACCAACAGACATAGAGGATGACCAATAGCATTATGAAAAAAGGAAAAATTATGTAGTGTGGAGATGAGGTTTTCTGCCTGACATCACCAAAATACTAGTAACTCATTAGTAAGATTAATTAGTTGTAAGGAGTAACTGGATCTCGCCAAATAGTGAGTTCTCATCAGTGTATGAAAACTGTTATAACTTGTTTATAATTCAGACTCTCCAGGATTTTGTAGGATTTTATAATATATGATTTTATGATATATAATTCATTAAAATTCAAAGGTAACTTGTTCCAGAGAGAATGAAACCACACTCGATTCAGAGTGTTCTAAGTAACCTTACCAACATGTCTGAGGACTACAAAGTTTTTATGAAGTTTATTTGTGAAGAAGTAAATGAAGAAGACAGGGAGTGGACAAAATGGCTCTGCAAAATTCCAGGGGACTGGTTGTATTTGTGTATTTGTTGCAATCACACCATAGCAACTTCCTGGAGGGCCAGATAATTGATTAATTATGATTTATAAAGTGGTCACAACCTAATTAATACAATTTATAAATAATTTATAAGGTTAGTCTTATTGTAAAGTGGTAGTAAAATGACTTTGTGAGGGAGATTAATCAATATAAATCTATTTTTTATTTTCACAATTAGCTGAATCCCCACTTTGTGTTTATTCCAGGAGAAATGCTAAATTTATTTTTTTTTAAATTATTTTTAACCTCAAAATCTGCAGTTCACCACCTATCATCAGATTTTATTTTTTTTTTTATGTAAAGCACTGCCTCGCATTTTTATTGAAATCTTTTTTCCCTCGCCCCAGTTTTCAGTAGTGACACACAAATTCTGGCCTGGAGGCAGGTGAACCTGAAGACAAATGGAGGAGTCTCTGAGCCAACGCATCAGCACTACGTCTCACTGTGTAGCTCAATCCAGGCTGTAGCATTCAGCGCTGTAGGTCAGTGGAGAATACCGAGGTATGTGGCCCTTCGTGCACTTTGCAAATCATGCAGCTGTGATGTTCAGTGATGACGGGATTTAAACGGGATCAGGAGGCAGCCAGAGAGCTTACGAGTGTGTGTGGGTGTCTGTGCAGGGGAATACATGTATTTACAGTACGTTGTGTGGATTTTGGGTATTTACTCTGTAAATATCAGTGGCGATACACACCCAGCTCAGTGTGTGTGTGTGTGTGTGTGTGTTTAGTTGTGTCAGGGTTTGAGGGTAGCTGGGCAGTTCATTGACAGCTGATCAATGCTGCTGACACACTCTGTGTCAGATGTGCTGATATGGTCCAGTGACCGCAATATCAGTTTCAATTTCTCCAGTGGGCAATGGAGCCTCTCATGAGTGTGTGTGAGTGTGTTTATGTGTGTGTGTGTGTGTGGTTTGTAATATTTACTAAATACCAAAAACCTAAAGTGTACATGATCATGTGTCAGCAAGAAGACTTTTTTTTTTTTTTTTCAATTCCATACTGACCAAGCAGTTCCTGAATGAGCCGTAACAGCCTGTAACTTCACTTCCAGGTCACACACGTACAATCATTCCCCCCTCCACACACGCATGCAAACACACACTATCTGATTCCCAAAAACCTTCCCTTTTGCTGCTGCCTCTGCATACACCATGCCCCAGTTCCCCACCCCCATCCCTTTTTGTCAAATAAATTGCTATGTGACCTACTTCCCATTTTGCACCATTTCTGTCATGTTCAGATATTACTGTTTGAACATGAGTGATTTGCTTTGGGGCATACAGTATCAAAGAAAACACGGTGTATATAATATGGGGCATACTGTACTGTAAAATGTAATGAATGAAATGTGTTTTTTAAAATTATGGAGACATTAACATCAGCTTTTTTTTTTCCTCGAAATATGATTTGGTGTTGTTGCAGCATGGCAGCTTCTTTTAATGTGTGGGCAACGCGACGTTTTTTTAAAAAAGGCTTTTGTTTTTAAAATTGCCCTTGTATGATTTGTAATTAAAATACATGGTTCACGTATTTTCTGATTAACACATACAATAATACTCATAGCCCCTCATAATAACAGGATGTCTTTGTGATGGTCATAGACTGGGGAAATAAGGTAAATCAATTTTGCAGCCTAGTTAAGCAGAAAGCACAGTGGTAATTTTCAATAATAAGCATGGCTAATTCATTGGACCACATTGCATTTATAACCCAGTTAGGTCTGCACTAGTTGGCATCCAGCATTCGGTTTGGACTTTTCAAAAAAGCTCCTCATGATTAAGGGGGGATCGTATGTGACATGGGCACGGCACACTGGATCCCAAATATCACATGGAGGCAGATTATGCAGCAGCAAGTGTTCGAGGAGTGCTGCAGTGACTTATATTTTGTATTTCTGTTAATTTATTTACAATTATTTCATGTATTAAGATTTAAATTCAACTTTAGTCTAATTGGCTTATATGTCTCAGTCTCATACAACATATGACAAAATATGCAACATACATAACAAAGACTACGTACATATATACAAATATATGCAATAGTGCAAAGGACAACAGAGTGCAGCACAGAACAACACTGCAAGACAGTAAATATTAAACAATTATAAAATAGTATTGTCTATTGAGGTAGTATGGTAGTTGTGTGAGGTAGCTTAAGTCTGTCAGATCAGATACAGTAAGGTGCAGTAACCCCAAAGTGAGTTCAGTGCAGGAGTAGCATGAAATAAAGTAACAGTGGACTTGCAATGGATAACACAATAATTTAGTGTAATATGGCACATAACATAATACAGAAAATGTATTATGGTATAGCATAATATAATCATGTATTATAGATCTATGTATCTATAATACAATGTGTAATACAACAATAGATAATATAAAAATAATAGTGATTATGCTAACATAATATGATAATGCAACACAGCAATGCAGTGCAATAGTGGTGTTATCAGTAACAATGTGCAGTTGCAATTAGTAGTGGATATGTAGTACAGCAATGTAGTATAATAATATATTACCAAACTTCTTCCGACTCCACAGATTTTCTTTGTGCAGATTTATTTATTTGTATATATTCATGCACAAAGTTCCATCTGAGCTCTTTCACAAATTCCACAAGGATCAGAACATTTCTCAATGCTGCTCATGTTTCTTGTTCAGCATCATGAGATTCATGCTTTATTACACTTGAAGAGCAATAGGTGTGTGGTTTTTTGCATTTATTAACATACACATAGAGCTGCAACCATTATTCCAGTCATTTTCAACCACTGGTTCGCGGCCCACTGGTGGGCCATGGAGGCAGTGGTTCTGCCAAATGTTGAGAGAAAGTTTTTTGGCAACTTACAATGCTGGTTACTTTTATATTTAAACTTGCTCAATAATTCGCATAAATAAAAACATCAAATTAAAATGCATAATTTCAATGAAAAAGTATGGTTTAATATCACCACGCCAATCACGACACATCATCAGGTAGAGACAGACATGTTTCGTCCAGCTAACGGTCCCTCTGATGCAATAACACAAAATGGATTTGTTTATATTTAATCTTTTATTTGGGAAGAACTCTGAGTTTTTCTTTCATAATCAGAAGGGAGCCTTAAGTTACCGCAGGTTCTAAACCTCTGGACTAGTCGATTAAACAATGAGTTCTCAACTATTAGCCTAAAAAAATGACCAAACATTTTCAAAATCAATCTTTTAAGTCATTTTTTGAGAAAAAAAAATCAAATTTCTTTGATTTCAAACTCAGTGTGAATATTTTCAGGTTTCTTTACTAATTCATGAACTGACTGCTGTTGATCTTGGACTTTGGGAAACACTAACTTTTTCACTATTTTCTGACATTTCTGACAATAACTAATCGAGAGAATAACTGACAGATTAATCGGTGATAACTGTTAGTTGCAGCCCTATGTACACATGCCGTATATGTTTGTATGTCCCTCCTGCCTCTTCGCAGCCATGCAGAGATGGCACCGGAGACCACACTGACCCTGATTTATTGGGATCAGAATCCACATGACAGCAATTAATTTACATCCATTAACTACACCGCTCGCGCTCTCTCCTTCGTGCTCTCTGTGGACATTTTGCACTCTTGCACAATCACTTTGAACATTCTTCGGTTTCGCCCCTCACTCTCCCACTTTTTCCTTTCTCAGCATGTTCTGTCGCTCTCGCCCCTTTAATCAGTCACTCCCGCATCTCACTGCTCTTTTTTTTTTTTTTTTTTTCGCTCAAGGTACCGGGATTCCATACTCCTAATCCATTTAGAGGACCTTTAGCATCCCGTCCTACCTCTGTGCATTAAGCTCTGCCACATAAGCGGTAATGTCATCAGGTTTGTGTTACATGTGTGTGTGCATGAGGAACCTCTGGCTGGCTGGGAATCATGTGAATGAACCCTATAAATAATCATTATGTTACATGTACTCAGTTTTTAATAAGTGAACAGTCTATCTGTGTAATCGGGAGCAAATTAAACAGTGCTCAACAAACCAGCTGATTATGATTACACAAGGAATTTGACATTACCATTATAAGCTCAGCATCTTGTGATCATTTCGACGGATCCTCCATGCCGTTTTCTCATTAAAGCGTCCAACTCATGCAGGTTCTCATGCTCAAGGGTCTTTTCTCTCTGCCCCCTTACGATAAGACACTTTATTGCTGGCCTACATCTCTACCTCCTCACTTTCCATTCTTACCAGTTTTCTGTCTGCCAAGTGCTTTCTGCTGGCTTTTCAACTCAAGAAAGGAGACTTTGCTGGAGGGAGAATTTGCCATTTATTTCCGGAGACAAAAAAATGAAAAGGGGCTTTAGTACTTTGTATCTTTCCCCCTTTTTTTTTGTCTTCATTCTCTACGCATCTTTTTTGCTCTCTGCACCATTGTGGAGCCTCTTCACCCAAGTCGGGCCTCCGTGCCTTCAGTGTGTCCTCGGGGTGAGAGGACCAGGAGAGCTCGGCTGGTTTAATGCACTGGGGGGTTGGGTGATTGAGACAGCAGAGTGGAGGATGAATCCGCTAGACTCTCATCTAAATCCCTTGTTCATATGAATTGAGCAAGCACTTTGGAATAATCATGGACAAAAGATGCATACATACGCCATGACACCATTGCAAGTCCTCATACTGTATATAGAGCTGCAACAATTATAATCGATAATCGATAATTTGTAAAATATTAAATTGCTGTTTTACTGTTTTGGTAATCATTAATCATTTTGAGTCATTTTTTCAGAAAAAATATCTGAATTCTCTGACTTCAGCTTCTCAAATGTGAGAAGGTTTCTTTAGTCCTCTATGAAGAGGTGGTAAAAAATTAAGTACAAGTATTTATTTTTCCGACTTATGACCTGAATTATTGGTTATTTTTATTTTATATCATTGCGCGTCATTTTCCCATCATCAAGGTCGATTGCAACCTAAATGAATGGGATAATAACACAAAGACAATTCCTTCATGTATCCGTCAGTGCATATCACACACAACATATATAACAAGACAAAAATGACGAAACAAGATGAAAAACAACTTAAAAGACATAAAAGATGAAAGACAAAAACAATGTAGTAGACATAACAAGACGCAACAGATAGAAAAATGTAGGAAGACCAAAATGACATAAAAGACCTAACAAGATGAAAAAACACAAACAGACGAAAACAACATGAAAGACTTAGTAAGACAAAAACAATGTAAAAGGTCTCACAAGACAAAAACAACATAAATGATGTAACAAGACAACTTCATGAGAGGAAACAGACAAGAGGGAGACTAAACCGCAGAGAAGAGGTGAGGTTCAGTTAGCTTTGCACAGAAACAGCCAGTTTATTTTACATCGTTACGTGCCGCCTTCCCAACATCACATTTCAACCTAAATGGATGGACACACAGAGAAAGACCAGTCCCTGAACTGAACAAAACAAATGTAAAAGATGTAACTAGACGAAAATGATGTAACAAGGAAAAAGTTTACATGAAAGCCAAAACAAGACTGGAATGATGTAAAAGACATAACAAAAGATGGATACAACATAAAAGATGTAACAAGCAAAAAGATGTAACAGTTGAGACTTAACTGTGGAGAAATGGTGAGGTTCTGTTGCTTTGCAAGAAAATAGCTGGTAGACGTCCTTCAGAGGGAGACTTTTTAGTTTTATACATTTCAGAACCTGTACATTTATACTTTTACCAGACTAGTTGAGTCTGTACTTCTACTTTTATGACAGTCTTTTTTTTTTTCTTGAGTGCAGAATGTGTGTACTTTTGGCACCTCTGCCTCAATGACAGTAAACTGAATATCTTTTGGTTGTGGACAAAACAAGACATTTGAGAGCATCACCCTGGGTATTGGGAAACAATTATCCAACGTTCTTCATCATTATCTGACATTTTATGGTTCAAACAATCAATCGATTAATGGAGAAAATGATGATGAGCAATAAGTGTATGCACACTTGCTATGTAATGGCATGTACCACATGCTCATGTGCACACATATCAAAGCAATGATTTCATTTTGTTTCATAGTGCATGTGCTTGCTTAATTCAAAATTTATTCCAGAGAGAAAGACGATGCAAAAAAATCCTCTGCTCACATCTCTTAACAAACATCGCTTGGGGACAGGTTCCACCAGTATCTCTTCAAGGATTGGCTGAGGATGTGGTGGTGCGGGAGGAAAAGTTGCAGTTGGCAGCAGGCAGAAAGACACTGCAAGGGGAGCGGGGGTTCACAATAAAGGATTTTAAACCAAAGCCTCTTTGGTAAAGAGGAGGAGGGAGGGAGGAAAGAATGGGGCTGTGGGGGTGGTGGATAGATACAGGATGACACAAGGTCCAGATTAACCCTAATCTCAGGCCTGGTGGTTTAGGTGAGGCTGAGGGACCGGAGGAAGCTATCCCATGCCAGGTGGTCAGGAGGAGGTTAAAACTGGGAGAGGGTGGGGGGGGGGGGCACTGTGAGGATGAGGATGGGACCGGGTGTTGCTAGGGAAGACAGAGCTTCAGGATTCCAGCAGGGCAAAGTATCTCAGTATTTCAGCTTCCTCCCAGCGTGCTTTATACAGACAGAAACAAAACTGAAAATGACTGACCAAAAGCAGAAACAGAGAAGATGTTAGAGGATTCGGGGTGGTGTTGCACAGCTAGCAGAACAGCAGGCATGGTGACGGTGGCTGCAGGGTGATTGGGTGGTTGGTGCATGGTGACAGTGGCACATGCCCTGGTGCATGGGATTAGAGGGACAGTCAGTAATCTGCTGTTTAGGCTGTATGTAGGGCAAGAGTGGCTTAGCCCAGCCACTCTTAGCACGGGTGGAGCGCCAGAGCGAGAGCGAGAGGAAGTGGACTGGCGTTATATAGCTGCACTCAGCTCACTCCAATCGCCTCTTGTTCCGAATCCATCCCTCTCACTCTACTTGTATCTGCATATAACATCCTACGATAGCATATTTTATAGGCTGTAGTGTGCCATTCTGAAATGTATAAAAATGCAAAAACTAATGTGCAAGGAAAAAAATATTTGGATGGACAAGGATGGAAAACTCAGAGACAGAGGAAATACGTTTGCAGTACATATTTGCAAAACTCAAACAGTACTGTGTGAAAAATGAACATATTTCTGTCAGAGGCAGTGATGGAATGTAATTAAGTGCATATACTCCAGAATAAACTTGATGTAATTATACTTGAGTATTTCCATTTTATGTATCTTTATATTTATACTCCTTCACTTCACAGGCAAATACTGTACTTTTTACTCAACTACATTTACCTGTCAGCCTAAGTTACTTTTCAGATTACAGATTTTCATGCCCTTTCTGTCCAGTAAAAACCATGTAAATTTAGTAATTTTGAATTAGATTTTTTCTAAAATGAAGGATTGAGTGTCACTTTATGAGAACAATCACCTACTTCTTAAACTAAATAAACTAAAAATCCTCTTTGATGCTTTAAACAAGGCTGTTTTTTGTTGTTTTTCTTTTATTTAAAAGATGACTTTTTAGAAATACTTGGTTCTCGCAGAACACTGAAACTTATGATGGTTCTAAAGAATATGAATATTGCTGTAGATTAAACTAGTGGTTCTCAGCCTGCGGTTTGAGACTCCCAAGGGGGTCATGGGATAACTTCAAGGGGTCGACTTGGGCCAGCAGGAGACTGGACAGGAAATCCCTTTATTGGTGGATTACCTGAAAGTCCAACAGTAGCGCCATCAACTAAGAAACACAAGGCGTCTACATTTCAAACAAAGCCTAAAGCTCCAGTCAAGCTTAGGAAGCAGATTTTTTGTTGGGCTTGCGAACACGAACCTGATTATTCTGCAGGGTTGCAACTCAAAAAGAGTTGAGAACCACTATATTAAACTACCCAACTATATATAAAGTAGTTAAAATTACCTCTACCTTTATTAACATCTACAGCAGGAAAATGCTACATACACATTAGTGCAGCAGTAAAACATCATATATAATAGTAAAACACTGGCACAGACCATTTTACCTACATTTATGTGACCTTCACATGGATTCAGGCAGACAAAAGACACCTGCTGGATGGAACAGGAAAAACAAGCAAGCAGTCTGACAGAAGGGCAGGATGGCAAAACTAAACACAACGCTATGTTGCTATAGTGACATTGTATTCTTTACAACAAATATAATTTTCACAGTGTGGTATTAGTAAGTTTACTCAAGTAAAAGATCTGAATACTTCTTGAAGAGATTGTTATGTAATTTGTCTTCAACAAAACATTGTACTTAAATACAATTCTAAGGTACTTACTTGAGAATTTTCATCTTATATAACTTTGTACACTTTGTACACTACTCCACTAAATTTCAGAGGTAAATATTTTACTTTACTCCACTGCAGTTATTCAACACCTCTATAGTTCTCTATATACCTCTATATAGCAAAACCATTCACCAGTTTGTAAAATGCTATAGGTTAAACTACCCAACAACTTAATGTTAGCTCCATGTTGATAGAATTACCTCTATATTAATGTGTCTATAATAATAATGATCAAGTAATAAAATACTATAACAGAGATGGGGGAAATTCTGCATTAAGAGCACTTTTACTTGACTTAAAGGTCCAGTGTGTAAGATTTATGGCAGAAAATGGCAGAGATTGAATAAAATATTCATAAGTATGTTGTAAGTAGTGTATAATCTTATAGAAATAAGAATTATTGTGATTTTACCTTAGAACGAGCCGTTCATATCTACAGAGGCCACGCGTCCTCTTCCATGGAGTCCACTATGCTACTACAGTAGCCCAGAGGGGACAAACCCTACACTGGCTCATGATAGGCATTTTCGTGTTATTCCTGTGTTTCGCAGCCACCATTGCTTCTCCTTCATGCTTGCAAGGGGAGGGTCAGGCAATGTGGTTGCAGTCTGTAAGCTCACCAGTAAATGCCACTAAATAGTATGCAATGTTCCTTTAAACTTTAAATTATTACTTACATGTTAATGCATCAGTAATAATGTGTCAGTAATATAAAACTATGACTGATTAAGAAAATTCTGCATACTTTTACTTATTTTTGAATGCAGAGCTTTTACTTGTAGTAGAGTATTTTCACAGAGTGGTACTGTTGCTTTTACTGAAGTAAATGATCTAAATACTTTCTCCACCTCTGCATGCTGTTATCATCACAGCTCCTGTAGGAAAATTTGCTCTGAAAGTGAATGCTCCCAAAGAAAATGTATGTATGCCTGCAGACATTTGACTAAATTAGAGAAAATTGGGTTTTACCATATAATTTTCCCAACAATGTGACCGTACTGTATATGCATCTGAGGTGTAGTCTCAACCATCTCATTACATTTCATTAAAGGCACAAATATCCAAAAAAGATCTAACACAATAAACGCTGAAGGTTCATGAGAAAGAGTCCCAAACAATTCATGTAGAGCAGAGCCTCTCTTCCCACTCATGATCAATATCGAAAAAGAGCTATTAAACTTAAAATCTAGTCCCTAACAATCCCTGCAGTACTGTACTGTATAAAGCCCTTCAGATGCAGGAGTTCCCCAGATTTACAACATAAGCACCGCTTACACCACAAACGTTTCACAATGAACCGAAATCACTCAACAAATTAATTCTAATTATTTGAACCACTGAAATAACAAATCCAAAACTCACAATAAAACGGCATGCTACACGGCTCTAAAGAGAGACGACAAATTGTCAGCCTATCTGTTCAGAAGCAGAGGCTCATCCCGACCGAGTATAGACTCAGTGACCATCAAATGAGAAGAATACACAAGGAGACATGGCTGCCTGAACATAGTGCATACAGTTTGCAATCGCTGTTGAACAGGAAAGGTTGAGACAGAGGTTCACTTCCTCCTTTACCGTGGAAAGGTCTCACAGTTGAAAAAACACAGAAATTCACATCCATGCGTCCTAACTGAGAATATTTATGAACAAGGGGGCAGTTGTACATACATTATATATCAGGATTCTCTTCTACAATATTTCAGCTGTCCTCTACCGTGATTGTGCTGTAAGATTAGACAGATATTGACGTATAAAGCTTGAGGAAGGAGTAAGTGATCCTGGAGAAAGATAATTGATTGTTGATTGATTGTTGTTTCTTTTCCAAGTTGGCCCGAGCCACCAACCCAAAGCATCGGAATTTGAGAAATTTAATTTAACACCATTTATCAAAATTAATCTGGAACTATTTTGATAATGGCTTGATCTACAAGTTCATCAGGTCCAGCCTCTCAAATGTGAATACTTGTTAATTCTTTAGTCTTCTAGAATAATAAACTGAATATCTTTGGATTTTGAACAGCTGGTCATACAAAGCAAGACATTTGAAGATGTCACCCTGGGCTTTGTCAGTATTTCCTGACATTTTATTCACAAAATTCACAGCTTAATCTAGAAAATTATATGCAGGTTAAAGGTCCAAAGTGTAAGATTTATAGGGATTTATTGGCCAAATATGTCAGAAGTGGAATATAATATTCATAGGTATGTTTTCATTAGTGTAAAATCACCTGAAAATAAGAATTGTTGTGTTTTTGTTATCTTAGAATGAGCCATTTATATCCACAGAGGTTGCAGGTCCTCTTCCACAGTCAGTCATTCTGCATCACCATGTTTCTATAATTCCCCAGAACAGACACAACAGTGACTCTATATACAGTCTTTCATGTTTAGCACATGACCACTGTAGTTGCTTTTACACGCTTGAAAATTTTGAGTTAGACCACAATCTGCAAGCTCACTGCTAGATGCCATTAAGTCCTACATACTGGTCCTCTAAGCAAAAGGCAAAATATATCAGTTCCAGATTCTCAGATGTGAATATCTGTTGATTCTTTAGTCCTCTGGGGTAGTAAACTCAGTATCTTTGGATTTTGTACATGTGAAAATGTCACTTTGGCCTTTTTCACCACTTTCCGACAAAATTCACTGATTAATCTAGAAAATAACCTGCAGATTAACAGATAATATGAAAATAACTGTGAGTTGAAGGTCTAGTTGTTACTACTGATTAGGGATGTCAATATTTAACTGTCAATTTGAGGTAAAAAATGAAGCTTGGTGTGGCAACATGTCCTCCAGAAAGTGTACTACTCTTCAGTTTAGGAGTTTGTGGTAGCTTGTAGTTTACTAGCACTATGCCGTACCACATTATGGTACGGAGGTGCTTCCTCCGCTATAACCACAAAATATGACAAACAGCTGATCCTCTTGCCGATGGTCTTGTTTGCTTATGTTGGTCGTAAAGGGGTATCAGTATTGAACTGAGACAGTGTTAAAACCAATTGAAAACTCCTTGTAGTAGCTTTAACAAGCAAACAAAAGCAGTCATTCCAGCCCAGAATGAAAATTTCAGAAGAGGACACCATGGCTATAGCACTGTCAGAGTATAGTATTTCAACTTAGCATGTTTCTGTTGACATTTCATGGTTATTTTGTGATTTTTTTTTTTCAGAAAAAATATTACAGATTTCTCCTTTAATGGATGTCAGGCTATCAAAAGCAAAATGAACCAAAAATGACATCCCTGTACTGTTATTATTATGTAATGTCGGTCATTATTGTATACGCGCTAAGTGATTTTCTCCATCATTACAATTAAGTATATTGCTATTGATTTGTAGTTCTTGTCAGTAAGATGCAGAGTGAGACAGGGAGAGGATGTTACATTGCAAGGTCACCTGCTCTCATGGCCTCAGCAGAATGTGTATTTACCTCCCTGGAGGAAGCAACTGAGAGACACAACAAACGTCTTGGAAAGGCACCACCATGCAGTTTCCCCTCAGCCTTTCATGTCATTCAAACAAACCCCCCATCTCCTCTCTCCATTTTCCAATGAGCCAAGTGATTTATGTCAAGTGAAGTCAAGCATGGGCCAGCGTATGAATCAAAATTTGTCAAGTTGGCTTTTCCCACTCAGGTCTATGAATTGATACGGCTTAGTTTTGAATATGAATCCCTAGAGAGAGCGCCACGTTGCTTTTAACTGACTGTAGCTTCAGCAGGGCAATCAAAGCCTTTGTTTTTTTCACACCATCCCACAATCCCACCTGCTTCGGCGAGACGATGGAGGGCCCTTTGAAAACAACGAGGCGGCATGATTTATTATTCTAATTAGGCGAAGTGAGACTTTAGCAAATCCACAATTACACTAAATCGCCAAAACAGTTTTCTGGTTGGCTGGCTCCTGTTCTGTTCAGATGTTAATCAGAGGTAGCTATTGAGTCAAGGTGCAAACTGCTTGTGAGTCACACTATTGCTTGGTAATATCTTCCACAAACAATCAAACAAACAAATGCTGGAGTCCTGTATTGAATTACAAATAAGCATTTTGGCTTATTAAATAAAATTGCATTTAACTGTCTACACCAGGTAAACACAAACACGCAGCTTTCCAACCACCTCGCAATCAAACGGTGGAGCTTAACATGCCGCGATACCCGGTTAAAAATCTACTGCGGTGTTTAATTCCAGGTCATTTCATAATCTCTTTGATACGCACTCACATCTGCACATCTCTTCGCTCTCACTCACTGACAATCAAACAGCTGCAAGCTGGCACACTCACTAAATCCTCCGGTACAGCACACAAACCACACACACACACACACACACACACACACACACACACACACACACACACACACACAGGAACAATCACCCACCACATGCACACACACACATACACTACAAGTGCCCATTAGAGAGCACGCACACAATGGTGCACCCAGGCGCAAACACTTATGCATGCAAGCGTACACACACATTTCTACTCAAACTGCTATCGCACTCATGCAAAAAACTGGTTTTATTCACCACAGATATTCCTCTGAATTAAAAGTAGATCCTTCCTCCATCACAGCACACAGCACTCTGAGACTCTGGAAAATTTATTGATCATTTGTTAGAGGGATGCACACATGCAGACACACACAGTAAGGGAATTAACACACACCGTGGTATGTATCTATGTGGTTCCCATCCATCCCTGTGCTTCTCATCACCTTTTTGTCCCCTCCTCCCCTTTCCACCTTTCTTCCTCCTACATCCCCACACACACCCCCAAAACACCCCAATCATCCTGCATCAACAGGCATGTGAACCCGGTGTTCGGTTCATCTCTCTGTCTCTCTCTGCCTGCTCTATTTTCATCCTGTGTGCTTCCACTCTCCTAGCTTTCGGGTAATTACCTGGCATTTGCATTGCAAAGTCCCCTGTGCCGCCCTCAGCTCCTCCGCAGGTGATTGAGCTTCATTTCCCCGGCAGATAAGAGAGAGAGAAAGGGGAAGAGAGGGAGAGAGGAAAGGGGGATTGCAGCAGGGTGTGATGTTATTCTGGCTCGCAGGATACAGGAACAATGGCCTGGATTCTTTGTTACTGGTAAATTGGCTGGTTCAGAGTGTGCACGAGGATGCTTTAAGTTCTCACACGTAAATAATCATCCTCATTACTATCACACTGCTGGTCCAGCTGTAGTGGAGATAAAATCACTTCTCAGCGTGAGGTGACCAGTGCAGGCCTGTGACTCTTTGAGACTTAATTTAGATTATTATTTTGGGGGGCATTTTGCCTTTATTTGACAGGTTTCAGTAGGGAATGCAAACATGTAACAAAGCTGCATTGAAATTATGTTATATGCATCCTCAACCACCATGGGCCACCATGATTCCAGACTCATCACTCTTGCCTAGTGCTGCAGCTAATTATTTTTTTCAATATTGATTCATCTAGGTAATTAATTATCATTGCAGAACACTGGGTTGCACAATGAAATAAGAGTTGTAGTTCATTCATGCTACTCACATATATAATATATATACAAATAATTAATTAAATTCACAGAACAATAGGATAAAGTACAAAATAATATATTTATACTATATATATACATATATATGTATGATGAGGATAAAATGGTTGACATCTGGTTGGTTGACAAAAGTTCCACAACTGGCAAATATTGTCCATCAACTTTGACTGAGTTTGTGTATGAAGCATCATCAGTGTAGAAGAGTCCTCCTCCCTTTATCTTGCTGCAATCTTGTGTGTTGCATCTTGTCAGCTCAGAAATCATCTGCCTGCCGAACGCAACACCTTGATCCAAGATGTTGTGGAGGAGCAGGTCTCTGTAACACCATTTTCACACCAAAATTGGCAGACATATACATACATATATATATATATATATATATATATATATATATATATATATATACATATATATATATATACATTAAAAAAAACGTGGCTAAACCTGCTTAAAATAGGGGAACAACCCTTTTCCCTTTGTCAGTAGACTCACATGCCTTTCTGTTTTGTTTAGTTTTTTTCTGATACACACTGGAAAGCCTGATGTCTGTTCAGGAGGTTCAGCTCTCAGTTCTTTTGCGGCTTTTCAGCTTTAAGTTTCTGTTCTGTTTCGCTGTTTGCACTTTCAGATATCTGCTGTATTTTACTGTTTCGTGGACACTTTCAGCTGAATAGGCATCGTATTAAGTTTTCACTGATGCTGTTGGTTCATAGTGTGTGTGTGGGGGGGGTTATTGTGAAGAATTTATAGAAAATAAGGTATTTAGCCACTGTTCAGCCATTTGACTATACATGACGGTTCATCAATAAATACACGCCTTCTAGCAAGATAAATACCTGTGACTGCTGCAGAGTCATTTGACCTGGGAATGAATGCTGTTTGATGTTAGCAGGTGTTAGTGGATATTTTGTCTAGTGTAAAGGAAGCTTAAAATGTGAGCACAACAGTCTCTGATTTCCTGTTGCTTGTCCCATTCCATTTCATTTTCCTGACTGGACATCAGCCAGAAGCAGCCATAAGTCCCAGCTGTAGCATGGCTCTTATCTTCGCTCGCCTCCTCTCCTCCTGAGGTGGTCCACAGCCATGTGTCCAGCTGTTCTGACTACATGGTTGAAAGATGCCAAGTGTATTGTTGATGGTCTCAAGGATGGGGGCTCTTTAATCCTAATCCCACACCTCTTTTTCCAGTGCTTAGGGGTGTATTTATGCCATATGTGATACATGTTTTAGCAATAAAGACAGAAAAATAACAAATTAATAGTGAAAAGTAACATAATTTGAAGGAGCATCTACAGTACATTGCCATTTATCATATTTTATTTAGAATATCTGAAAATATTGAGAAATATCTCAGAGTTTCCCAGAGTCCATAGTGATGTTGGCCTTGTTTCATCCAACCCTCAGCCCTGAACCAAAAAACATATGCAGTGAACAATGATGTAAAGCAGGCAAAAGCAGCAAATCCCCACACTGGAGAAGGTGGAACTGGAGTTTTTGCTTTAAAAACACTGTTGTTAGTCAGAGACACACTTATTAATTTAAAAAGTTTTAACTAGCAGAGGGAATTTAAGAGAGTCAAACTGAAAAAAAACATATATTACATGCAATTTG
Organism: Lutjanus erythropterus; assembly: GCF_056507025.1. Classification (NCBI taxonomy): domain Eukaryota; kingdom Metazoa; phylum Chordata; class Actinopteri; order Lutjaniformes; family Lutjanidae; genus Lutjanus; species Lutjanus erythropterus. The sequence goes on from NC_139334.1 coordinate 16,456,932, forward strand.
TGCTGTACACTGTTTGTCCCACACTTTTGTTCATAATGTTTCTTTTCCAATTTTGAAAACTACAACAGTAGAAAAAAATAAAAAGGTGTATTGTCAGATATTGGAAATGTACAACTTAAATTTTCGTCCGCTTGACACTTTACCTTTTTCAAAGTAATTGAGCTGGCTTGTTCAAAAGAAACAAAAACATAATGAGTCTTATTTTCAGCTGATTTTACATGAACAAAACAGACTTATGAATATGGTGACCAGATGAGAATGGATGAAATTTGGAAAAGAAAAGCTGGGGGTGAGCGTGTCACGTTAGAAGGATTGAAATGAGTAATGTTTTTGTGATGAAAATTTGCGTATTAAAGGCACTCTTCAGATTATCGCCTCCATAGACGCTTTTTTTTTGCTGACGTCACACCTGTAACGGCACCCATAGCAGCCAGTAATCCCTCCTATAAGATGCTGATTGGCTGCACCACTTTTGGTGCAGACACAAACAGTTAACTTGCAACCTGGCAAGAGGGATTCTTGAGTGATCTTACAAATCCAGTTGCCTCACAAGGTAATCAGGACAGCTGATTAGAATTTGGGACTGTTCTGAATTGTTCAGAACATCTGGTCACCCTATTTATGAATATTATAAATTCTGCTGTATTCTGCTAGAAAAATCCCCATAAATCTTACACACTGGACCTTTAAATCGCTTATTGTATAGTTAGTTTTAAATTGACATCTTTCTCTCTATAGGAATTACGGTGATGCCCTTGAAGGAACACTAGGGTTAGTCTTGACTGGCAGCTAATACACAAACACAAATGACTGCTGTTTTCTTTACAGATGTGTTTTAACATCTGTCACAACACATGCAGGGATTCAGCCAAAGCTTTTAACCAGCTGAAGTTGGGATGAACCCAGGACATGCATGTAAACTGAACCACAAAGAGAAAGCTACACATCCATCCAGCCAGCCATACATCCATCCTCCATCCTGATGCGACCACAGGCACCTCCCACAGAATGAGAGCTGATAATTGGCGGGAGCTCATTTGCATGCAGAACAGCGCGGATATTTATTTAAATTTAATTTCGTTCCCGCACACGGTGCACTGTAGGCTTTTGTGCCAAAGTCATATTAACCCCTTGATTAGTTAATATGCAGTGCACGACGTTGCCCACGCACGATGAATATTCATATAGATGGCGTTTTTCGCTGCCGCCGTCTCTCCGCCTCCACCCCTGCTCCCCTCCTCCTCTGCGCGCCGTCAAGTACGTGGCGCTATGGAGGCATCCCGGAAGCCCGCGCTGCCATTTCCACCACAGTGTCCCTCCCAAACTCAAACACACTTCACCGTGTGGCTCCTTCTGCTCTCTGTGTCGCTCGCTGCCGCCGACTCAATGGCAAACAATAAGACTGAGCTGCCGAGCAGAGACCGCGCTCTGAAAGGAAGAGACGAGAAAATGGTCGTGGCAGGTAAATAACACGCTGTGACAAGTCGTATCCACACAGTGATGACAGAGGAGAGGAGGCATCCACGGGCGCACAGCTGCCAGCGTGCTCCAGTTACGTGCCATTAACGCACGACAGTGACCTCACAAAAGTTCATGTACAAAATAAGGTCAGGAACTTGCCTCATGCAGTGCACGAATATAACGGGTTTAGTAGATGACGGGCTTCAGTGTTTAAGTGCTGTTGTTCAGTTTTTCACAGAGTTAAGACAGAGATATTTGAGCGAAGTTGAACAGATATCCAATTTGATTGACAGGACAGTTGCAGCTAATGTAGATGACGTATTTTGTCAAACATTTGCTGTCTTTTAGGCCTGCTGCGTCAGACTCTGTGGTGTCATGGGTTAAATGCATTCCGCAACAAAAAAGTGTGTTAGAATTTGAGTTTGGGCAGGGTATGATTCATTTTACTGCAGGGTTTCAGTTACCATTCTGCAGAAAAGACAGACAACGAACTTGATTTTAAAGGGAGAATGCAGCATTTTTTTTGTTTGTTTGTTTGTCCTATATTGAAAGAGAAAGCAGAGTTCTCCTGCTGCAAAATCTGTTGCTCTTTCTCCTTATTGTCCCTGTTCTTCTGTCCAGTGTTGTCATACTGATGTAGTCAGAGTTAAAGAAAAACTACAGACTATTTCTGCATAGTTATCTCATCTCCGCCTCTGGGTAGCCAGGAGGTGTGTTAGATTAGTATTTTTGTAACCAACAATAGGGATGTAATGGATCACAAAACTCACGGTTTGGATTGTATCATAGTTTTGGATCGCAGATCGGATTTTTAAGTTCAGCAAAAAAAACAACAACCCCTGTCTCTGTATGTAGTCACCACCATCATAATAGCAAATATAATAATAATAATAATAATAATACTCTATATTAAATTATAATTTATGTTATAATTATAAATATTCTTATATGATATTACATAACTTTATTATAGTATACCGTAATACATCTAATAGATAATTACATACTGCAGAGGCTGCAGGCTGCCTCGGTGAGTGAGGGGAGACCAAGAGCAGCAGACATTGCTGAAGTTATTCATTTTTAAGGCTCTTAAAAGAATGATGTCACAGTGTTGTGGTTCAGAGGAAAACACAGCGTGCATCTGTCTCGTTTTTTCTCTGCAACTCAGTATGGAGGTTTAGGAAATTACTACTTTAAAATGTAAAAGTGGTGGTAAAACTGTATTACACACTATGTTGGTAACATTTAGACCGCAGATCACATGCGTGCCAAACCACGGGGGGTCCTACCTAATTACCTAACACTAGCTGACAGTATGTTTTTGCCAGAAGTAATAGCTGTTGGCTACTGTGGTGATATACAGCAACATGGGCGTGGGCATCAGAAGCTTGAACAAAATGCATCATGGTATATCCATGCACTGCTGCATGGCTCTGCTAGAAGGATAGCTTAGCCTTCTTGGTCAATGTAGCACAAACCGAGGAATTTATTGCTTCCATTGACTACATTTACCATCAGCACTGACGTCCACATGAAAAGTGCAGAATTTTCCCTTTAAGAAATTACATGCTTCAGGGTCAAAACCTTTTTTCAAGTGTGTGTCCGTGGTGTAAAGTGTCTGTACTGGGGAGTCCTTGACATGAGGAAATTGAGAATCTTTTGCCAACAGTCATCTTGACACAACTCTCTGTCAGATGAGGGTTAGCCCAGAGATCAATCCAGACCTGTCTACTGGAAATGTCAAGGGCTGAGAGATAAAACAGCAGAGACATGATTTGATATTGAAATGAAAAGCTGCATGTGTTGAGCTTATATAATACCCTACATTAAGAAAAAAGTTGAAGAAGGCAAATAAAAGGTATTCCCTTTTTAAATATTAACCAACATATCTTAGGTTGAGAGTGCCATATGTTTTAGCATTTGTTTATATAGAAAAGGCCACTTAATCTGCAAATAGTGGTGCATCTGCAGGGACTAATTTGGGTTTGCAATTAATATTTTCATTCTTTTACTATCTTAAAGTCTGAAAAAGTTGATATTATACTGCTAGGCTTTGGATGAAGTATCGCATACTCTTTTGTGATTCTCTACAGTTTGTTTTCACACTTTTATCACCTTTATCAGCGATTTTAACCTTTGAGCATGGCCATGGGAACCATATCTAGCATACTTAACCTTTTTAAAATCAAGTGTGCCCAAGATACATTTGCTTTAGTACTTTCTAGCCTGTTTGCTGTTTTGTGATTTAGTTTTTTGGCCTGTAATGAAACCTTTGAGTCAACCACAAAATCTGAAGTGGTAGCAAAAGCCTGTTGGGATGTATGGTGGGATTGTGTGTTACAAATAGTTGAAAAACAAATCTGTTTGGATCAAGTTCTCAGCATTCTCATAGACATACTGGCGCGCTCAGAGAATATGATGTTTCAGTTAATTTACTGTTTTTAAAATGTTTCAGCTGCAGATTTTAAACAATTTTCTTGGTTTAAGAGCATGTGCGCGCCTTTTTTTGCTTATAATTCGGTCCTTTCTTACTGTGTAGTAGTAGAGTAAAATCTCTCCATCTCATCTCAGCCCGTTTTATCCTTTCATTCAGCTTTTCATCATACTATTTTGGGACAGGAGGGCTCGTAGGAGTATGCGACAGAGGTGAGACATGGTGCGATTTGAACCTGGTCCCTGTCTTCTTCACCTACTCAGACTGAGGCATCCACAGAGTGCATTGTGGGAGCTGGGTGTGATGAGTGCATAGGAAGAAGCGCTGCCGCAGCGTCCAGGGGCCCATCTGGGCATTATGCGCATGAAGGCTCCGCCCCGTCGTAAGTTCCTGCTCCGTCTGTCGAAGCAGCTCGGAGACACCGCATGGCAGAAATCTGTTCCTCCCCTTTCACCGTGGGGGGCAGCTTAGGTGGGGACGGGGTTGTTCTAGTGTGTGTATGTGTGTGTTGCAATAGCATGCTTCTGTGTTTTTGTCAGAGTGGGCCAGTAAGCATGAGTGATTTAGGGGTTGCAAGGACTGTTTCCACATATGCCCTGTGCAGTCCCAGCCTTGTGTGTGTGAGAGCGCACACATTTGTCCCCTCTCTGTAATGAAGATCACTAATTTTTAAAGTTCCTTCCATCCCTCCGGCCTCTTTAAAGAAGCTCCGTGTTCCTCGAAGAGACATCCCGCGTTTCCTCCATCGCTCCAGTCTGTATAATGTACTCTGTGACCTTGGCGAGAATGATCCAGTGGCAGATTGCTACATGGTAGGGGCACAGTAGCTATTATTTTGAGTCAGTGCAGGATAGACTGCCAATATTTCTTCCAAACAGGATGGGGGAGGTCAGCTGACCAAAATCAATCTCTGTTACATGCTTCGCTATAACTCTTTAAAGCAGGTTCATGGCGAAGATATATTTCTGGCATTATTTTTCTCTTGTTTTCCCTTCCCTGCTGTCTTCTGATGCCCTTGCCTTTTTTGGCTTTTGCAATGAGCTCACAAGGGAAGAGAAAATATCTAAGTAAACGGGAAAGCTTACAAATGAAGTATACAAGCAGTAGATAAATAAATTAGAGAGAATTTGCTCATGGGCAGTGCTGTGGTTCACTGATTAGGACTGTTGCCTCAGTGCAAGAACGTCCTGTGTTCTGACCCCAGTGTGATATGTGGTGTTTGTATGTTCTCCCCTTGCTTTGCATGGGGTTCCTTCAGGTGGTCCTGTTTCCATCCTTCAGTCAGTTAGGTGACTCTGAATAGTGTAGACTACCATGCCTCTTGCCAAGTGAATACTAGGATTGACTGTAACCCACTGTGACACTGAAGAGTATAATCAATACAGACGGTTTCTCTGGAGAATCTGGAGTGTAAAGGTAAATTTTACTGTAGAGTTAAAGGCAGACTAAGCAGGATCCTCTCCCCAACCAAAACAATACATAGATTCGCACAAAATGAATTCCACTCAGTCATCACCCTCAACCCACCAGAAGTGTGTGGTCGCTTCTGCATCCACAGAGACCCTGCCCTCCACCTATACCCTCTCATACCATTTTTACACTGAAATCAGCACGTATATGCAGTTTTTTTAAACGCAGCTAAACCTTCTAAAAATAGGCGCCTGACCCCTTTTCCCATTTCTAATACACAAGTTTGCCTGTTTGGTTCTCACCACTTTTGTAGCTCCTAAACAAATCTCTGTGGTTTGAAGTTTAGTTTCTCTTCTGCGTCGCTGTCTGCTTTCAGCTGTATAGGAGTGGTGTTAAGCTACTGTTGATGAAAACTCAGTATTTCCTGGTTTTGCTGCGTCATGATAAAAGATTTAGATAACAAATTAATGGGGAACTTTTATTGCGAAGAATTCAGACGCTCAACGAAAGACGAGCGGTCATTAGTTCAGTACACCTTCAAGCTGGTGCAAACTCTGCTTGGGTTAACTGACAAGACGAGTCAAACCAAGTAAAACCAAGCAGCACATATGTGTGAAAAAGGAGTAAATGAATCAACAAGCCCTCATCACTCTGCTGAAAAGGGGCAAATATAGTGCATCCACCTAGGTGTGATGTTTCCATCACAGCCGGTCGGACCTGGAGCCGATAAATACCTGTGACTACTGCAGAGTATGTGTGAGGGAAAAACTTGAATCTCTTAAAGATTCCGATTCTGTTTTGTGATTCCTGAATCAGTTTTGGATAGATAGATAGATAGATAGATAGATAGATAGATAGATAGATAGATAGATAGATAGCTGATAGATAGATTAGCATCACAATTGTGATAAATTATCTGAAATGGATCCACTTTACATGCTTCACATAAAACGACATGTGTGCCCACACTAAAAGGCATAAGTTGCATCTCCTGTGTTGAAACAAACTAATAGCTGCTGATTTCACATTGCTAACTCAAGGGTCAAAATTCAAAGTCATAATTCACAGTTTAAGAGTTTAAGAGTTAGTTTCATATCTGAAGAATGTTAACTTAAAAGCTCCCAGTGCTGTGTGCATCTTTCATGGGCTGTGTTCACTTTGACTTTAACATTTTTTTTATTTATTACTTTCTCATGGCTCTTACTTAAAAATAACTGCTTAAAAAATATTTTATTTACTGCTTTTGTAAGCAGTATTGCAATGATGCTTCTGAAATAAAACTTAGAGAGACTGATTGATGTAGCCTGCATTTTGGAGATATAACTCATGATATACAGTCTCTAGAAGTGTGTGATTAATTTGTCATGGTCTAGTGTTAAAAAAGCTAATAAAAATCACAATTAATCATGTCAAATCACAGTACTTGTCGAATCCCAATACATATTGTATTGGAAAACCAAGAATCGTGATAGTACTGAATTGAGAGATAAGTGTATTGTTTTAGCCACATTACAGTCACTTTACCTGGGGATAATGCAGATTTCCCATTGAAGACGGAAGCCGGATGTTAGTGGGGTTTTTTGTTCAGTGTAAAAGGGGTTTTAATTTCTCACTATTTTGCTGTGCTTAGGATGCTAAGACAAAATGCTGATTTTTAACATCCTCGAAATGAAACTTAACAATCTGCTGTCTCTTAGGTGTGTTTACAAACAGAAAATGACAAATCCTATGTATTGTAACTTTAAAAACAGAATGCATTTGTTAATTTGTGCCAACCAGGTGGATGCCATCGGCTTCTTTCCTTGTCAGACTGGTATTTGAGTAAACATATTCGAGCGGGCCCCAACAGGATGTGCCTCCATCTTGCTGGAAGCAGATTATGGAGCCAGTGCTATAGGAGATAGTCTTCTCCATAGCAACTGTTTCCGTTGCTAGGATACAGTATGTATGGAATGCATGGATGGCTTCAAAGTTGTGCACTCCTCAGAGTCTAGACGGTTTTCCCACCCTGAGCAGAGTCAGCTTTAAATGCATGTCACAAGTTGGGTTTTTAGTTTTGAGGCCACAGCAGCTTCGTGTCTTTTACTTACCTCTCGCTGTTTCTAAAAATCAACCACCTCCCACCAGTCTTGCCTCTCCCCTCCCCTCCTTTGCCCCACTCTTTCTCGCCCCTACCCATCCTCCCATACAGCAGAGGGTAGTTGGCACCAGTATAAAGCATCACCCTCCTCCGACGACTCGTGCCTGACTCCCTGCCAACCTGTGTGAAGCTAGAAAGAGGAATAGCGAGAGGGAGGGAAGAGGGAGAGAGGGAAAGAGAGAGAATGGATTTTTTGGAAGGAAATAAACAGAGCAGCCTGGAAATCGACCTTTCCGTTACCAGTCTTGGCATCCAGGGATAGTACCTCTCCCGTCTCTCTGCATGAGGGGGCAGCAGCGCTTGGACTTCAGTTTAACGGGTGAGAAACACGGGACCATGGGTAGAATCGAAGGGTAACAAAGACTGAATACCCGCCGAAACAAGTCAAACTTATTATCCGCTAAGCAACAGATAGATTGTTGTGCCCTTGACTGATAGTAACCAAGCAAAGTGGCGGGGTGCCGGGTCCGATGTTTTGGTTCTGGTCCAGCCGCCTACAACCAACAAGCTAAAAGCAACAAAAGGTGACCAAAGTATTCCGCTTCAGTCCCGCTGTACTGTATAGCCTGCACTGCGCTTTTCAGATATCCTCGAAAACAAAGGCGCACAAAAGAAATTACGCCCATATCTCATCCAAGTTGGGAAAAAAAATCCTTTTCATGAATCCTTCCCCCATATTCAGCCTGTTTTTCTTCTTTTGTAAGCTCAGTCAGTCACCCTCCCTGCTTGTTTTTTTGTCGTCCTCTGTTCTTTCTTTTGCTGGCGTAGTGAGGCAGCGTAGTGAGGGTATTCAGCCAGTTCTTTCTCTGTGCCTGTGTGTGTTAGGTGGGGTAATTCTGGCAGAATGGGGTGTGGGCGCTGGGCTGGCAGGGGGGAATGCTGGGCTAGGCACAGTGAAAGGAGCCAGCCTGGCACCACCTGGACCTCTGCCAGCTGCTCCATGGGAGAAATACCCACAGCAGAGGTTGGTGCGCGAGTGATTGTGCGGCTGATTGCGTGCATGCAGGCGCGTGTGCACGTGTTTGTAAGAGAGGAGAGTGAGGGATGATGGGAAGGTGGTGTGAGGAAAAAGAGTGTGAAGTGAAGATGGAGAGCAGCTGAGAGAGACGAGAGGGCGGGGAGGTTTTGGCTCGGAGTTGGCTTCTCTGGACAGTGCTGTGTCGGCGTGTTCTTGGCTGTCTTCATTTTCTACCTTTTTTTTGTTTGTTTATTTGTTTGCTTGTTTGTTTTCCCTGTGTTCTCTCTTGGATGAAGTGCTTGGTCTTTTTATATAGCGCCCGAAGGCATGGTGGTCTGAAAGCCAAAAGAATCCTTCACTGCCTTTCTGCTACCCTCATCTGTTGCTTCTCACTGGCTATTTACTCCTTTTATTGTTTTGGCAGGCTGAACTCTCCTCCTCCCACTCCTCCTCCTCTATCGCACACTTGTCTCTCTCTCACTCCCTCATTTTCTCTCTCCGTCATTTGGCAACTTCAGTACTTTTTATCTCTGCGGCCAGAAAAGCAGGACGATGGGGTGAGAGTGAGCGGAGGATAGAGACGAAACAAATCCACACAAGAAGGATGGAGATTTTTCCTGTCCTCCCACCACCTTAAGTCACCCCCGTGGTCTGAGAATATTCAGCCCATACAGTCACTGACACAGATACACTTTGATTGCAGCTGACTGTGCCCGTGAACATGACCTGGCAGTGCCAAACAACCTGCTGCTAAAAGACAGAACTGTCACACAACGGGAGGGCAGGAAGGGACTGCCTGAGGGCAGCCAGGCCTCTGTGACATTTTAGGAGTCCTTCATGCTTCTGCAATCTGTTACTGCACAGAAAAACCAAACAAGTTTAGTCTAATATCAGAAAATGCCCTTAAGGTGGCACACCAAGACAGGTGGTATCAGCTCCAGTGCAGTGGAGGTTCTTTTGTTACCTGTGGGCGCTTTCTGGGTGGTGTAAATCAGAAGTTTCATCACGGTACAATGTGATGTCGATTCTTTGGACAACAGCGCAGTATTTGCTGATATCAAAAAGCCAGCCACAATACGATTTGGATTCGATTTCTTTCAGACATGAGAAAATTACATGTAAATTTAACACATTGTAACATTTATGTCAATGAGCTAAAAGTAATTAAATTATGATCTGACAATTTTATGACTGAACTCCTCCAGACATTTGTGAATTTCATGCCATGGGAATTTCAAAATAAAAGCAGATCTTGATGACGATATAGGTGTCAGTCATTTGGATTGTTGACCATTGAATCGATATATCAATCCAGATCAATGTATCGTTACACCCCTAGCTGGTTCAAACCTAAAGGTTATGGTTCCTGAATTGAACCAGTCCGAGGATGATATGTTGTTTAAATTTTCCAGCTAGTCTGGCTTGCATCGACAAAGGCAAAACTTTACCGGCAGGTTCTGTTTTGGTTTTGATCTGGATTAGGGTTGGCAGAGAGAAATTGACAGAGAAAATACAAAGAAGCTGCTGAAGCAGCACCTTCACTGTGGACATCGTCATTCAGGGGACCTCGCCCAACCCTAAGATGGAGCACCTATCAGCAGACTTTAGAGGACCACACATATGAAGGTCTTGTAAGATGGAGGGTATTAAATAATTTAACAATGCAGGCATTTCTCACTTAGTTGTGAGTCCAGGTTTTTCCCCCGCCAGTCCACATTTTGATAGCAAACAGTCACCTAAACAAGAAGACGAAAGATTTTTAATCAATGAAACGATGCATACAATGGTACACTTCTGTGATTGGTTTGAATGGTGTTCTAAATGCTGCAGAGTTCACGTGACAGCGGTCCAAGACCGAGGCTGTTTGATCCAGACCAGTGTTCGAGTTCAGCGTTCACACCAACCCAAACAAACTACACCAAGGTGGTAAACGGTCCAGGATGCGGTTCAAAAACTTGTTGTCTAAACAAGGAACCCGCCCTAAATTCTTCAAAACACTTCAGTCTTTATGGACCAAGCATGGCATCATTGCTTTTATAGTAATCACTCAGTGTAAAATATATAACAGCTAAACTGGTCTTAGACATCATCCCGGGCCTATCTAGGAAATGAACTATTATGTCTCTATCAGATTAGAGATTCTTTGTATTGAGGTCAGTGTCACACATCACATCCCTGATCACCCAGAGAGCAATCGCATATTGAACTTAGAGCAAGCACCCATTATTGGTGTGTGCCTAAGCGCTTAGTGTACCCTGTGGCCTGTTTATCTGTAGACTAATATTAGTGGTTGCAGTACAAACCAGCCTTGCTTAGTGGAGATTTGCACGCTAAGTCACCTCAGTCTTCTTAAACCCTAATCCTCCTCACACATCTGTGGGCTACACGCACACACACACACACACACACACACACACACACACGCACACACACACACACTTCCTTTTTAGCGCTCTAATTCCACGCAGCACAGTTGGCAGTAGAGTGCCACCCCCTGCCACCTCTCAGCACTCCGGTTTGTTTTACTTATGAGGTATTTTTAACATGGCAAAGATTAGGGCAGTGTCGGGTCTACTTGCTAGGCCCTTCCCTGCTCGTGAGCTTATACGAGCGCTGTCATTGGTTCGCTTCGTGGACGGCCAATAGTGTCAAGCCTTGCACTTAATACACTCCAATTTGAATACATACAGTAGAGTGAGAGAGAGATCAGGAAATAACTACGTGATTGTGTTTAATTGTGGGTATTGAGGAGAGGACAGCGGGGATAGAATGGCGGTCAAAGCCGTGTAATCTCTTAAATGTCTTCCAGCACAGAAGCCTCTGCCTCTGATCCACTGGCCCGGGTCAGCCTGTAACGAAGTGCAGACCTATGAGGCCTAGTTGAGTTCACTAATGGGCCTCTTTCCTCTCATACTGTAATTTGTACCATCGAAACACAGTGTTATGGTCTGATTTCTCATTTTGCACACTGTTTCCTTTCGCAGACAAGCATGCAGTTAATGGGAATCCCACTGTGGAGCCTTTTCCAGAAGGCATGGAGACCATCATGTTTGGTGAGACTGCACAATCACACATTTCTGTAATCAGAATCAACCCAATATGGAATCTTCTGTTACCAGTCTGTGGTTATTGACACATTCTGGGAAAAAGTTGGCCTCTCTGTGGATGATATGGTAGCACAGAAGCACTAATACTAGTGGTGGTCTGTCTGCACCTCACAATTTGATTCAGTTCTGATTTAGAGGGCTGTGATGCGATTATAAAACCATTATGGATTGCATCTTGATCATTTTTTTTTTATTTCTATACATTATTTATTTAGGTTCCCTATGCAAGTATTAAAAAGTATGGAATTTGATTTCAGTAATTAAGGAGTTGCCAACTGTTTTATTAGGTCATGTTGTCAAAGTAACAGGCCTGTGTCATGTGGCTAAAATGCAGGCTCCTCCTCAGCCTCACACTGTTATTTTGCAGTTTAAAATGTCCAAAAACACTTTTGTATTTTTTGCCCGGGACCAGTCATGCAAACTAATGTCCGATGCCCCAAATCATGGTTTCATGATTCTTAATAACAAAATTCTGATCAGTCAAGAATAGTCATGGTTTTTAATATTTATACCGGTTTACAGACTGTCAGTTCAAGTAATGAAATAGATTTTTTTTTTCCCAGACCACCCCCCCAGCTGCCTACTTTTCCCCACTGGTTGGCTACTCCATATCCCCGTGGAAAGGCCTGTTCATGAGTTATACAGTGATATAGTTATCAGAAAATAAATGGACTGTCTTTTCTGCGCAAGGAAACCATATCTTTGTTGCTGCATTCATCACTGTTTCCTTGGATGCAGCAAATAAAGAAAGGTTGCACAGATGCCATGGAAATTAAATTATTTAATCTTTTTCAACTCACTTTTGGTTCTTATAAAACAGACTAAGAATGTGGGGGAACAATAACATAATGTTATTTATCCAATAAGTTAGAGAAGATAATACAAGTATGGGTAGCACTGGTTAGTTTACTTCCTCTTTAGGTAGAGAAGTTTATAAAATGTCATCCAACGTCATTCATAGGACACGATGGCCGCAATGTGTAGATGTAGGTTTTTCAAGGGCTGGCTTGCCAATCCCAAATATAAAGCCTGGCTGGCACAGGATTTGAAATTGCAAAAGAAAGCTAGATGTCAAATATGGTCTGAAAAATCTACAGAGAAATCAGGAAAAGTATGGAATTTTAAAATGGAAAATGTGGAGGAACCCTGTTTATTTTTTCTCACTGTGTGACTACTTGCTATTTTTAACAGAACTTATTTGTAATGATCCATCATTAGTTTAGTTAAACACAGTGCACATGTTTACATGCATTACGTTTCACCATCCAGTTGGTTCAGCCATGAGGAACGTGCAGCCTGGTCCCAGCAAAATTCAGGCAATCATAATGTTGAGAAATGGGTTTTAAATTTAAATGAAAGAATCAGATTTTTCCCCCAACCTCCAGCTAATGCTGTTCGTTCACGTGTGTTTGTATATTGTCTTTATGTTCAGGTATGGGCTGTTTCTGGGGAGCGGAGAAACTTTTCTGGCGTCTTTCAGGGGTCTTCTCCACACAGGTGGGCTACGCCAGCGGCTTCACACCAAACCCCACTTACCACGAGGTCTGCACAGGTAATACACTCTGTGCCTCATGTGCGTATTTGCACATTTTTACATATGCATACCGTCTACCCTTTGATAAATGTTACCTGATTGCGCTGCCTCCCTGTGAGGAGGGGAAGCAGGTTGGCAGGACATTTCTCCATGAGATCAGTCAGGGTTCAAGAGACCAAAAAAATGCAAAGGGAAAAGAGAAAGATATGGAGTCGGAAAGGGTGTTTTAAGTACAGCGCTCTCATCCTCTCGCCGCCTTCCCTTCATCTGCAGTCAACTACTCAGAATGCACTGCTCCAGATGGGCTGTACCCCCCGTCCCCACCCCCCCATGACCTACTTGTAAGGATTGGGCTCTGTACTGTGCTGTACTGCGGCGTTTTTTGCCAACAGAGGTTACTGTGTATGAAGCGCCATTTCCCTGAGACTATGATTTGGCGAACATGATGTTGAAGATACAAGCTTCAATTCTGTGTATTTGCTATCAAAGCCTTTGAAAGTGTTGGGCTACCGTCAGTGTCAGTATTTGTTACGTTCCTTTCGTTTTCCTCATCATGACAATCAAATAGATGCATGTAGGGCGTTGATATATAATTAAAATGAAGATGTCTTGCTCTGTCTTATTCTGTGTGCCGCTCTTGTGTTTTAGGAGTAGGGAGCTGTTAGTTCTCTGTTTATGAGGGCACATCATTGCAGGCGGGCATGGAGTCTAGGTGCAGGCGCAGCATGGGGGACATGAAGAGGAGGGGAAAGATGCTTTGGGCTTGGCTGGCAGGCTTTCTGAGCAGAGCCCTTCAAGGGATTGTATGTTTCATATCGGTCTGCTTCTCCCGGTCTCTCTTTCTGTCAGCTTCCCAGCAACAAGATGGTCAGCTATGAAGCAGGATGGAGATGGAGACAGATGACAGAAAAGGAGAGATTGAGAGCTGCAGCAAGTGAGGGAACGGGTAAAATAAACTTTTGAGAGGGAAAGAAAATTTGTGAAAAAAATGTGTGAGAAAGAATGGTTGCCTGTCCATCGGCTGAGAGAGTGCAGGCGTCGCTCCAGTGGCCATGACGGAGCAGAACACTGCGACGGCATGAGACCGAGGAGCTGTCAACACAGCCAGGGCAGGACAGACAGCTGGACAGACAGACAGACGGACAGAAAGAAGGGGCTGATGGAACTGTCAGCAGAGCCAGGGAAGGATGGAAGGACAGGCAGATAGGTGGATGGTCTGACAGACAGAAAGAGGAGGATGAGGTGCAGTCATATTCGTCTTGGGAGGACAGACAGCTGAGAGATGGATGGACGGGGATGTTATTACCAATCAGCATATTTTAGCTCAACTAATTCACAGTTTAGTCCATGTTGCAGCATGTTTGCTGCACAGAATCAAGAGATGATGCTGTAACTTTTGTGCCTGTAGAGCGTTGCATGAGGTTGAATGAAACATACCTATAGGTTGCTGAGGTTGTCACTGTCTTCCCAGACAACCTAGCAGAAATGATTTGTGTAAATGTTTTCTGCTCTGCCAAAGTTTGGACAACTAAAACTACTGGTTAAGGTGAGGGAATGTTTGCTGTCATGATGAGAAGAAACCAGTGTTGACTGCTCATACTGGGCGTGAACTACAATCTCCTTTGTCAAAGCCTGTTGACACAACCATCCACTGTGACCGCCTCCCTGACATATTTTAAAGGGACAGTTCAACCCAAGATCAAAAATACATATTTTTCCACGTACCTTTAGTGCTATTTATCCATCTAGATTGTTTTTGTGTGAGTTGCCTGGTTTTGGAGATACCAGCCATAGACATGTTTACCTTCTCTAAAATATCATTTGATTATATGTAGGGCTGGGTATCTCTACACAGTACCTTTTTAAGGCAGTGGTTTTCATTTTTTTTTCTGCCCAAGGCACACTAAAGGGTCCACCTGGACTTGCCCCACAGCACGCCAGTATGCCTTGGCACACCACTCATATGATGGGTACTGAATAAGATACTCTATTAGTATCTGTATCACTTTAAGGCTACTGATGTTGTAATTTTTAAACAATACTCGGCCCTAACTAGATGGCATTCAGCTTGTGGTGCTCAACGCACCAAAAATTACATTTGAAAACCGCAACAGCGATGTATGTTTCCAGAACTTATGACCTAATTTCTCAAGATAATCCACAGACCTTATTGTGAGCAGTTTCATGTAGGAACTACTTTGTTTCAACCGAACTACACCTGCCAGCTGTATCGCTGCATAGAAGGAAGCGTGTACTCATGGATGAGAGGTTACAGCTCAGCCCAAAGAAGACAAAGTGGTTTTGAGCCTGCTTTTGAAGAATGGTGGGGCAGATTGAACATGTAGGGGGAGGCAGTTCCACAATTTGGGCCCTGCTACAGTAAAAGCATGGTCACCTTTACACCTCAAACAGCTCTCAGTGATGGAAAGCAGCGTTCTTATCTGATGATCGCCGTGTTCTAGGTGGACAGTAGGGCTCTAACAGGTCACTCAGATAAGCTGGGGCTTGCCCATTCAAAGCTTTAAAAATAGAAATGGTTCAGAACAAGGTCTGTGGCTTATCTTAAGTAATCAGGTCATTATTTCTGGAAAGAGACATTGCTGTTTAGTTTCATATTTATTTTTTGGTGCTTTGAGCAAGCTGAGTGCCATCCAGTTCCATCATGTTTAAGAGAAGGCAGACATCTCTACAGCTGACATTTCCAAAACTCAGCAAGTCGCACCAAAACAATCTAAATGGATAAATAGCTCTACAGTTGAGAGGGAAAATGAGTTTTTTTTTTGTTTTGTTTTGTTTTGGGCTGAACTGTGCCTTTAAGAAGACATCATGCTACTTTGGTCTTTCCTGTTTAAGAGAGGACTAATTATTCTCAAAACCTCAAGAGGAGGCTTATAAGGAAAACATAAACATAGTTAATTTTAAATATTTGAACAATATTTCAAGTGCTGTTGTTTTTCTGGTAAGGACATTCGTGAAGTCAAGTTTTACTGCGTCCAACAGCACAGAACAATTAAACACAAAAAGGGCAGCAGGATGGCATTTGGGAGGTGATTTTATTCACCCTGCTGAAGAGTCCTTCAGCAAAACATTGAATCTGTAGCGGCTCTAGTGGTGCTGGTCCGCATCACTTCTCAGCCTTTCACCCCCTTCAGATGAGATAAACGAGGAAAAATCATGGTGAATATTCACTTTATTTTCAACAGGTCTTGACAGCTAGTTTTGCTGCATTTTGTCTTTGTTATGCTTTCTACCATTCTTGTTAACTTTTCCTGCACCGTGACGGCGAACGTACAACCCAACACACAGCTGGCTGTGACTGCAGCAAAATGTATGCATATGGTGAGTGTTTGTGTTTCCGTCTCAGAGGCTGACAGTGGAGGGATATCAGTTTATTAACCTAACCTGGGCCTTTCCCTATTTAAAGGGATAGTTTGAATAATTGGCTGAGGGGTTGTATGAGGTACTTATGGAGAGTCAGTGTATTATCAATAAAATTCATAATTTCCAATAGTCCTAAACAAAAGATTGCAGTGTTTATACAGTTCTCTGTGTAGCCTTAAGAAAACCCCTTATTAGTGAGGCTAAGCAGAAACAAGGCTTCAATTTGTCAGGGAGTGTAAAGGTTGGACTTTGGAGTAATGGGAAAAGGTCATGTGGTCTGATGAGTCCAGATTTACCCTGTTCCAGAGTGATGGGCGCCTCAGGGTAAGAAGGGAAGCGGGTGAAGTGATGTACCCATCATGCCTAGTGCCTACAGTACAAGCCTGTGTGAGCAGTGTTACGATCTGGGGTTGCTTCAGTTGGTCAGGTCGAGGTTCAGCAACGTTATGTTCCCCAAAAAATGACGTCAGTTCACTACCTGAATATCCTGAATAAGCAGGTTTTCCATCAATGGATTTTTTCTTCCTTGATGGCACGGTCATATTCAAAGATGACAATGCCAGGATTCATAGGCCTCACGTTGTGAAAGAGTGGTTCAGTGAGCATGAGACATCATTTACACACATGGATTGGCCACCAGAGAGTCCAGACCCTAACCCCACTGAGAATCTTTGAGATGTGTTGGAGAAGACTTTACGTAGCGGTCCAACTCTCCCATTATCAATAAAAGAACTTAGCAAAGAATTAATCTAACTCTCGACAGATATAAATGTTGTGACATTGCATAATGTTATTGAAACAATGCCAGGGCAAATGTGTGCCGCAATCAAAGCTAAAGGCGGTCCAACAAAATATTAGTGTGACTTTTTTCTTTTTTTTGGCCAGGCAGTGTATATTAACAACAAAACCACATTTTTTTCTGTTTATGTGCATTTTTGTGGCTTTTATTTCACACTTACTTGGCAGTATACTTGTTTTTTGGTTGTTTTTTTCACACTTGTTTTGACAATGCAAGAATCTGTTTCCCATGCCAATAAAGCTCTTTTGAATTGGATTGTTTTACCTACAGTAGATGCCCGTTGACACGCCCCCAATTTGGAGAAGTAGAGAGCGGCACCGGCACAGAAGCTAAGCAATGAACTGCTGGGGACAGGGTCAGCAACAAAATGTGTTTTACATGTGTATATTTTGGGCTTTTTTGGCCAAAAATAGACAGGAAAGTGGATAGGGAGAGAGGGGATAACACGCAGTGAAAGGCTGCAGGCTGGAATCAAACCAGGCGTACTGCAGAGGACTGATGGCCTCAGTTTACACACTCTACTAAATGAGCTACTGGGACACCCTAAAAAACAGCATCTTCTATAGGTAATACACTGACTATTGATGAATACTTCATACAAGGCCACATCAAATATTCCAAACTATCCCTTTAAACTAGCCCATGTACTTCCTCTGGCATCTTCATTCCTGCAGCTGATGTCCAGCCTGCAGCCTCCTCTTTTGCTTTTTCTGTGAGTTCAACACCTCCACAGCTCACAGGTCACACATCCGCACATCGCTTTCATGGTTGACATCACTGACATTCCACACCCTGTTGTTCATTTGTGTTAACCTTAGTTTTAAATAAAATCCAGTTGTTTTAAATATAACTCTTGCATTGGCTCCCTTCTTGTCATATTTTTGAGCCTGTTTGTAGGAGAACATATATAGACATACACTGATAAAGTATAAAATGACCTTATTACGTGTTGGCATTTTATTCTAAAGAAAATGGTGTATTTGTTGTCAGCTAGTCGTGACAGGCTGCTGGTATTCATGAAAAAGTGTGCCCATTGTCGATTTAGGTAACAACTGTTTAAACAGGTGAAGTCTTCATTTGGCATGAGATGATCCTTTGGGCGTGCCAAGTGCCTTTTAGGGACAGGAAGTGGGTCTCAGGCCAGATGCATGAATTTGGCAGCCGTTCTCCTATTGTCTGCAAAGCACTTGATGCATCTCAGTGTGCCGGCATGTCTGCATGTGTGCAGACTAGGGCTGGGTTTCGCTTAAAAATGACAATACCAGTACCCCTAAAGTGATACAGATACCAATGGAGTTTCTCATTTGATACCTTTTTTCTATTTAATTGGATACCTGTCATGTGAATGGAAGCATTTCTGAAATAACAATTCATCAGTTATTTTTTCATGCAGGCGTGTAGCACAGCCGTACTTTCAGACATGTTAGTGACATCTCTGCACGCTAAACTACCAACTCCGTCAAAAAAATCAACGCTCAAATTCACCACACTACAGACTGTGTGGGTTGTAGCTGCTGCAGCAGTATGACATGGAATTAAACCAAAACGTGCTTGCAGTGATTGGCTGCAAACAAAACCATACAGTCTTTTTTTTTTTTTTTTTTGGATCTGGGTCCAAAAAGGACTGAATGCAGGTATCATTTGACTGTAGAAGTTTCAAGACTGCTTGGTACTGGGTTATGTCAGTTGATACCTTAAAGTGCTGAATACAGCCTAAGGGCTGACAAGGATGAGCGACAGCTTTAATAAATGAGCTGTGAAACATAAAACATGTAGTTATTAATGATGATAATGCAATAAATATTATATTTTTTTATATTTATTTTACCTTTATTTAATCAGCAAAGCTCATTAAAGTAATACAACTTAATAATAATAATAATAATAATAAATATAATATGATAATAATATCAATAATAATACACTTTTTTAGTCAGCTTATAACACCTTTCAAAACAGAATTGTGACGTGCTTTACATGTGAAGAGCAAAGTTAAAACAATTCAGAACTACAGTTAATTAAAATCAAGTACATAAAAGTTGAGAATAAAATAAACACAAAAAAGAACGACATTGAGAGAATTTTCTTTATTTAGTCTTTACTTAATCAGGTGGTCTCATTGAGATTCTGATCTCTTTTCCAAGAGAGAGCTGAGAATGAGAAACATACACAAGAAAAAAAATCAGTGACACAGGCTGTCATTACCAAGGACCAGTAAATCTGTTGTGGTGGCTCATGATGTAGAAACACTTCACGAAGACACTTTTGTTTGTTTTTTTCTTTAATTTGTTGCCATCTTTATGTATAGCATATGCATGTACACCTGTACATGTTCAAGGTTATCTTTATTGTCCCCTAGGGGAAATTTGTTGTGCAGCAAGGGTTCATATAACAACAACAAACAGTACAAAAGGAGAACATCAACAATAACAATAAATAACATCACATAACTAGTGCAACGCAATGGAAAATTCATACCAAGGACAAAAATGAAGAAACGCTTAAGCACAAGCATGTAAATGTGCAAAGTAATTCAGCATAAGTGCTAATTGCTGTATCAATAGCACTTGAAATAAAAGAGGCCTGGAGTTTTTTAGTCCAAGTCTGTTCTTACTGGACAGTTTCCAAACAGGGCTGAACACTTAATCAAAATATAATCAAAATTGTGATATGGACAGCTGCAAAATCCAACCTTCAAAAAAGTGTCACAACACACCATTATAGATAAATGGCTGTGGTGCTACATAGATGCGCTGGCCTACAAATCATGTTCTCCAGACGCAGGGGAACATTCCCATTCAGCATGGACCCCAGAAAAACATGATCTGTTTTTTTTTAGTGATAATGAAACTCAAAAGTTCCCACCAAAATCGTGACTTACGTCGCAATTCCAGTATCTGTAAAAATAGTTGCAATATGATTTTTTTTTTTTGCATATCACTCTACCTTATTCCCTATACTCTATTAAAAAACAGAGGGTTGAAATGAATTTGATGAAACTTCTGTGATCATCTCAGTAGAAACATTAAAAGAGTTAATTTTTCTCAGGACGAAAGTGTATTGTGTGAACATGAGAAGGGAATAGCTACTGTTAATATAATCTTAAGTTAACACCTCTGCAGTAAAACTATCTTTTTATAATTGCATCATTGTCCTCTGAATCAGAATCAAATCGTGAGGTGCCAAGAGATTACTACCCCCACTGTGAGTGTATCTTTTCTGCTGTGAAAGTGTGTGTCTGCGTCTGTGCACCTGCATGTTCGACCTAAAGTATCCCCCGGTTTGAGAATGCCTGCAGGCGGCTTGTTGAAGCTTTGGGGTCCTGGCAGCTGCAGACAGGAGAGAGTGTCCGTGCGCTTTTGGCAACTTTCTCCAAAATCTCCAACCTTTACTGTGCCTTCTCTCTCTCTCTCTCTCGCATTATCTGCACCCCTCTCTGCCACTCTCTCTTTCTCTCCCATTGTGCCATCAGCAATAACAAATCTCTGTGTGGATTCAACCTGAGTGTCTTCTACCCGTGGCACATGAACTCAATGACTCCGAACACACAAGGATGCTATTCATAATCTCTCTTTTGCTATTTTCAACAGGAGTATTTTTTTTTTAAGTTTGACAAGGCATGTAGACATCATGGTTTTGGTTTTAGTTGAATACTGTGTCAAAAATTTTCTAAAGGGATCTAAAGGGATAGTTTGGATTATTCGAAGTTGGGTTGTATGAAGTACTTATTGATAGTCGGTTATTAGCTACAGTAGATGGTGGTCAGCACACCTCCAGTTAGGAGAAGCCAAGAGCGGCACTGGCACAGAAGCTAAGAACTGAACTTTTGTGGACAGATCAGCAAAAATAGGAATTTAAATTAAAGAAGGTCCACATTAAAACAATCAATAACAGTTTAAATATAAACTAAGTTTAGAATATTTTCAGTGCTTTACCTTGCCAATAGCCTTTTTTGATAGGAAATTGCCATTATATGAGCCACATATCACTCCAAAGCAACCAAGCACCATAGGGAAAGGGAAATCAGTAAATGTAGCTCAGAGAACACAAGAGTTGTTGGGCTACCACTGCTTAGATCTGTTAGTTTGAGTTATGTTGTGACTTTGATGTTTTAAAAGTATAGTTCAAATACACCAAAGTCGCGCAATAACACAAACTAAGTAACAGATAGAGCCAGCAGAAGACCAGCAACTCCTGTTTTCCACAAGGTAAAATCACTCAGTTTGCCTGTGGAGTTTGGTTGCTTTGGAAAGAGCAATATTTGGCTCATATAACAGTGGTTTCCCATCAGAGAAGACTGTCTGACCGCAAGGGAAAGCAATGAAAACATTTTACGAATAGCATACACTCAAACTGATATTGATTTTATTTGTTCATTTATTTATTTATTTATTTATTAGATGGAGCTTTTTTTAAGTGGCTAAAATACCTTTTGTGGCTGATGCCATCCACAGCAGTTCATTGCTTAGCGTCCGTGCTGGTGGTCCTCTCGGCTTTTCTAAACTGCTGACCACCATCTAATGTAGCCCATACACTGACTATCAGTAAGTTCCTCGTATAACCCCTCTACTATCTCATGAAGGGAAAAGAGCATAATGAAGAGTAGGATTCAAGCAGACATCATTATCAAAAACATCATAAAACTTGATTTGGACTAATGCAACTTTGTGATTCCACTTGTAGGTCTGACGGGTCACACCGAGGTGGTGAGGGTGGTCTTCTCCCCTAAAGACATCAGCCTTGAGGAGCTGCTCAAACGCTTCTGGGAGAATCACGATCCTACACAAGGTAGCAACATGCATGCACACACACACACACACAAAACCCAAAAGTCGCCCTCAAATAAGACCCGTCCCGAGGGGCACAGGGTGTATTAGAGCAGAAGGATGATGCCCAGACGTGTGCCTGCGTGTGCGTTGTGGTGGGGGGGAGGTCTCGTGGGTGTAAGTCAACGCCAGACAGTGTTAATGTGTCTGAGATCCAGCCATCCATGGAGAGACACACCAGACTGGTGCATGTTCAAGCCCTAACTGCAAAAAAACCCTCTCTGTGTGTTAGAGTATGAGCATGGCATGTTCTTTATCCAACATAAACCAACCACTTGTCATTCACTTCACATATGAGCTTCTGACTGATGCAATGATGGTATTAAATTCAGTGTCTTCTAGGTTAAATAATGTTGAATAATGTGTGTTTTTTGTTGTATCGTGCATGAAAGTAGTGATACACTGATAGTTTTTCGATACCATGTGTTTAAAATGATGCAGTCTATTAATTATAGTATCAAAAGTACCAAAACTATAAAAATGACCTAAGTTCCTCAGTTCTGTTCAGTCTTTATTGTCCTGCCTGAAATTTGGCTTGCAGCAAAACCAGACAGTTTTGAGAGACTTTGTCAGTACCAGCACTGCGTGCAGGCTCCTACTTTAACAGCAAAAGAAAAAAATACTCTGTTTTGTGTGCCCTGGGCTTGTCTTTTTGCCGTGGTACTGAAAGAGGTATCAAGTATTGTTTTTTATACTAGTATTGTATAGAAGTTTATAGTGTTTTCTGTGATCAGTAATATTTGTCATACAACAAACACAATACTATGAACATACAAATATTAACAATGCGACACACACAGCCTTTAAACAGGAATAGAAAAGAGGAAAAGATTAATAACTGGTGTAAATGAAAGCAAGTGCAGATATAAGCAAAATACAAATGAACTGATGAGGAAAGAGGAAAACACGAAAAGAATCTGTAAGAAACCATATACTGTAGTACAACCACCCATTTCCACTAGCTTACACTGCACAAAAGTCCACTAACACTCAGTAACATCTGGCTTTTGTCTTTAGTGGGAAAGGCTACAATGGCTTTCAGTCCAGGGTCAAATGACTCGTCACCTGTATTTATCAGATCCAGCTCTGATTGGGAGTGATGGAAACATGACGCCCAGGTGGACACGCAAATTTTCGCCCCCTTTTCAGTGGAGACGACGGAGGCTTTTCTCCTCCGTTGGTAACTTCTGCATCACTTGAAAAAGGGACAGCTTTTCCATACACATCTGCTGCTTGCCATGACTCAGGGCGACTGCCCAGGACAGTGGAGCTTGCACCTACTTGAAGGCTGAAGAGGTCCTCGACTTTAGTTGAGCATCTGAATGGTGTACAAACATTGTATTTTATATAATTCTTAACAAAAAAAAACCCCTGATATTTTCTTATTTAAATGCTTTTACTATAGAGCATATTACTATTCACACAACTTCTGTACGGCTGAAAGAAAGACCAAACTTCAAACTGCAGAGATTCACTCAGAAGCTACAAAGGCACTGATAGCTGAACAAACAGAGACTTATAAAAACAGCTCTCTCTCTACTTTCCTTGCAACACATGGTTTTTTTGAGGGGGAGAAGGGGGGTTTTCTCAGGTTGGCTGCACTTGGCGAAGTGTCACCACAGCCCATTTGGAGGCAGGTCGGGCGCACTTTGGCCCCCCTCCATAGATGGTTCGTCTTGGGTGCGATTCAGCAGAACGCGGCACCTTAAAAGTGGCAATGAAAATGGAAATCTGCACCGCATGGTTTGACTCTGTGCAGCCTAAAGTGCCAATGGAAAAGCCCTATATGCTGATTTAAGGTGAGACATGAAGGCGAGTCGTCAGATAAAGGCAGGGGATGGGTATTATTGAGCATCCTTGCAGCTCTGATCAGCAAACATTCCCAAACACATACATTGCTGGTTAAAGTTAAAAATTCTGGTATCGTGACAACTCTATTATGCACAGTGTGTTTCATGGGTGGGTGTAATCCCTCAACGGCAATTCTGAAGTTGTTAGTCGTGGGAAACTGATGAAACTTCTCCCCCCAAATAACTCAGGTTGGATTCTAATCCATATTCCTATGCTTAATACTTTATACAGCGTGCCGCATATGTTTAACTTCATTTGAATCCCGTCTCCTCCCCACTCCTCTTTAATGACACGTCTCTTCTTCCCCACCCACCTCTCAACCCCCTCCTCCACCCTCGGCGATGACAAGAACAACCCCCACCCCACCCCACCCCAAAAAAAACCCCATCTCTCCATCTCTTCGAGTCTCTTCTTGCTCTCTTGTTTTCTGTGCTCACTGGAGGAGGTGATGTAAGAACATTAATGCACTGGGAGTGTGTGTGCATGTATGTGTGAGAGCGAAAGGACAGGCAAAGAGGTACTCTGCTCACTCATATTGAATGTAGGGAGGGGCATGACAAGTTGGGAAGAGATGGATCAAAGATTCATAGGGCCGACCTTCAGCCTTAAAACACACACACACACACACACGACACACACTCTCGATGACATTGCCCACGTCAGTACTGTCGTCTCTTTTGCATCCGTCATGCTTGTTCTCTCATACACTGTCTGTGTGACCTAAATGCACTAAAATGTCAGCCATGTTTGTCCAGCTAAGTGCATACATGAGCTGACACATCAGCTGTGTGCTTGATTCAACTGGAGGTGGGTTGAAGAAACAGTTTGCGACTACATCATTCCAATCAGATGAGATTCTTCTCCTGTTCACCGTAGCCAATGGCGGAGACACGTCTTACTACGGGCAAAGGCACGAGGAGAGTCGAGCCGACACGCCACGGGGCAAAGGCAGTGAGGCCAAAAGAGTAGTCATGCATTTCCCCTGACTCACTGCCTTGTCTCATCTCATGTTTTATTAATAGCATGCAGCTTATTGACTATGCGCTCCGCTAGTTTTTTTTTTTTTTTTTTTTTTTTTGGTCACAGTTAAGACCAGGCGACATGTTCTGAAATAACCACAAACTCAAATATACATTTTTCTTTGCCTAGGAGTGTTGCTCGCCGCGCGTGACTTAAATGTGAATCCCTGCTGTTTTCTCTCTCTTCTTCTTCTTCTTCTTCTTCTTCTTCTTCCTCTTCTTCTTCTTCTCTCGATTCTGGGTTCACGTGTAGAAGAAATTCCTCTGATTTGACAAATGTGGCGTGGAGCGGTGGAAAGGGGCCCGCTGGCTGTGCCTTCACGCATGCTTAAGCTCCAATTTATTCTGTCCACCTTAGAGCTGGGCTTAAAAGAGAATGGAGAAATTAAGGAAGTTCGCTCTTTTCCCTTTCAACTGCGCAGATTCACCAGAGATCATCATATATGGAGACGAGCCCAGGAACATTATGAATTCCGTTTTCTCCTGACACGATCAACACAGAGCCCATCCCGGCTTATATACACACACTATGTTGGAGTGCATGTGGAACTATCATGTACAGATGCATATTCAGCTGCATGCAATACTTCCTTTTAATGCGTGTATGTGGGTGTGTGTATCTGCGAGTGTGTATGCACATATGTGTGTGTGTTTTGAGATCTGTGCCTCTCTGCTTTGCCTCAGTTCAAAAGGGTTTAGTCCCGACAACGTGATGTCGGGCTGCGTCAGCTCCACCAATCCCAGCCTGGATAGCAACATTAGCAGCCAATCAGAAACTCCCAGCAGCCTTTGCTGTGTGCCCTCTTTCCATATTCAGCAACACTAGTCTCAATCTGCTGGCTTCCCTGGGATGTTGCATAAAGACCCCCCATTCAACACGCTCCCAAATTATAAGTTTCTTATGTCTGCAACTCTTCAGTTAACATACCTTCATTCGCGTGCGTGTGTGTGTGTGTGTGTGTGTGTGCATGTGTATGTGCCTGTGGAAGACACTCGAGCACACATGAACTCTGAGCAGTCAAAGCGACATCTGCGTGTCAGAGGGCAGCAGCAGCGTTTCTGCTTCATCATCGGGGTTGTAAATAGGATTTGATATGTTTGGAGTGATCACACACATCTTGCTGCTCTTTCACACACAGCAGATCAATTGCGCACACATTTCCATACACAAGCATACTGTTCACTTCACATTATGCACAAGTGCTCATTATGCCTACTCATAGTCAGCTTTACTCCATTTGTGCGTACATGCGAATAGGCATACCGTGCATGCAGAGGGTGCACACAGCTGCACCAATGGCATGTCAGTTGGGTTACAGGCTGCTTCCTTGTTACAGAATGAAGGCCCAGCTTTGCTCCCAGTATCCCCTGTTCACTTAACTCTGGAAGCGGGTAGTAACAAGTTACATTTCCTCTATCACATGTAATCAAGTAACTTTTTTTAGGCTTCTAATTAGCCTAGATAATGCACATAGTTTACTGTGATTTATTTATGATTTATTTACCAAATCACAATCTAAAATGGGAGACAAAAAGAATGCACTCAGCTTATTTGTACATATTTGTGTCCTATAATATTAATGTCATATTTTGTGATCACAGAAGACAGATACAGATTGGGAATGTTGTATATGTGGCAGGTTATCTGTCATTTCATCACAAATGAATACAGGTGTATGTTTACTTCTTTATGTGAGGAAAACCATCTGTGGTTGCATTGATTCCAGTCACATCCAAGTCATATAAAAGACTTTGGGATAAAGACTGTTATAGCTGCAACAATTAATCAATTTTCAATAGATCATGAAATTAATCATTAACTATTTTTTAAAATTAAGTAATTGTTTGAGTCTTTTTTTTTTTTAAGAAACAAAGTCAAAATTATCTGATTTCAGCTTCTTTGCTCCTTTATGACAGTAGCTGAATGTCTTCTGGTTGTGAGCAAAGCAAGACATTTGAGGATGTCGTCTTGTCTTTGGGAAACACTGATCAGCATTTTTGATCATCAACATTTTATAGACCAAACAACTGATGGATTAGTTGAGAAAATAATCAACAGATCGACAATGAAAAGAAGACTGTGGTGTGTTGTTGTTTTTTCTTTTTTTTAAGTAGTAAACATTTTTTTCAGTAAATACTTTTCTATTTTTATTCAGTTAGTTATTTTTATGAATATTTTTCTCTTACATGAGTACTTGATTTTTCAGCAGTAGCAGTCCTTACTTGAGCAGAGTTTTTGTACTCAGGTACTTCAGTTTTTTTACACTCACCTCTGCTTCACTCCCAGTGGAGGATAGAAGCAACTTATCTGACCACCTCTTTACCCTGTCAGCCTGTCAACTCATCCCTCTATTTTACCCTACACTGTTAGAAATAAAAGTCCCCCACTCCCTTGGGTGGATCTAAAAATACTTTTATATGGGTTTCATCTTTATAAACCTCTAGTCTCCTGAGGGTTCTATGAAGAGCCATATTGTATTTTACACATGAGGCAAAGAATCATCCCTCATTATATTAACAGTCTATGTTACAATTATCATTATTTAAATTAAGAAAAACATCATTTAACACTGTAGCCTTTGTAAGATTAGGGGTTAATGGAATCCTTAGTCTTGCAAAGAACCCTTGATGAACTATTACTTCAAAAAAGGGTTCTTCAGAAGCAAATGATTCTGCGTAGAACCTCAGTCCTTCAGGAAGAACCCTTATTTCTAAGAGTGTGCTGCTCTTCCTATAGTCGTCCAACTGCCCTTTTTTCCTCTTTAACCTGCGTCTGTTCCTCTTCTCCCTTAATTCTGTGATGTCTTAACGCCTCCTGTCTCTTCCACCCTTGAGTTCTTTTCCCTCATCCTTTTTTCCACATTCTTTCCCAGTTTCCCGCTCTCCTCCTGCCTGTCTCATCTCTTCCCCCTCCACCTCACCCGTCTCACCTGCACCCCCCCCCACCCCCCACCCCTGTCCTCTTTGCAGCGAGCGGAGCGGAGGGGAGTGAGTGAGCAAACGGCCTGGAGCCCGTCAGCACATCCGCAGAGCAGCGCAGTGAGTCGACCGCTCCCCGAGGCCATCCGCTCATCACACAAACACACTCGCATCCACTCACTCCACTTTTATCTCTTAGTCACTCTCTCCTCCCTGCTCCTCATCCTCCCTCCCTCCCCCCACCTTCCTCCTCGGTCTCCCATCTCTTCCTCCCTCCACCCCCCTCCGCCGCCCTTCATCTTAACAACCGAGGCTTTTCCCCTCCTCTTTGTTTCCTCCTTGTCTCTTTTCCTCTCCTTTCCTTCCTCTTCCCCTTGCTCCCTCCGTTCTCTCTATTTTTTGAGGCCATGCAGTATTTATGGTGTGGGCTGCTGATGCTGCGTCAGTGAACAGGCGTACGCCGATAGACACAAAAACACAAATGCACAGCTAAGATGGCCGAGGTGGCTGTCCTCATTTGATAACATCTGCACGTACATGCACGCTCACCCTAGACGTTGGTGGAGCCACATGGTAGAAAAGAGATGCATTACAGGTGTATTAAATAGGTAAATGCGATGCAAAAGTGGAGGCCATTTTTATTCATTCAAGCTTTTTCTTTTTTATTATTTCTGTAAGCTGCTGTTGTGTGGTCGCTGGAATCACATAGACTACGTCGCACCAACAAAAATTATTTTAATCCAAGAGTTGTTCTAATCAGAGTTTAGCAAAACTCGGTTTAATATGAGTAAATCCAGATTTAAAATTAAGCAGAGTTCTGTTGCACAATTAAAAAACTGTAAATTTAGTACATTTATGTTTATTGATGTAAACTGAAATTAAATAGTTCATTCAATATGGAGATGCTTGTTCCCCAAATTAACATAAATAATGAATAAATGATAAATTTGAGTGCTGACGGGATCTAACTACTAAGTAAGAGGGGGAAAAACATTAAGTTTTGGCTGTAAACTTTACATTATTTGCTAGCTTGCTCAAAAAAAGTTAACAAAATGTTAGGCAATATTGTTTGCTCGCTACAAAAAAGTAAGAAAAGAAAACCATATATTGTTTGCTACCTAAAAAGTAAATAAAATATTACACTGCTTGCTGGCTGGCTAAAATGTTAACTAATTCTTTTGTTGTTTGCTACCAGCTAAAAAGTTGGTCTACTAAGCTTGTGGGGAGAGAGTCTGATTTCTTCTCCTTTGAGCAAAAGGCTGAATTATCAACTGGGGTGAAAGAATGAAGAGATACATCAGAAAACTTCTTTGGATTGAGTCTGTCCCCTAATGTCCTTTGAAAAACCTTATTATTTTGCTCAGTCTGTCTCAAAAAAGTGACAATTTTAAAAGTTAAACCTCCTCAGGTGTAAGTTAATACTGAAGAATTAAATGTTTTGGTGCAACAGAATTTTTAATCTTTATTCATTTTAAGCTAGTTTCAAAGTTTGGTGCAACATATTTTAAATGAAACCGTGATTCAGCTGGGTTTAAAAATGAATCCTTGTTGGTGCAACCGAGCCATAGAGTAAAAAAAATGGCTTATCATACATCACACACGCATGGAGAGGGTCAGATCACAAAATAGATATAAATCAAGCTGTCTTCCATCTGCCGAGTCACGCTGGTGGCAGTTATGTGCTGACAATTAAGATGAGCATGAATATTCCTTTTATATAATAGCTTCACCCCAGCTGGCTGCGACACACGCCAATTCCCTGTTGGGGTACCCCCGGGTCCCCCCTGTGTCACCACATCCCTCAATTTAGGTATGCCCCCGCCATCTAAAGGCAAAGCCCCGCAGGAGGTGACCTTGACCCCTGACCTGTGACCTTTGCCACCCCCACACTTCTAACCCAACCCCGTCCCTCTCCGCTGGTTGGCTGAGAATGGCGTGCTCATTACCAGGTGTCAGTTATTACACCCTCACACACACTGACGGCCCTAATTTATGGAGATTGCGGCACGTGTGCACACTGTGGGGGTTGACTTATGTATGTCCATTTGATTATGTTGAAGTTATATATATTTAGAAGTCTGCCTGCTTTCATTTTCACAGTTCTCAGTAGTTTTTTTTTTTTTGTCACTTTTGTGTACGTGTTCACCTCGCATGGAAATAAAGATAAACATGATTGAAACAAAATGGGAAAAAGGTGGGAAGAAAAGGAAGAAAGAGCAAAATAACAAAAAAAAAAAGCATTATATTCCAACCTGAGCTTTGATTGTTGATTAGAGACAGAGACCTCAGCTTCAGTGTTTTGCATAATGATAGATAAAATGCCAAATAACACACACACACACACACAAACACAGATATTCATAAGGAGCCTAAATATTTGCAGCGTTAATTTCAGGCTGTCAAAACCGTCATTTGAGTGTTGGAAAATTGAGTTCACATCTCACAGAATCATATGAGCTGTATTAACAGATTTTTGCTCTCAAATGAGATGTGCAACATTTGCAAAAATCAATACTTTCTCACAAATACAGTTTATTGCCTACAGGGAAGTGACTCTGAACAGAAAATTGGAGAAGTTAAAGTTAATATTATTATTAAATTGTTATATGATATGCAAATTTGATAGAAATTGAACTCTCTGTTCCCAAAGCTGCGTATTAGTTGTGGGACTGATGCGAGGTTAAGATGGTGAGATGTTTGGAATACACTTGATCATAAATCCCACATTACATCCACTACCAGACAATGTTAAAATGTCAAAATGGCAGAAATCATGGTGCTGATTAGCTATTATAACGTGGTGAAGGATCCTCCACACCGCTGGAAATCTGCCACCTTATCCACTTTTAATGAATGGTTAGTGGTGTTAAGTGAAATGACAAGTTATTATGAGCAAGTTACTTAGGGCTGAGCAATATATCAATACTATATCATTCTATTTATTTGAGACCATAGAGATGTCGTCTTAGATTTTTCATATCATTATATTGTAATATGGCACACTGTAAGTGTTGTCTTTTCCTGTTTTTAAAGGCTACATTATAGTTAAGTGATGTTACTTTATGAGGTCTTTACACACTTAATCATTACACCCACATCACTGATCATTTTCTATCAAAAATCTCATTGGGTTCATATTCTGTGAAAGCACCAAGTTGTATTCATAGTTATATTGAGGTTAAAAATATTGTTGTATTTTATTTTGTCCATATCACCAGACCTTAATCCACTTTAAGTGAAAGTTTTACACTCAGAATCTTCATAAAAATAGGGATGTTTTATAGACAAATTCAATTAAAGTGGTCATTGGGAAGCCAAAATGGTCCAAGTCAGTGTTTTATTGTGATATATGATGTTTTTTGATAAATATTACTTCTGCATTAATGTGTATGTTGCTTTTTACTGCTGTAGATGTTTAAAGGTCAAACTCATTTTAACTATTTTATAAACGGCTGGATAGTTTAAATAACAGAAATTCATCGTAATGCATAAGATTATTGCATCTTTGCACTATATGAGGATTTACAGTATTTTGTAATTGATTCTTGATTCTACAAGTATTGAAATTTGATATCATGACTGAAGTTTACTTTTGTTTGCTTTTTTCAACACTACAGCAGGGCAAAAAGATGAATCATTCACTTCTAGAGACTATATGTTATGATTCATATTTCCAAAAGCTCTGCACATCACATGACAGTCAGTCTTTCTGAGTTTATTTCAGCAGCATTGTTGCTATACTGCATATAAAAGAAGTAAATAAAGTACTTTTTGAAGTAAACTTTAACCATTCCTGCCTATCGAGCTGGTGCCATACGAAAACAAGTGAACTAAAATGTTCGGCCAAAATGAATAGAGCCCCTGAAAACTGCACACAGCACAATGTGAGCATTTAAATTTACATTCTTCACATGAAATTGAACTTGTAAACTGTCCTCTCGAATCTCTGGACTTGATCACACATAAAAGTGGTAAATAAAATGTACAATAGAATGAATAAAAAGTATTTTTTGAAGCAAAGCGCTGCACCTAGTTGTTCTTGCCCATCAAGTAGAGAATAAAAAATCAAATCTAAATATGTAAATAATCTTCCAAGTAATAGCTGCATTTTGAGTTTGGGTTTTAACCGTTTGAGGTTGCTGTAGTTGGTTAGTGCTGAGTGTTAACGCCAGAGTAACAGGTTGAGTTAAAAATATGAAATCAGCAGCTATTAGTGTGTTTCAGCAGATCAGAAAATCAGCTCTTTGCTTAATCGCTCAATACTAAGGTTACCTACCTGAATATAATTTGTATTTAGGTTAGGTATGTGGTGTTTGTGTTATGTAGGCTTCCTAGGACGTTGTGTTTTTGTGTTTTGCGTTGACTTTGAGAATTGAATTCTGTGGCTGGTCTGTAGACTTTCTTTTTCTTTCAGAAAAAAATCCGACAGAAAGAAGACATATTTCATTCATGTAACTGTACTAACATCACTGTTATGTCAGTGTTGACGTCTGACCAAAAATATTCATTAAAAAAGAGGTTACGATAGAAATGTCCATATATTTGCATCATTTGTCGAAAGGCACGAGGCAGTGGCTCTTTTTCCATGACCAAACATTAATGTTTGATATCACAGCTTTAAATACCGAGGAATTTAACTTCTCATCCGGCCTGATTCGAGTACAACAGTAGAACAAGCTCTACTTGTTAGATTTAGATGCAGCTAAAAATAAACAGCACAAGGGCCAGAATCACAGTGCTCTGACAACATGCCCAGAACCATGAAGTGATCATGTTAGAGAGCACTGCTCCAGTAGAGGAGATAAAATAGAAGCTAAGGAGGGAGATAAAACAGATTTTTAAAAGAGATGATGATAGTTGCTGCAGTGATCTACATGATATGCCTGTATACCTTATATAGAGCCATATATATACAGTACTGTTGCTAAGGCACACACAGTTCACTGTTGGTTTAACGTTTGCCTCCATATGTGTAGTGTCACCATCTGACAGCCGGCCGAGCATCACTTTCTGTTTTGCTCTGTATGTTTGCATATGTCACATATTCACTCCCCTTAGTACATATATATATATGTTCTGTGTGTGTGTGTGTGTGTGTGTGTGTGTGTGTGTGTGTGTGTGTGTGTGTGTGTGTGTGTGTGTGTGTGTGTGAGTGATTGCACGTGCAGGCAAGTGTATGTGTGTGTGTGTCCGCTGGGGATGCTCTCACCATCCCAACTCCGTACTCTGCCTCTGTCTCCAGCGCGTCAGGAGCGGCTTACATAAGAACAGGGCAAAAATAGCAGCTGAGAGGGGAGAGGAGGAGAGGGCTCTGCTGGCACGCACACAGTCGTAACGGGACCGCGGGGCACGGCACAACCCTGAGTACTATCACGCACACACACACACACAGAGGGAAGACTGCAGTTATCCGGCATTATACTTCTTTTTTTTTTTCATTTGTGGTGTACTTTTTTGACAGGATAGTAGAAATAACGATAGCTGGTCAGACTCCATCAGCATGAAAAACACCAAATAATCTGCACTGATGTTTCAGCTCGGGAACAGGGTTAGGCTCGTCTCTCTGGAGCTGAAGTGGGTGAACAAGTATTACATCGTGTGACAGTGTTGGGGTGCAGGAATAAAGAGGTAAAAAGAGGAAGAAAAAAGAAGCTACATTAGATTGTTCATTAGTGCTCACTCTGCTGCAGTCTAATTGGTACGCACTGCCAAGTGCAATAATTCCGAATTCACTTCAAATGTTTTTTCCTCCACGCTCAGAAGGATGCAAAAAGTCACCAATTATGCAGAAACATTTCTTAATTGCGGACACTGACAATAGCTTGACTGCTGAAATGTTTATTCTTTTGTCTCTGTAATTAAATGGTTGGTGTTTTTCATCTCATTTGCAGTCTTTTCTTGTTTTACATCTTTTTGAGTGCTGAGTGCCCTCCTGAAATACAGAGGGAGTGAGGGAGCTGGAAGGAATGGAGGGACGGTATGTAAGGAGGTGGAGAGGTGAGGATAATCTCACCTTCTACAGTTGTTAACGGATGAAGGATTGTCATGTAAAAAGATGCCAGGGGAGAAACAGCTGGGTCAGGGCCCTGGTTCTGTTGAGGGGTGGAAGGAATGGCGCATGTTTAAAGCGGGACATGCATCAGTACAGTTCTCAATTTAATTCAATTCACTTCAAAGAGGCTTTACTTGCATGACCATAATTAAACATAGTATTGCCAAAGCACATTGTACAAGATGAAACATTACAAGAAATGAAACAGTTACAAAATCAACTAGCATGTCAACATTATTTTGTAATACAAAATTATTATAATTCTATTTACATATACACTGTAATTTTAATTCAACAAAACTTCTCTCACTCTTCGACGGCTTGAAATTTCTGCTTCTTTCTCGTCATTTTCCTCCTCACAGGGCTGATGTTTGATACATTTATCGCATCAACCGAAATGCTCAGATTCTATCGCGTATTGAAAAATGTCCTGTCATTTGGTACATGCAGGAGAATCACTGCGCTGCGTGGGGAAGTAAGGACATAATGATACACCTCAGTATCGTAACATTATGTTAAGTGATACTGTATTGATTCTTGACAATCTTACTTGCGGAGAAATCCGCCGCTGTTTCGAGTACCACAAACATTACCCACAAAGTAATCTCCTCTTTTCTCTTGCTCTTTGGATTTGGCAGACTACTGTTTGTTAGTAATGTTCCTTCTGATAGGTATTTATAGTTTGATATAGTCTGATATGGACACTTTCTTTATTGTAGTCCGATTATCCAGGTTGAGTAAAGTGTTCAGAGTAAAACAGTTTCTCCAGCTTGAATAGCTTCCTCCATAATGTGGATTTTTCTTTTTGTTAAAATTTTTTTTAATTTATCAAATTGGTGTCGAAAAAAGTATTGATCAGGAACTGCAACTTAGACCCCATTTACACCTGATGTTAAAATTGGATCTGTATCCGGATACATTGTCCAGATTGTTGCACAGATTGCATTTGCACCTACCTAAGATTCAAACACAATCCAGCTCAGACTACCTCGAGAAGTCGTCAGGCAGATTCACACCTTGCATACACGTATATTTTTCCTTATCTGGATAACGTATCTGGGCACAGATCCAACTGTAATACCAGATGTAAATGTTGTGTTAAAATCACAAGTCAGATCATGCTTTGGCATCCGTCTTTCACCTCTCCTCAACAGCACATATGCACATAAACATATATGCACATGAAATAAAGCAGGGTAAAAGGAAACCGCCAAAGACAAAAGGTGAATGAGCACAACCTGCAGAGGAAAGAAGCGAAGGTGAAGTTGGAGAAATAGCAGGCTTTTATCCCCAACAGCCAGCAGGGACAAGCTGAGTGATGTTTTTTTTTTTTTTTTTTGGCGTGTGAGGGTAAACGCTGGAAGAGATTTTACAGACTTGCAAGAAATCTCAGCGGCTTTTAAGCCCAAAAAGTGTATGCATGTACCTTTGTGTACGCAGGTTTGTGCATGAAAGTGTACTGGAGAGAACAACCACTCCCACTGAGACTTGACATACCCTCCCACCCTCGCACTTTGTCTGATTTGGTCTTCCATTTGTGTTGAAAGGGCTACTTTTAAATATACTGATATAGGGGGGGGAGCAATTAATTAATATTTTTGGCTTCGTGGGCGTAGGTCAGTGACCCTGAGAGGCAGCGTGTGTAAGTGTGTGTGCGCGTGTGTGACCCGTAGCCCCTCCCCTTCTGTCCACCCCCCATTACCCTCTGCTTTCAGAGGCAAGGCTCTCATGCATAATGCAGAGAGAACAGGGAGGCTCTCATTAATAATTACTGCCGCCTTTGATGGATGGAGAAAATAACGAAGGGGGCTGTTAAAAATGGAGAGAGCAAGAGAGAGACGGCGGAGGCGGGAGTGGGGAATCGAAGTTTTTTGGGTGGTATTTGTTGCCGTTGTAGTTCTTTGAGGATTGAATGCTTATGGGGATGGATTTGGACTTAGTATAGTTGAAGCCTCGGCTGATATTTTGGATGGTGTTAATATTTTGATTGGGGAGTAACTCCTCTTCAGATGGTGGAGGGATCTCTGAAGATGTGATGAATCTTAATTGTCTTTGTGTTGGAAGCTGCTTCTACCACTCAAGGGTGTTTTGTGTCTTGACTTCACTCTGATATTCCATATCATCAACCGCTTCTCTGTGATGAAGAGCCTCTGTTGTCTTCTCCTTTTGTGTTATGAGATATTAAACATCTAATTTTGTTGTAGGGTACATTCTCAGAAATGAAGGCCCTAACTAGAACCATAAGGGTTCTTAGGCTTGTACCCATAGGAGAACTCTTTTCTAAAGGTTTCACTTGAAACTTTCAGAGTGCTTTAGCTAGAACCAAACATAAAGGATTACACTGACAATCATCTGTTTTACACTAATCTGGTTCTGCATAGAACCGTTCTATGACATCTATCTCTATCTTTGATGGTTCTATTCAGAATTCTTCCACTTTTAAAGGGTTCTAACATGAACCTCCACCTAGGAGGATTTCTACCAAGAACCATTTTGTATTCTAAGGGTTTTTATCTAGAATCTACCCAGGGGGGTCCTAACAAGAACCCTTTGATATTCCAATTGTTTCATCTAGAACCCCTTCAACACCATTATATTCCAAGGTTTCCATCTAGAACTCACCCAGGATGTTAAGAACCCTTTTGTATTCCAAGGGTTTTATCTATAATCCACTCAGGGGATTCTACTGAGAACCCTGTCGTATTCAGAGAGTTTTATCTAGAACTTACCCATGTGGTTCTACTGAGAATCCTATTATATTCTAAAGGTTTTATCTAGAACCCATCCAGAACCCATCCATACCCAGAGGGTATGTTGTAAATAACACAAGAGTTTTACAGAGAAGTCTTTTATATTTCGGTACAATAAACCTATCACTAAAGAGTTCTTCAAGCATTTCAACAATTCTTGATGAATACTTTCTTCAAAAAAGGGCTCCTCATCAACCCTTCTGAAAGAACCCTTTTGGAACCCTTATTTCTAAGAGTGTATAAATAAATTCTTTGGTCTTTAATCAGATTACAGCAGTCAAACCAGCAGTTTCATGATATATGATCTTTATATCATAAATTTTGCTCTCATAATTAATGTGCATATTTTATCCATACATTATCTTGCACAAGTCTACGCTGTGTGTGTGTGTGTGTGTGTGTGTGTGTGTGTGTGTGTGTGTGTGTGTGTGTGTGTGTGTGTGTGTGTGTGTGTGGTTGAGCTGGTCAGAACGTCGGGGTCAGCAGGGAAGGTCAGAGGAAGCAGCAAAGCTACAAGACCCCTGCCAGACAGCCAATCAGAGTAAAGGCTCTGTTGGACAGCCAATGGCAGGGTGGCTTGGTGGCCTTTGATGGAGGGGCCACCATTAGCCCTCGTCACTGAACAACAGTGCTGGGGGCAAGATGGCCGACATCCAACACTGCAGAGATGGAGAGAAAGAGGGTGAGGGTAGACATGGATGCAGAGGCAGAGGGAGACAAATGAGAGAGTGAGTTGAATTGTGGTATTGTACAATAAAAATAAAAAACGATGTAAAGGGGTTGAATTAGAAAATATATGTTTATGAATAAGTAGATTTTAAATCATGGATGTTTTAGCCACAGTAGTGGCATGGCTTCAGGGATGGTGATGGTGGTCTGCATGTTGGTCCACACTTTGGTCCAGATTGAAATATCTCAACAACTATTAAATGGATTGCTTTGAAATTTGACACACGCATTCATGCCCCCCTCATAATGAATTGTAATCATTTTGGTGATCATGACTTTTCATCTAGGGGCATCACAAAGTTAAAATTGGTTAAATATGACCAAATACCTGCAAAAACTATGACTTTTACATCAGCCTCAACTGGGGCTGCATAATTAATTAATTAATTAATTAATTAATATTATCAAAATACATTATGGCCAAGTTCAATCTAAATTGCAGAAGCTGTGTTTTTTTGATAAAGAAAAAATTTGTAACAAAACAGCTTTATAATGAAGTATTGTAGTGCCGCAAAGAAGCTCCGTCCTACGAAATCCTGGTCTCCACATGTAAGAAAACATGTTTGCTTGTACAGACCACAACAGATGTCACATCATCATGATTTTAATAGTTTTTTTTCCAATGAAAATTAAAATTGTGATGTAAAAAGTATGAATCATTTTATCTGTCAAAATAATCAAAATAGAATGTTTTTAACCATATTGCGCAGCCCTAACCTCAACTAGCAAAGTTTATTTAGTGCTGCTTAGCTGATTATTAGCTTGCTAACATACTAAACTAAGATGGTGACCATGGTAAACATTATGCCTGCTAAACATCAGCATGTTAGTTGGTGAGTTAGTTGCTGTTGTTCCAGGGCACAGACAGAGATGATAAAATGATTTTGTGTTAACTCTAGTGGATTAAAACTAAGCTTTAAAGCTGTGCCACAATGTACACTGGATATCTGTTCGTCAGTGAGGAAGGGTGCAGGCCTTACATGAACCCTGGGAAGCTCAACTCACTTTCCACAGTTGCTTCACTCACCTCAGTGTGCGCGTGCCACATGGTTGGGCCACAAACTCTGCAGAAGCGCTTTCTCATGCCAGCCATGCACTGACCTTGGTTGTGGTTTCAGTTCAGTTATGTCAGTGTTTCCCAAACTTTTTACAGCCCCTTCAGCCATCCAGCGTCAAGCTACGCGCCCCCCACCCACACTTATGATTGTTTTCATTTGTAAACCCCCTCCACACACATATATATGCAGCCTGTGTACAAAGTCTGCTTGAAACTGTGAGATAATCAACACAGGTTATTGAAAGGAATGTGCTTGAGAGGACGAATGTAACTGCAACATGTGGCTGAATTTGAGAGTCTCAAATCATTTTCCATGCACAGTTTATCCTGTATTTTGCAGATATTTTTTTTTATGTATCTCTTCTCTCTTTATGTACCTCAGTTTGGAGTTTAAGTTGACAAATTGCAGACAGAAACTGGACCAAAATACTTCAGGAATGATGGTATCAATAGTGGTATATCAAGGTCTCAGAATGAGTTGTGGCTATCAGTAACATGCCACATTCTTCTCTCCTTCCTTTACTCTCACCTCTGACAGTCTTTTATTGGATAAGATCTGCCCTCCTGCAACCAATGAAAAATGACAAGTCACAACCTGTGATCATGACATTCATGAGCATGCTGCTGTTTAGTGCAAAGAAACACTGTGCATAGCATGGCTGTAGACTCTTAGGCTTGTATTCTAGTTGAGATCTGTTGAACAGAGCACCAATGGAGGTGGAAGAGTTGTGTGAGAGGTTAAGAATGGAGGGAAAGACAAAAGATGGGGATTGTGTTTAGATGAACATGGCCTTTTTGATTGCAAAGAGTAAAGAACACATTCTCTATGTTTTCTCTCTGTTACTGTTTTTACACCAAAATTGGTGCATATGCAGGTTTTTAAATGTGTTGACTTCTCTCCCATTTCCAATAGACTCCTTTGCCTGTCTGTGTTTTTTTTCTTATGCATGCCAGAAAGCCTCATGTCTGTGCAGGGGAGCAGAGAGAAAGACTTTTTTAAAAGTCTCTGTGTGTTCAGTTCTCAGTGCCTTTGTAACTGAATCAAACCAAGCAGCACATGTATATCTAAAAAGGTCAAAAATAGTCACAGAAGTTACAGATGAAGGCGATAAGCTTTTATTGCGTCAGCTGGAAAAGGGGGGATTGCTAGTGTGTCCACCCAGGTGTCAAGTCTCCATCACTGCAGATCAGAGCTGGTCCTGATAAATACGTGTGCCGATTGAACCTTTTCCCACTGAAGACAAAAGCCAGATAGGTTTTTTGGTCCACTGTGAAAGGGGCTTAAAGTTAACTGTATCTGTGACTTTAGGGTGATAGACATGTCTGTTAGTTTTACTCTAGGCTGATATAGAAGATTTTAAATGCAAAATGAATTTAGATAAAGATATTAAAGGGAATAATCTCTGTACTGAACAGAGACTGATGATATGCACACATTGTGTTGAACGGTGTAATCTCCACAACACACTTTTTTTAATCATATTTGAACAACTCAAGCATTTCATATTGTTGATGAAATTTTCAGTGAAGCAAATTCTCTGAGGCGTTCAGTGTGTGTCGGAGAGCAGGCGACGTCTGGTTGTCTCCTCTGATTTGAATGAAGACCAGATGAATACTTATAGCCATTATATCTGAACAGACTGTGTCGCGGATAGGTTGTGACATTCTATGATGTAAGGTAACATTTAATCTAAAGAGAACAAGATATGCAGATCACTATGTCAAGGAGATGTCAGCATCTTGTGGCTCCAGCTTGTCTGCACACTTATTGAAAATCTGTTTTCTCCCACAATATGAATAGAAAGCAGAGATGTTAACAGGTGCAATGTACAGTATGTTGTTTGACAAAATGTAAAATGTTGTTAAGCTTATATGGGCAACAGACCTGATCTCCTGAGGAAGTGCTGTGGGGAAGAGCACTACAAATTTGGCAAGGGAATACAGTGGCATGACATTGGCCTCATCTGATTGGTTAATGATGGGTTTTTTTTTCATCTGAGAATGTCATCTCAGATTCCTGCAGATAGACTTGACATACAGTATTTCCCTTTGCTGTTAGAGCACATTTCATCACACAAACTGACATTTTACCACACACTGCAATTTAGAGAGGCACTGTTCTAATGCACTGTACTAATTCAAAGCTGCACTAATAAACATTTCACGTTCACATTGGATGAGTTGACCATGTATAGTATGAGAGGGGGTTCTTTTGGTGACAGACTCATTGAGAATTATCAGTTGACTCTTCCCCTCAGCTTTATGGAAAATTTTAGCACCTTTCAGCCAGTGGTTTTGGATGTATGGCTTGCAACTCAAATGTTTTGGTTCTCTCTCGCCGCTCTCCTCAGCCAATTTCCACCTGCAACAGACAGCTGTTTTCAGCAGAAAAAATGATACCTACCAAACAGCAAACAGCACATAGACAGAGTTAACAACTAATGGGTGGATACAATGTATACAGTGTATACAGGGTATACAGTAGTATGGCAGTATTTGTGTTAAACAGCTTAATTGACTGTACTCCGCTGCACTGCAGAGCTGATCGTCATAGCGACACTATTCCCACAGCTGGGAAGCAACACGCTCAGGAGCTCTGCTTCAGTTTCAAGTAGCTGCGGCTTTCGTTCACTGACTAACTCAAACCCACACTGTGCATGTACAGTGCTGTCACTGCTCATTTTTACTGCAAGACCAACAACTTCACTGCTTACATTTTCCTTAGGATGAAACGCTCCTCCGACCAGTCAGTACTCTGCAGTGTTTGTTAGCTTTCCTTTATCATCGGGACTGAATCCAGAATAATCCCAAACAGAACTATTTTCCCACTTTTTTAGTAGTTATTCCTGCAACCTTATCCCCCAGATGCCATTTGTGTTTAATAGAAAGAGGAGCGTCTGGGTTTAAAACCATACTGTGGTACACTGTGATACATTTACATCGTTTAAGCCAAGTGGAGCAGTTTAGGTGTTAAAGAGCCAAATATTTCCTTCAGGAGTTGGTTGAGAGAAAACTGGAGCCAAAAGCTAAAAGGAGGATGAATGACTCAGATGTGTCAGACGTCTCCAAATGAATGCTACTGTTTCTCTGTATTAGGTTTGCAGCAGTAGTAGGTGTTATCAGTGTTCAGGAACACACAGTTACATTACTTGCCCAATGCCTTCACCGTCTTCATTACCATGAAGGTGTCAACTGGTACTAATTTGTCAAAACTAAGGCTAACCTGGCTAAACCAAGCTAACCTTGACAAGGAACTAACATTGCAACCGCTGTGTGCTTAAAATTCACGTTCCTTTACGACGCTTTATCTTTCATTAGATTAGAGACAAACTGTACAACTCTTCTGTGGACAAAGGCTACAGTTGTTGGGGTCGGTGTATGGGATGTTTGACACACCTGCAACATGCAGCTTCAATGAAACAATTTTCAAATTTTGTTCAAAATAAGGAGGAGACTAAAAGCTCTAATGTTGAAAGATAAAAGTAAGCACTCTAATGTTACAAATAGTAAGAGTGTCATCACTTGTATATTTTCTTGAAAAATGTCCTGTTTTTAATCAGTAACACCAGTGTGGTCATGAGGTTTTTAACCAGTGGGAAAAATTTTCTCACCATGGCATCCCTGCTCTGTGTCTGATGTGTAAATGGTAAATGGTTGGTTAACATGATCACACATCAGTTATCAAATTTGTGCTTACAGGTTGTTCAAGTAATAGCACTTTTAGAAAATTCACTGAAAAACAGGAGAAGACATGGACACAAGTTACAAATCAGGGCTGCACAATTTGCTAAAAAAAAAAAAAGTCACATTGCAATTATTTTGACTGAATGAAACAAAAACTACTAAAATGATGAGGATGTGATTTTTATTGAGGTCTGTATCAAACAAACATTTTTTCTTTCATCTGGAGAAAAAGATTTTTAGGCCTGGTCATCCATGCAGCAGCACAGTACCTTATTATAATGCTGTTTTCTCATACGTTTTTCCTTTTTTTTAAAAAAAAAATGTGTTTTGATTCTGGTTCTGCAATTTGGATATTGCACTTATATTGCGATTTATAGTGCCACCCTAGTACAAATACAGTAACACTGTGACATGACAAAGACACTACATAGTAGAGTTCTTCAACAAAAGCAGCCTTTGAAAAAAACACTTTGCGTCTTCACTGACCAGTAGTAGTCGGTAATAATCTGTTGTTCAAATGAACCAAGCATCACTGTCTGCAGGCTGAAAGGCAAAGCGGTGAAAGCCTGAAAGAAGAACACAGACAGGCCACTCGCCCCGGCCCAGAACAGAAGGCCAAAGATTAAGACAGACAAGGGTTTAGAGCGATAGATGAAGAGAAAAATGATGCTCTCCAGTAAGGAGCAGAAACAATAGCTGAGTGGGAGAGAGAGAGAGTGAGAGATAAAGACGAAGGGAAGCCTGCGATGGAAGTGGTCCATGGGTGCCAGAGCTGCTCAGGATTGCAGTCTGTGAAAAGCATGGAAGTGATGGCAGCTGTTTGGCCTCTTAATCAAGGTACACTGGGCCTGGGCATCCTCCAAACACCCTGATGTAAAGCTGATGAAAATTTCGACAGTGCCACATGGATGACAAAGAGGAACATGCACCCACCTACTGTACATGTGCCCATACACCTACACACCGCAGGCCTCCCTAATGAAAGCCCGAATCTGCTGTGATCTCTCAATTCATCTGGCTTCGTGGATTCAAGATGCAGGATGATGACATAATTGTGAAAACCGTTTACATGCAAATGACATCGTGTCTGTGGTGACTGGTACTTATGCGTGTTATGGGGTGTCTTTATTTTGCCTTTGTGTGTTTGTGTGTGTGTTTACGCAGGTATGAAGCAGCACAATGACCATGGTACCCAGTATCGTTCAGCCATTTACACATCCAACCCCACCCAACAGGAGCTGGCACTGAAGAGCAAAGTGGCCTTCCAGCAGGTATAGTACCTGTACACACACATCACGAGGTTTCATTTTAATAATAAACATGTGTGAAGTTAGGTAGGCACAGCTGAGCATCTCTTGAGGGAAAAAAGTGTTAAAATGCCTAAAAAAAAAAAAGAATAAATTAGTTCATTATATTTCACCACTACAGTGCTGGGAGATACAGCTTATAAAAAATATCTTGACTCATATTTTTTGTAAAATAACGTGCCATAAATTCCCAACTAGTGAAAATCTTATAGAATATGATGCATTGCTGTAGATTACTGTAAACTAGCTATCAGTGTAGGGCTGGGCGATATAGACAAAATCAAATATCACAATATTTTTGACCAGATAACTCAATTAATATTGTGTCAGTGTTGTAGGAATGACTATTGGTGCTGTCAAGTATTATTGAAGTATTACTTTCTATTACTTCACTGTCATTGCCAATACTACTTTCTATTTTAGTTTACTATAGTTTAGTTTTTTACTCAATTACTTTTATTATTATTATTTTTGATAAATAATCATCACTAATGTGGTTAAAATGATGATGTTTTCCTTTTTTCCATTTGTCATCCTGTAGAATTTTATTACAGATATTTTGGTTGTTGTCTATAGCACAATAACATTTTATTTAATGGGATGAAGAAATTAATTAATGATTTTGAGTACATATAAATACATTTACCACAGCTGTAAGATGCTGAAAAAGCTGAAAAATGTGCCTTGAAAATTCTTGAAAATCGCTTAAATTTGACGTAAGAAAAGGTGTAGGACCCTGAATTATATCATCATTTCATGTAAATGTTTGTCCGTTAACCAGCTATAGTTTAAAGTTGTCCCAGTTATTTGAATAACAATTAAAAGCTGGTCTCTGGAGTGGTGACCTCTCAGAGTTTGATGCTCTTTAGTAAAGCAAAGCCACCTCTGTTAAGTTGATCCTCATCTACATCCAATTGGTGACACCCTCTTTCTTAAACTGAAAGAGAGGAAGAGGGTCAATAGGTCATCAAAACTCATTTCTAAAGCTCGTCCTTTCAATGGGACACGCGTCGGCCTTTTGTTCTGTCATCCATCCATCTGTCCGTCCGTCCGTCCATTACTCTGTCCGTCCGTTGATCCCTGCATCAGTTTGGTTTGTTCTTGCTCTTCGCTCTCCAAATGGTATTCATGGACAAGCTGGCAGGGGGCAGAGGGGAGCAAATTATAATCGTCATGGTTACTTAGGGCTCCCGGGGTCAGCAGTCACGGGCCAGGGGGATGCCACGTTGCCACAGCAACAACCTCCCAACCTTGGCCTTGGGCTGGGGTCAGAGG
This sequence comes from Lutjanus erythropterus, assembly GCF_056507025.1. Taxonomy (NCBI): domain Eukaryota; kingdom Metazoa; phylum Chordata; class Actinopteri; order Lutjaniformes; family Lutjanidae; genus Lutjanus; species Lutjanus erythropterus. The sequence continues at coordinate 16,501,625 of NC_139334.1, forward strand.
TGAGACCGGAGTGGCAGCTGCGGCCGGGAAGGTGGTGAATGAGGGGGAAGGAAATGAAAAAGAGAGAGGCAATCAGATCAGAGAGCCATGACAGGCTATCAACTGACAGTGACCCCCCCAACACACGCACACACACACGCACACACACACACACGTACACACACCATCCAGGTTTATAAGCTGTGCACCATCTCAGTCTTTACAAACATAAAACCACAGCTAACATTGGACAGTGAGGCAAAGAGTTTAACATGCAGGTTGTGTGAGAAACTGGCAGAAGAACCGACAGACCTGCATCGTCCAAAAAAAATGTATTCATGCTCACATAGCCTGTATATTCAAATTGGTGTATATAAATGGAAACAAGAAAAATATAAAGCAGTCCAGACAGAGCCATTTTGTAGCTGTTCTGAAGCTTTCAGTCATAACACATGATCTTCAGCAGGAAGGCCTAGTTTCTTTCTGAGCATCATTAACTTCTCATCCGTGGTCTTGAAAATTGAGTTGTAAAGGTTGAAAGTTTTTCTTGACCTGAGAAACACAAGTTGATAAAATAATCTCACCTCTGATGATATAACGATGAGAAGGCTTCATGCCCCACCAGCAGGGCTTCAGAAGCGGAGCAGTTTAACTGTCTAATTATGTTGATTTGCTGAGTTTTTGTTGATTTGGTCATTTTCCCTTGATTTTCTGCGTGCTTGTATTGTGGGTAAACAGGCTGTGTAGTCAAATTGTTTCTGTTTCATCTGTTTTTATGATTGCAGGTCTGCACTGATTTTTTTTTATTTTGAAATCGAGATTCTCTTTGCTGTTTCTGTGACTGACTTCCTTCCTTCTCATTTCTGTGCTGCTTGATGCTACTGTTAACCAGCTGTCCTGACACATTAAAGAACAAAAAGCCCACCCAAAAAATGTAAATGAAAATAAAACCATCCTATAAATATGTGCACTGACACCCCATTAAATGGCATTCGTGTTTCTCTGAAAATAATATATGGCATCCCTAACTAACACATGCAACGATTACGCCATAAACATGCGAATAAACCAAGGGGAAACGAAGTGAAAACAGCCAAAGGTTCAGGGAGTTATTATTACAGCTCAGAAAAGGCTGTTATGCCAAGCATTATCTTCATGTCACCTCCATACCAGTGGAAGTCTGAAACCATCTTACAGCAGACACTCACCAAACACACCCATTTACTAACATTCGGAGGAGAAACAGCACTCAGACTCTTCCTCGTGCTCCCCTTCTCTCTCCCCACCAACACTGCTGACACCACCAATCTGTCAACCACTTCAGTGGCACCCCAGTTTCATCTGAGGGCCACTGGGACACATATCTTCTCAAAGCAGCTGACACGCTCTGAACCAAAATGGCAGCTTCCTGCCCCGAAATGGTTGCCTTGCCGCATTGATGCTGAGTCTCAAGAACGCCCGGCCTGAAAATGGCATCTCTACAGAGGAAGGGCTTGCTGTGTGTGTGTGTGTGTGTCCGTCTGTGTGTGCGAAAGGTTGTATGTGTGTGTGTGTGTGTGTGTGTGTGTGCGCGAGTGTGTTTTATCCTAAAAGGCCAACGACGTTCTCTATCAGGAGAAGTGGGTGCATGTTCGGTAGAGTGACAAGAGAAGAGTGGGTGGAGGCGATCTAAGACGATCAGAGATAAGACAGGCATCACAAAATCCAGATTCCACCCCACTGCCAGCCCATGACTCACACACACACACACACACACACTTTTGCATGTACGTACAGACACACACACACACACACACACACACACACACACAGACATACATTTGGCACATACACGCACAGCCCAATGAATAATTAACCCATACGAAGAGTCTCTTCTGCAGGGCTTTCAGTTTCTTAACTTCAGCATTGGGGGAGGTGGGGGGGGGGGGTGAGGAGGAGAGAGTGAGGCAGAAAAGCTTGTTTAAGCGCGAGAGCAGCGAGGGGGAGGAGAGGGAGGGGGGGAGAGGAGGGAGAGAAGGGGGAGAGGAGAAGGGGGTTCTCTATAATGAAATTTGAAATTTGCAGAACATCAAAGGCTTCTGTAGCCAAGCCGCTGTGGCAGCAGAGCAGAGAGAGGAGGAGTGCATCTCTTTCTCTCCCTCTGTCTCCCCCGTCTTTCCTCTCCTCTCTTTCTCTCTATCCCTCCCTCTCTGCTAAAATGTGTCTCCCCAGAGCTGGGTGAGGGTGGGGGAGAAGGGATGGGAAGAGTTGATTAGGAAGAGAGTGCGGAGTGGTGAATGGGGGTGGGTTAGCGATCGGTTAGGGTTTGGAGAGAAAAATGGAAAAAAAAACTGGGGGTTCTATATATATAAGTGTGTGTGTGCATGTATGAACAATAGGTTTTATCAAGCCAGCTCGAATATTGCATGTGTACGCGCATGTGCATGTGTGTAGGGCCTTGGAGGGGTGAGTGTGCCCTCTGATAAGGCATCCTAACTTAATGAGCTTGAAAGGGGGGAAGTGGGGAGGGGGTGCACAGGGGTTCAGATGATGGTTGGAAAAAAAAACGGGGGATCGTTTGGGGCTAGAAGTCTTGAGGAGAAGCTCGAGGGTTGTTAAAACGGGGCACGGCATGTCACACACACTCACATCTCTCATTTTGGAAAGTCTTCAAAAGTGAGATTTTACCCTTCAAACTATTCGCCGGCTCTCGCCTTTTTTAGGGCTGCGGCGAATGATTATTTTCATTTGATCACTTTCACAATTATTCAATTAGTTGTCCATAAAATGTCAAAAAATTATGAAAAATGGTGGATCACGGTTTCACAGAGCCCAAGGCAACGTCACAGAGGAGTAAAAAAAACAGAAAATATTCACATTCGAGAAGCTGCAATCAGAGAATTCTGACTTTTTTCTGTAGAAAGTGACTCAAAACGATGAAATTATCAAAATAGTTGCGACTCTAGTTACAAACAAGGCAGGTTATTTCAAGATTTATAAAAATGGATTGAAAAGGGATCAATTCAAAAAGACAGAAGCACATTTACAAATGCTGGCTGTCAAATGTATTTCATTAATTGAAAAGCAGTTTGAAAGATAATTTAATGCCCTGTTTTATATATGTGCTTTGTGCTGAAATGATCAATAGCAACAACACATCAGTATTGGCTAAGATATAACCATTAATAGAACATTTTTAGTGATATATTGTGCACAAACAACTTTTAATTGCCAGAAGGTGAATGCACATCCCTCCAGTGAGATATTGTCGAGTACAATTTCAGCTGAAATGTTAAAAAGGCGGTCGCTTTTCACAAGAATGCATGCAGGGATCATCTTCTGCGTTTTTCGGTCTTCAGATGTTGAGCTACTTGTTGTCTGCCCTGAAAAAAAAAAAAAAAGACAAAAAAGAAAAAACGTAGGAGCGTGCACCGCCTCGCTCCGAGACTGAAGTGTGTGCATCCTCTCCTCTCCTCTCTCAAAATGTAGGAGTGTTGGCTTCCTCGCTCACAAAATGTAGGAGAGCTCGCTGAAGATTAGAGCCCAGCTAAAATGGATGCCTGACCCGGCGCTGAGAAAGAGAAAGATGAACAGGGGCAGGGAAGGGCAGGGGAGAAAAAAAAAAAAATCATCCTCAGACGCACAGAGGGAATACACACATACAGACGCTGGATTGTACATGAATGTTTTACACGTATGGCATTTTACAGAACATCACAGGAACAAGCAGGATGTTCTCTTTCATTATCTTCTCTCTCTTTCACACTATTGTTTTTTTTTCCCAGTTAATCTCCCGTGTTCTTGTTCTTTACTTCTTGCATGTCTCTGCACCATCTCCCCGTCTGTCTGTCTCTCTCTTCCATCACTCTCGCTCTGTCTCTTCTCCCTGAGGTCATTGAGGGCAAGCGTGGTGCTGCGGACTAGTCAATAAGTATCATGTCAGGCTATTTCATGTGTTTTCAGGCAGAGTCGCAGTCTATCCGTTACCGGCGTTGCAGCGCAGAGCAGCTTCGCTTTCTGCAGTGCTCGAAGTGTATTTACATTTTTGAGATTTTGAAGGGCTTTTTGGTGCTCCAGCATTCAGGTGTGCACCTCCACTCAATGTTAGATTGAATTTAGATCTGAGCAAATGAGATCAAGAGTTTATAGTAATGTACAAACCATTGGTTGTCTTTTTGTCTTTAAATTCTGAATTACAGTAGTGGGAAATTACTAATTACATTCATAACTGCTTTTTAAGTACGACTTTGAGGGACTCCTTTACTTAATTATCTTTATTTTATTTCTACATTTCACAGGAAAATAAAAATACCAGTGAAGGTTTGTTGTTTTAGTGACCTGATGTGATGATTTGGGTGATAAAGTTTAAAGTTTTCATTACATATTTTTGTGTTTGATAAGCACATCTGAGAGATCATTGCTGTATTGTCCAATATATCTATATCAAAACTGTTTTTATGAGGATCAGTCCCAAAAATTCAATATCAGACAGGCCCTAATTTTATGGACCAAACAACTTATCAACAGATTAACTGCGAATGAAAAAATGTTAGTTGCAGCCTTACAGCAAAGCCAGGAAACATGGAAAATTTGGAAGTAGTAAGAGTTTTTTTTAAGTACAACTTTGAGGTGCGTGTTCTTTACTGAAGTATTTTAGTTTTATTTCTACTTTTGACAGGGATTCATTTAATTTCCTACATTTTTGGCAGCTGTAGTCACAAGTTAAACGTCAATATTTTACATAAAACATAGAGATAAAAATTCCAGCTTCTTAGAAGTGAATATTATCTGGTTCATTTACCCCTCCCTGACATTAAACTGAGTATCTTTGAGTTGTGGACAAAACAAGACGTTTTAAGATGCCTAGGGCTTTGGAAAACACTGATTAACACTTTTCAGCGTTTCCTGACAGATGAAACAACTAAATGATTATTCAAGAAAATAATCGACAGATTAATCAACAATGAAAATAATCTTTATGTAGTCCTAATAAAAATAATCTTTATTAATCATGTAACACCCTTACAATCCTCATTCAGTTGCCAGATAAGTAATTTTACTCTTGATAAAGAGTATTTTTGTATTTGCACACAAGTAAAATTATGAATGTAAGACTTGATACTTGTAATGTTGTGTTTTCACATTGAAGCATTACAGTTTTTCTTAAGTAAAAGAAAACTGAATCAATAATTCTTGCACCACTGCTAAATTATTATATTTACATTATAAAAATGTTTTAAAAGAATGCATTGGAACTATTGTGCTTAATTATGTTAATGTCAATAAAACCTATTTTAGATCAAGGCTAAAATGTGGACACCAAGAAAAATCAATAAAATACTGGAGGTGTGCAGTCAGAGAAATGCTAAATAGTGGTAACGACACACCAGTAACAGGAGTGGACTCAGGGATGATTACATAAATCACCGAATTGAGGTCATATCCCTCTTCAAATGTCTTCACCGTGAGTCATCGGGTGTCACAAACTCTATGTCAGTGCTCGTCTCTTCCCCACCACTCTGCAGCCGTAGGCCTTCCGAGGGAAAAAAAAAAAAGGAGGGAGACAAGACAGTGGGGTAGGAAGAGAGGAGCGAGTACATTTTCCTCCTCCCTCTTCTTCCTCCTCCACCTCCACCACCACCACCACCCTCTCTCGGGGTGTCACGTCCTATTTGTGTCCCGGGGCCGTCTCTCTGGCGATGGTGATGGCGAGAGGGGCTCTCTCGCTTGGCTGGAGAGCAGGGAGGACTTGGTAGCACGAAGCGGTGGTCTGTGCTCACATGGGAGAGAGACACAGGGAGAGGATGGAGGGAGATGGAGGAGAGAGAGATGCACCCGTTCAGCCATGTCTTTGACAGGGGAGTCTTTCCGACAGGCGTGAAGAAAGGAAGGGCTGACTGGGCTGAGTGAGCTCAGCCCCTGACACACACACAAACATGCTTTTGTCACTTACGAGGACTTAAATTCATTCCCCGGCGATTTAAGCTAACGTCAAGCATACGCAGTACATAGCTAACCCCGCAACCCCAACCAAAAAACAGGTCCTAACCCTAAAATTTAAAGCCCAACACCGAAACCCCAACCAAAAAACAGGTTCTAACCCTGATTTTTAAAGCCTAACCCCCCCGATCATAACCAAAACACAGGTCATAACTTTAAAATTTAAAGCTCAGCCCCCCAACCCTAACCTTAAAATAAAATTTAAAGCCCAACCTTACAGCTCTAACCTAAAAACAAGTCTTAACCCTAAAATGTAAAGCCCAATCCTCCAACCCTACCCAAAAAGCAGGTCTTAATCCTAAAATTTAAAGCCAAACCCCCCCCAACTCTAACCAGACAAGCAAATTTAAAGTCAACCCACAACCCTAACCACAGAGCAGGTCTTAACCCTAAAACTTAAAGCCTAACCCTGCCCGACCCGTACCAGAAATCAGGTATTAACACTACAATTTAAAGGTTCACTTTATGGGCTAGATGCAGATGGTTAGGGGTGCAACAAATAATTATTTTCATTGTTTATTAATCGGCTGATTATTTCCTTCTAGTTATTTTCATTCTTGATCAATCTGTTTATTATTATCATGATCTTTGGTCAAAACATGTGGATCAGTGTTTCCCAAAGCCAAGGGTGACGTCCTTAAAAGTCTTCTTTTGTCCAAAACCCAAAGAAATTCAGTTTACTGTTGTAGAGGACTAAAGAAAGCAGAAAATATTCACAGATACTGTGATACTGCAGGGAACTTTAATATCTTGGTGATTTTGGAGGCCCCTGTGGGGAAAAAAGTGGTAATGTTTCCACTTTAACAACCAGAAAGAAAAATATTTTCTTGCTTCGTTTTAACTCACTGGACTCGCTGTAACTTTGCCTGGGAAAATGTAAACGCAGGCTTGTTTCATCTGATATCATGGAGACTCCGACCTGATGGCACCCATTTCCACCGATCGTCTCACGGACGGTCTTGTTTGCTTATGTAGGTCACATAGAGGCATCAGTAATAAAATTAAGACTGTTTCATAACCTGATAAAAACTCCTTGTAATAGCTCTAAGGAGCAGGAATCAGAGACTTTTGACTTTTTTTCTTCAAAAAATTACTCAGACCGATTATCAAAATTGTTGCCGATTAGTTTTTAAGTTGACAGCTAATTGATGAATTGTTGCGTCTCTCGTGGGGACTCACTTTTCCCATCCAAAGGGAGGTGAGTCTAGATAGCATGGCTGTATGATGTGATTTTCATCCCCACGGTTATACAAAAAACCAACACACACTCACAAATTTGCATATACGAACGCATGTCTCTCCTTCTATGCAGCCATCATTTAAATGCATCATCACAGTATTATAAAGAAGTTAAAGTTAACTTCATCTAGACCAGAAACTACATTAAATGCTGCTGTAGACAGTTATGCACAATAATAATCAGGGCAGCAACTATTAATTAATTAGTTGTCAACTATTAAATTAATTTGCTAACTGTTCTGATAACCTGAGTAGTTTTTTTAAGGGGAAAAAAAACTCTGATTTCAGCTTTTTATATGTGAATACTTTCTGATTTCTTTGTTCCTCTGACAGTGAACTGAATATCTTTGACGTTTGCAGACGTCATCTTGGGCTTTGGGAAACACTGATCGACATCACCATTTCTGACCCAACAAATCGACACATTTATCAACAGTGAAAACAGGCTATAGTTGCAGCCCTAGTAATGATGATTCCTAATAATCCAGTAACATAATACCTTTACAGGCATCATTCAGTACTTTTATTCTTGATAAAGAGTGACTTTGTATTTCTACACACGTAAAACTATGAATCCAGGATAAGTTCCCATAGCGTCGCTGTGTGACATGATTTTTGTCCCTACAAAAAAAAAACACACACACGCTGAACTACACTTGACATGTCCTGTATTCATGAGCCTGTATTCATGAGCCACACGCTCACATGTATGTAAAATTTGCATACACACGCAGGCGAACACATTTCTCTCCTTCTGTGCAGCCATCATTTAAACGTCACCATCAACGGCATCAAAATGCTCAACTTGACGACAGCTAGTCTCGAATTTTCCCTCCTCCATCTTTTTTACCTTTCACCATCCTTCCCTCCATTCCTGTGCTGCTGCTGCTGCTGCTGCTGCAGTGAGAGAGAGAGCGAAGCCACATAAGGTTATACACAGTGGCGTGACGCCATGCATTCTGATTTATAGATCTAAAATGGCCGCCGTGTTGTGACTGCTGTAGAGGGCTGGATGGAGAGAGCGAGGGAGTCATGCGGGGATGTCAGGGCGGGGTAGTATGTGTTTGCCCAGAATAGCAGACCTTTTCTTGGACATTGTGTTCTCCTCACATGAAGCGTCCTCTGCCCCGGAGGGTTTGCTCCTACAGTGGTTCGCTGATGATGACTGATTAATTAGGCCATGATGTACAGAGCTCCTCGCTTGTGTCGGCTGGTTTACGATGCTGTTGGACAGGAAGAATGGGTTCTCCTGTGTCAGACTGCACACAGTGTGCATTAGAAAGGTAAATATGTCCTTGCTTGTGAGGCTGGTGCTGTGCGTTGCAAGCCTGTAGTTTGGTTTGTGGACGTTTGGGTCCTTCCTGCGGGGAGACTGGAGCCCTCACATTGTAGCGGCAGCCACTGAGGACTTGGAGGTCAGCTGCTGCCTCAGCCTCTCTGTGGGGCGCAGAGCTTTGATTTACTGACTCCACTGCATCACCTCCAGCACACATACACACACACAAAACACACACATGCACACACAGCTAGTACCACACTGCCTCCATGTGGACAACATTACACACTACCCCACTGCCCTTCACTGACATTATTCCCTCTTAGAAATGAGTGATGATACTTTTTTTATATGTGTATATAGTCTTCCTCACATGCACAATGGCAGATGGCCTGATAAAGACCTACTGGAACTTCTGTCCTGCCCCAAAATAATCATTTTGAGCTTTTATCAAGCTCACTGACAGCATCAGCAAAAGTTGTGTAACCAGACATGTGGACTGTATGTCCTTTCTAGCATGTAGCAGCTAATCTAGCAGACATAAGGGCTGTATCGAACATAATTTTTTTCTTGCATTTAAATCTTCTATTGAGGTTTTTCAAAAATCTGTTTTATGACATCATCGCCAAAAGAAAAATACTTGAATAAAATCCTCAATTTGAACAAAGTGATTCATCAGATTAAATGAATTAGTCTTTTTTTTTCTCCATTAAAGCAGTTTTCTTTAATTAATGTAACTCATCAATTTTGTCAAAATAAATTTGTTGTATGGTGCTGCTGTTAAAGTGTTTTTGAAAAACTAAACAGCAACAAATAAAGATAAATCATTTTGTGAATTCCTAGAGATGATTACATCTTTACAACACTCTTAAGTTAATTGGAAATGTTTTTTTAATCACAGGAGTCAGAAACAATTCAGAATCTAATTCTACAAATAGCGTAATATCAGTAATATTAGTGTAGCCTAATGTTTATCTGCAACTGTGTAGAAATACCAGATTTAGACAAAATAAATAGACATGCAAGGAAAAAAAATGTGCAGCAGTCAAATGTTGATTTAGAACTCGAATGTCAACACTATAAAAAAAGTTTTGAACTTTTTGATACAGGCTTGGCAGACATGGAACATTAATGGGATTAATTAGGAATCATGTCTCTGGCCATCTTAACAAAGACAGTGACATTACCGTCCAGAAAACCATAAAAATTAGCTAAAACCTGCACTAAAGGATTGAAAAGTTTGGTGAAAATTCTCTGTGGGCTCTCTATGAGCTGCAACTCTAACATTGCACATCATTTGAGCCATTGAATATATAAAAATACAGATTATTGCAGCTTTAAAGTGGTAAGGCAGTCCTGAAAGATGTGCCACCTCACAAGCTCTACTAGGCCTGGGCAATAAAACAATAATGATCATGATATCAGCAATAGACACTTCATCAATAACAAAATTGTTCAATATAATGTTCAGTAGTTTCAATTAAATGCATTAAATGTTGAGTGTGTGACTTTTTCGAGGATCTTTTATCAGAAATGAAATATAATAATCATATAAATGTTTTCATTCATGTATAATCACCTCAAAATAAGAACTGATGTGTTTTTGTTGCCTCAGAATGAGCTGTGTGTATCTACAGAGGGAGCGGGTCCTCTTCATCTGTGTGCACCATGTTTCACCGGCATATTTCTACAGTAGCCCAGAACAGACAAACCAAACACTTTCTGTAGATTGAGCCTTTCACGATTTGTCTCGCAGCCGCCATAGTTTCTCCTCTGCGCTTGACAAGTTATTTTACGCTAGATGCCACTAATTCTTACACACTGGTCCTTTAGATGTATACTGCCATGAAAGCACGTAATGAATAAACCCTGGCTCATAAATAGCCTATCAAATCCTACAAGTGACTCGCAAACTCGCATTTAACACGTGTGTGGTTCAGTTGCACCATCGGAAACAGTGTGGAGGGAGAAAATGAGTCAGACAATGAGGAAATTGCAGAAAAAGGATGGGTCAGCTCACTACTATGGTATTTCCTTTTGAAAGTGGTTCAATTCAAAAGTAAGTTGGTTAAATAAATAATAAAGTGGTTAAATCCAGCTTTTTTAGCCTATTCTTTATTAAAAATACCGACTGAAGGGAAGCATTTTATCACAATAAATTTTTCATCTGAGGATTAAACTGAAAGCAGTGGTGGGAAGACTTTAAGAAGAATGAAGTCCCTCCTTCCTTCTTTAAATTCTCCAGCAGTATCCATAACAGCATCATGTAGGGAGACAGGACGTATGCAGGAGCTGATAAGAACAGGTTGATCCGGGATTGAATACATTCAGCTTCTGTTTCGTGGCGCTTGCTGAACCCTGCCAATTGACGCCCCCGTGAAGCGAAGCCCCTCAGTGCTGCATGCTGTTCTGAGGTGTAGCGTGTTACATGCAACGCTACTTGTTGCCCACAGACAGTCCCAGTGCAGCTCGAACTTGTTGTTTGTCAGCTCTCAGGAGCACTGATCTAGAGGGGACTGAGTGCTTGTATTATTAGATAGAGAAAACCACTCAGCACAGCAGGTATTTCATATATCTGTCTGCGCTGTTTAGTGTGTGTGTGTGTGTGTATGTGTGTGCTTTCTTGATGTGTTTGAAGCTTTCTCTCGAGGTGTTTAGAAAAGTGTAAGTATGAAAGTGTCTTAAGGAGTTCTCAAAGAGAGCGGATACTCTTTGATGCTTTGTCCCACAGAGAGAGCCACAGAGGCAAGCTGCACTACAGAAAGAAAAAAGATGCTCCTTTCTTCTGTCACTCAATCAGCCGGCTTTTCTCATTGAGGAGCAGAAACTCTTTACTGTATTAGTGCGAGGTATTGAAAGTTCACCTCCAATACACTACAGAATAAAACAACCATTTAAGAGGTGTGTTCATTTTGAGGAAGTTGGAGAAAACGGAGAAAGTAGAGCTGAATGTGTGTCATGACTGTGGCGATGGAAACTGAATCTGAACACATGAATATGCTGCATAATAGGAATGATTTCCTCACGGGCGGGTCTGTTTTGACTGATTTTAACCTTTAAAAATTCTGCCGTTGATCAAGGACAACAGTAGTTATGCATCTCAAAATTTAACTTTACTGAATACTGCTTCAACTTTAAGGAAATGCCTTATAATCATCTTCATTTCACTGTCATATTGTTGGGATGGAAACTGAGAAGTGGAACCGTTGACAGCTGGTTCCAAATTGTCTGATCCATCGGAAATGTATACCTCGGAGCTTTTAAATTCCTCTTACCAATGCATGCATGTTTTTTTCTGACTGTGGTGCTTTGCAAAACAGTGACGTCAAACTTCTACGCTGCCGGAAGTTTGTAAAAGGGAGGCATGGCGGAGAGGAGGAAATGCTCCAAAGCTTGGTTTCTTTTTAATGTCTCTCCAACTCTTTTCCCACAAACAGAAAAGGGAGCACCGTATTTTACTTAAATACCAACATAAATACCTATACAAGTTGAAAAATAAAATAAGAAGACAATAAAAAATAAAATAAAAAAAATAGAGGGATTATGTGTTGCTAGGTGAGATGAGAGTCTAGAGGATAAATTGAAAAAAAAAGTGTAGTTCAAGCCATATAAAATTGAAGTAATAAATAAGAGAATCATGGACCGTTTCGTTGCTGTGGGAGAATGTCTCAAGACTGTGGGGAAGACAAAGTCCATTATAACTTTACGCAGTTGTTGTTCCTAATTTTAAAGTTCAGAAAGGCTGGATGTAGCTCCGTCTGTGGAAATCATCTCCAGAAATGTTTGAGTCCCTCTTTCAGCTGATCTGCATCCTTCAGATTTGTTGTATCAGTCTTTAAGCTCTTATGCATCCAGTTGTTAAAACATGTTTGTTGTGTTTGGACCAAGTTCCTTCAACGGTGAAATTCAAAAGACACACTGCTGGATCACAGTGAACAGTAGAACCAGTAATCCTACCCAGGACCAGGGACTTTTCGCAGAATGTTTTTACTTTAGTGCAAGCCCATACCATGTGGTAGAAAGTACCTTTATCTCTGTAAAATGATCATTCCAACAAAAGGTGGGGCTTAAATGGACTTAAATTCCAGTAATGACTCTACGCACGACTGCTTCCCAACCAAGAAGCACAACCATCACCAAGGCAAATATCCTGTGTTAATAACATTAGCGCCACACAAGCAGGTTTAGCAGATTTCTTTTTTTTTTTTTTTTAAAAACCCTAAATGAATACAAATGTTGTACAAATATTGGCTCATTCCATTCATTGTAGTTGATGAAACACAGACTGTTGCTGCAGCTAGCTCTCAGGCCAAGAATCATTAATGGACTCGTTAAAGAATCATCCAATGAACAGAATCAATAATGGCATCGATATCAATTAAATCCTATCAATTCCCTTTCCTAGTGATATGCATACAAATATAGTTTTAAAAGTGTTACGAAGGAACAGTGAAGGTTTTAGACATTTGTTCTTGCCTGCTGCATTATTGTATAAAGGAGTTTCAGCAGAACCACTTACAATTAATTATCTGACAAAACAGACTTTTTTTTTGTGCTGCTTGTCTTAAGTTTTTCAGTAACTAATGTGGGTCATGTTTGTGTTTTCTCTAGGAACTGGATAAAAAAGGCTACGGTACCATCACTACAGAGATTCTGGAGGGGCAGCAGTTTTACTACGCTGAGGATTATCACCAGCAGTATCTGCACAAGGTACCGAAAGGTTACTGTGGCCTGAAAGGCACCGGCATCTCTTGTCCCATTGGAGGCGGGAAGGACGAACTGTGAGGGACAGATGTGTGGTGAGAAAGAGAAGAATGAGGATGAGGATTGGAGAATGTCCTTATATCATCATTTTCCTTCTTTAATCTCTCCTTTTTAAAACTATTTGATACTTTTGCTAAGTATATGCATTTCGAGTTTATGTAGCCGTATATTTTTGAACATTATAACATATTACTCAGATTGAAAATTCACTAAGGGAATTTAGTGAATATTGTGTCTGTTACATAAGACATTTTACATAAATGCTTACAAAAAACATTTAAAAGACAATGAGAAGAAACAGGAAATAAGAAAAAGAAGAAAAATAGAATGAAACTTTTTAAGCTGCACAGGGTTTGTTTAGAGTCTTGAAAGTTTAGAAGCTGCTTAATTTTGTATTTTTAAGGTTTTTTTTATGCTTGGATTTGAAAGTACTCCTTGAAAATTGTTGATTGCCAACATAATACGGGGGTTTTGTCTACACAATCACTCATGTAAAGCAAAAATCTTTTAATATTTGAAATTAAATGACCCCGTCATTATGTTGGTCATTTGTAGATAGATTGGTCTTCTGTTGACTCTGGAAATTAGAAAGCATTAAGTAATCATGATCAAAACACACAAAGTTAATATGAACAGCTAATAAAATACAAAAAGTTTACATCGATTGCTGTGGGTATAAAGGCATTTACAGTTGCATTTACAGTAACAGTTTACATGTGATGATAAAGGCGTTGTAGATCTGGAAATTTTTGGTGTAGGTACATTGAAAGTGCTTGAAAAGTTCTCGAATTTTACTTTTCAAAAAGCTGTATGAACCCTGGTTGTAGTGCAGCTGCTGCAGTGTCTGTTGGGCTGCAGTGACAGAGGGCTTCCAGAAGGTGGCGAGATTCCTCAAAAAAAAAAAAAAAAACCACAGTAGAGCTTCAGCAGAGCGTTTTTATTGCATCCCCTTTAATGTAACATATTGTAGCTACTAAACCATGTGATGCTTTGTCTTCTGAAGTTGACTGACTGGAGTAAAATCAACTAGGATTAAAGGTTTTACAATCCAGAAACATTTTCACATCCATCTTAAAGCCAGAACACTAGAGTAACAGTTCCTCTAATTTCTTAAATGCAGAATATAATACTATAAGTAGCTTAGAAACACAGTTATACTGGCTTGAATTTAATGTAATCTTACTATTTTCACTTAGTGTCAATAAGTGATTTAAATGAAATGATTTAAATGAGCACTGCCTTTTATTTTCATTTTCTTTTCTCACTGTGGAAATAATAAAACATATCTCCTCCAGCCTTTCTGTTTATGTACCGTGGATGTGTTTGTGTACGTGTGTGTCAGTGTATTCATGCATGCAGCTCATGCAGCTATATATACTTTAAAGATAAGTCACTCTTTAGATTATTTGCCCCCTTTTCTGCCCCATTTGAGAAGGGACATACCACACCAAGGAGGGACCAGTGTGTATGACTCACAGATACACAGAGACCACTCATTTATTGCACAATGAGACACTTAAGGCACTCATGCATGCAATATGCTACACGCGTTGCTTAAACCCGTCACTCCTCTCCCCGCAAACCCATAATTATGTGTAAAAGTCCTATTATACATCACATAATCGCATTATCATCGTGAACTGAGCGATTACTGAATCAGCTTTGTATCTGCACTGCTTTTTTTTATTATCAAACACCTGAAAGTCTATTTAAAAATGAAAATCACACTCATCGTTGCACTCCAAAATACAAGAGATGATATCTAGAAAAAGGTTTCTGGTCGACCGCAGCAGTGTGATTCACCCCGCTCTCGTTTTTCCCCCTCCCTCCCTCCCTCTCTGCTATCTTTCTCTCTCTGTCTGTGTGTATGTGTCACATCCTGACACCTGTGTGTAGGTGTGGACCAGGGCACAGGTGCAGGTGCAACCTCTCAGGGCCTATTTTAGTATTGGGACAGATATTTTTTGCATGTGTCTGCATGCAGCAGCCGTGCGGCACTTGCGTGCGTGTGTGTGCTTGTGTGTGTGTCGGTGCATGTGAAGCTGTGGCTTGCTTGATCGAACCACGCTGAGTGGTATGTGGTTGGGCCAGCTAGCTGTTTTCCAGCGCCCGCCTATATTTTTTGCATGCTGTTGTGTTTTTGTAAAATGTGCGAGAGGAGATAACCTTTTAATAAAGTGATCTTCATTTCCTCGGTTTTGAAGGCTTTAATCGCACGGTGAAATCAGTTTTTCCACCATCTGCGATGATGTCTGACTCCTACAAGAGATGCCTCAGTGAACCACGGCATGATCCTGTTTATTTCTGCCACATTACAGAGAAGGAGATATCGAAAACTGAGGTTATGAGTCCATTATATGCAGGCAGAGATTCATATTTGCTGTGGAAAATCACCACATTTAATGCAGAGAGACTAAAATGAGTGACATTTAGAAGTAGCTGCGTGAGTAAGTGTACGTTTTCTGTGTGTTCCTTTGTAATAGATTAAAATGGGGCATGGAAATGCATGGTACTCTCATATACGCATCCATACACAAACACAGTGAGGCAGGGCAGGACAGGAACCAGGCTGTGTGTGCCCTTCAGACAGAGCCTATTGTCTGCAGATGGGCCTTTAATGGCCCCACAGCTGGCCACAAAGAGCATACCGCTCCAGCTCGCCGCTATGCCCCTCACTGGCCTATACTCAGTCACCCTGAAGAGAGGAGGCAGCTCACAGGCACGCCAACACCACTCTGCAAATACATTTAATATCTTACAGTATTATACACTCAACAAAATATAAATGCAACACTTCTGTTTTCCCTCCCATTAGTCACAAAACAAAAATCTTCTATATGTGCAAAATGTTTATCTCTCTCAAATTTTGTTCAGAAATTTGTTGAAATCTGTGTTGGTCATAATCCATCCACCTGACAGGTGTGACATATAGAGATGCTGATTAAACAGCATGATTATTACACAGGTCTGTCTTCAGACTGTTCACAATAAAAGCGCACTCTATAATGTGCAGTTTTATCTTTAAAAAAAAGACATTTATTAGGCACTGAACTATGGCTATTTCACAAAGAGCTACAGATACCTTTTTTCTCAGGAGGGCAAAGTAATGACATGCTTTACTTTACCTTTAATTGGCTTACCCTGGTATTCTTACCCTAAGCCTAACCAGTCACTTTTCATTTCTTCACCTAAACCTGGTAATATGCTTTCCACATCTCTGTTCTCCAGAAAATAATAGAAACAGAACTAACAGGCATCCATGGTGTCCACAGCTGTCCATGTACGTGTCCATTCGGGACTAGACTACAGCCTTTACCAACCCAACCAGCAAAGATAATGAGCTAATGGTCACACCTGTCAGGTGGATGGTTGGCAAAGGAGAAGTGCTCACTAACATAGGTTAAATAGGATAAATAGGATAAATTCTGTGAACAAAACTTTAGGGAAATAAAACTTTTGTTTGGGTAAACAGTCTTAGACCTTTTACTACAACTTGTTGAAAATGGGAGCAAAAGCACGTTTTGTGTTTATTTTCCCTTCCGTCTTGTCAAATTCTTTCAAAACTCAAAAAGAGAAATTCCCGCCTGATCATTTGAAGAAAAGAAAATGTTTGCGAAAACGCGTGGCACCGTGGAAGAGTGGGCTGAGACGAAGACGGAGAGAAGTGCTGGTTGTTTATCAGAAGTACTCTGCACTCTTACCCACACATGTACACACACATATAAACACACGTCCCAACCACTACCTCTAACTCCGTCCTGTACTGCCGCCTAATGCAAAAGGCAGCGCCCACGCAAAAGAAACAAACACACCAAAAAGACACCTTGCAGAGACGTGCACCCACGCAAATTTCTTGCACCCTGATTCGCTCTCTATTGTGTCCTCCTTTCACTGCTTTTCATTTATCTTCCCCTTGACAGCTTTAATAGATCTTACCACATGTATATACACCACGGTGTACGTATATATCATTGATAATTGCATTGTTTTATACCATTTCCTCTTTAGATCCTGTGCCGCTAAATAATTTGTTTCTTTTGACACTACCACGGCATTGTTTGGTGAGCTGTATATAAATAGAACAACAGCAGAGAGTATTGTGGTGGTGATGTCCCACCAGCTGGAGAATTGTTGTGCCTTCTTGTCCTGTTCCTCACATAATTACTTTTCTAGATTGTAGAGGTGGTAGGCACACAATTGGATATGTGTGTGGGTGTGTGCATCTTCCGCTGCATGTGTGATAGCAGAAGGGAAAACAAGAGCTCGGTTTGCTATGGGGCCTGTACATTTCTCTCATGATGTTATGAGAGGTTGTGTGCAGGATTTTTTGCAGATGCCAGATGTGTTTGCATCCCCTCCCTTGCTCTCCCTTCCCCTCCCTCTGGTTCCTGCATGGGCGCAGGGTCTCAATCAGAGCATCAGGGCTCCAGGAACCGGAGCACAGCAGCGTCTCTGTGCTGCCCAGAGAAGCGCAGCCTTGTCTGGGTCGGTGCATCTGCAGCCCGGGGGCGAGCCGGGGGAAGAGGGCGAGCCCCGGTGCCCCCTGCATGCCGGTTTCACTTGAGGTCTTCTCCGTCGGCGCTACCTGACCCCTGAACTCTGCGGGAGAAACACAAGCTTGTTCTAGATTAGGGCTGCAACTAAGAATTCATTTCATTACTGACTAATCTGAAGATTATTTTCATGATTACTCACAGAGGGGGTATCAATTTTTTCTCATCTAAGGACTCCTTACAAGACCGGGGTCATGTATGTCCCTTGGAATGATTTTACACTTCTACTTAGTTATGTGAAAGAATAACACAATAGATTTTATAGAGATTAGCACCAAGTTGACACAGAATACTCATAACATACATAAATGCACACATTATTCTTGGCACATAAATAAAATCAAAGGTGAATTCTGATTATTTTAGCTGATATACAATAAAAACAAAAATTATATTTAAAATGTGAATAAAAGAAAATATAATAGACTTAATTAAAAACATAACAAGAAGAAGAATGATAAACCTAGCCAGGGAATATGACAATCCTATAAAATTGATTGTGGACAGGTAATAGTTTGTGTAATTAAGTAATGATTGCTAAAAGTCATAAATAAATGCAGAATTTAATGAAAAAAATAATATACAATGCCAAAAAAATCTTGAAAGCCCAAAATAAAATCTTCAAATTGTTTCTTTTGTTCAGCAGTCAAAGAGTCTTCATTTACTGTCATAAATGACAAAGAAAAGCAGCATGTTTTTTGACATCTTCACTTTGAAAATGACTGAAATGATTATGATTAAAGCTTTATTCCTGACTCATAGTCATGCACAGGTTAATGGCACAACTTTTTCACAAACTGTATCCTCAAACAGGTTAGTTTGGTAAAGTAATACCCCCATTAAAAAGAAAAACAACGGCAAGCCTACACTCGCTCGCACATACACATGCGTGCATTCTTTCCCACAGAGAAAATATCACAACTCTGTTCCTCCTCTCCATTGGGAATAGCAATGGGTTAAGTTAAGGGTGGGGGTGCAGGGCCAACACGTGCTGCAGGGCCCAGTTGGCTTGCTAACTTGCCCACTGGCTTTCTGGCTGACGGCCCACACTGTGACACTCTGCACCTGGGAGCCTGTGTGTTGTCAGCCATGCTAGCTAGCTTGAGCTACCACCACATGACACACAGGAAACACAGAAATAACTGCTGAGTGTCTTCAGCAGTAACCACTGCTGCTGACAGAAAGAGGGTTGAGAGAAAGGGTTAAAGGGGTAGGTAAATGCATAAAAACATTAAAATATACTGTTAATTTAAAACTGAAAGAATCCAGATTTTCTGAAGTGGGGTTGCATGAGGTACTCCTCCATAGTCAGTGTATTACCTACAGTAGATGGTGATCAGCAAGCCCCCAGTTTTGACAAGCAGCAGTGGTATTGTTGTGTTGAGCTAAGCAATGTATTGCTGTGATCGGGAGCAAAAAATCTTTTAGCCATCTAAAAAAAAGCCCACCTAAAAGAAAGATTTAGAATATTTTCTCCATTTTACCTCGACGTCAGGCAGCCTTTTTCCAACGAGAAACTGCCCTTACATAAGCCACATATCGCTCTCTCCAAAGTCCATTGGCAAAGTCCGTAATTTTACTTCGAAGAACACAGGAGGTGCTGGTCTACCGCTGCCTTGATCAGTTAGTTTGTTTGTCTTAATTGGTGACATCAGTGCTTTAAAGGGATAGTTCTTCTAGGGATAGTACTAAAGGGACTTAAAGTCTATTTTTCAACAACTGAAAAGCGCATTTTATCCACATTTTGTAACCAAGACGGAGCAGAGTGTGCTCCTCAACCAGAAAGCAGCTCACTGTGCTCCAGTTTTTTAATCCCACAGAGTCTCCTTGATATTACCCAACCTCTGGGAAGCAAGACACGTGTACTTCTTGAACTTCTTCTGCAGTGTTTTCATGGGCAAACTGTACGTTTACTGCCAATTGACAACTTCAAAGCTCAGCTTTAATCCCTTTGCTCTGATCGCCAACATCTGTCTGCTCTGAGCACAGCTAGGAGCACTCTCTCTTTTTTTATCTTCCTCTCTTGTGCTATATGCACATCCACTGCACGCGCACACACACACTGCTGTGCTTATGCAGATGCACAATAATATGTATCATGTTGATGGAAAATACATCAGGAATATTCACACATATCAGAAGAAAACTGCAGACGATACAGAAAGTTTGGCTGCTCATTTGCTGCTGGACCCTTTGAAATGCACGAACAAGATGGATCCTATGTAGACAGACGCTTCGCGAGCATGATGCTGATGTGACATTTGCAATCTAGACAGGGGTTAGAGATTGAGGCAGCAGTAGACCAGCAACTCCCATGTTCTGCTCTGTACTGTTTTTTTGACGAAGTAGTCTGGTGGTTTGGAAATGACGAGTGGTTAAAATATTCCCCATAAAGCCTTTACTTAAAATTACATTACTTAGCTCCTTACACTGATACTCCTGCTGCTTCTCCAAACTTGGGGTGTGCCGACCAGCATCTACACAATAACACAGTGACTAAGGATAAACACCTCATACAACCCCACATTAAAAAATCTAACTATCCCTTTGAAGGAGAGTGGAAGATAGAGGAATACTGTTTGGAATGGGACTGGTGTTATAGCATTAAGTAAGAATAGAAAACTGGAAAGGAAAGTGAAACACAAAGATACTCTTGCACCTGTGCAGTGTTGTGTTGGAGGAAGATTCCATCGGCCTTGATTCAGACACTATGTTCAAAATACGTGTGCACTCATGACACATGCAGTGTATCCTGTTTATCATCTTGTTTTTATAATCAAGCCACTACAAAGATGATTGCATAACTATGAAAGATTGACATTTTACAGCTGAGGTGTAACAGTTAAATTTCCAAAACATGTCTTGTGTTCATTTTCTGGCTTTATCTGCTCCGTCCATCTGCGCCTTGAGTCATCTGAGCCTCACCTCGCACAGGTGTGAGAGAGAGAGGAGTCAGTTTTATCGCTGCCAACGAGCCCTCGATTAGAGCTCTGCACAGGAAAGTGTTGTGCAACATTTGGGCTTTCAGGTGGTGATGTGCTGATGTGTCACCATTCTGAGGAAAGAGGACAGAATCAGGACACACACGCACTGTTTGTATTGCAACATGCACACAACATGTTTCTGTACTCTGCCCACAGACAGCTAATTTCTGCCAACAGTGCAGATTGAATCTTGTTCAGATTTCGGGATAAGAGCCAACACGAGATGGGGACATGATGGTGGTGTCGTCTGTTTCTGAGTGCATGTTTCTGTCTGTGTTGAAGATCTGAAGGAAATGAGTAGATGGAGGCACAGAAAAAGAGAAGGGAGGAGAAGAGATGGTGCTGCTGGCTGCACCAGGAGGAAGCTGGGTCTGATGCTTCTCCATGCAGCTGCTCCCAAACACCCACACTCTTCCTGTTGGAGTGTGTGTGTGCATGTGTGTGTTTACTTTTTGTGTATAGATTTAGTGTCTTACTTCCACATAAGGAAAGAGGAACCTGTATTGTTACACCATTTAAAAAAAGATATTCCCCAGCCTTTTTACTGGCTTGGTGCTAACGTGCTAATTTTAATTAAAATATGTAACAATATTTGAACAAGCAATAATAATAATAATACAATTTTGCATCCAAAAATGAGTACAGCAGTCAAAATGGTGAGTTAGAGCCATAAACTGTATATTAAATGGGTTGAAATCTTATTTAACATGCAGTTTATGGTTGAAGCGAGTTGTTGCCCCCCTCACCCCCTCCTCACCAGGCTCGAGGAAGCTCAGGCAGGCTGCAGGAAAACTGCAGGAGCATAAGACGAGCTCAACATTATAAATTGACAATAACAAGTGATGTCAAGTCCTGCATGTAAAGCTAAACCATTATCCTGAAAACAAAAGCCCACTGCTCTGAAAATACACACTCTGGCAGGCAAAGGCAGGCAGACAGAGAACACAAAGTCAACACTCTGTTAACATATTGCTCAATTAATAACAATTAATGAATCATAAACATCCTCTCCTTTTACATGAAACAGGCAAATCATGGTCATTTTATGATCTATTACAGTAAATATATCACAGATTTCCACTAGATTATACCCTTGGTCTTTTAATAAAGATGCAAAATCAAAAATACATATTTTTCCACAGAGATGTCTGCCTTCTCTCGAATATAATGCCTCTTGGCTTGTTGTGCACAACAGCAATGTCTTTTTCTAGAAATCATGTCCCAGTTACTCAAGTTAATCCACAGACCTTGTCATGAGCAGTTTCATGGAGCAGCTATTTGCTTTCTAGTGTGTAAAAATCAGCCAGTATCCTCAGAACTCACACCAAAAAACCCTGATGGATAAACAGCACTATGATTTTGGGGTGCACTGTCTATTTAAGCGCACAAAGAGGTAAAATAGAAGGAAATTTTAAACGTGCGGTAAAGAAGAGATCAGTCATTTCTGATCAAACAGAAAACTGGCTCAGAACAAAGAGTTCAGTGGTGCACCTTCAAAACTCTTGAAAAGTGTAACTTTCAGAAATCCTCTAGAAGATGGCATCTAAAATAGCTGAAGTAGGTTTCTCCTGCCTGGCTGAGGCCCTCAGTGTCTTTTCAAAGAAACACTGGCCTCAAAAAACATCCGCTAGTGGAAACACTGGCCTGACAGTCAGTGAATGGAAAGGTTTGAGGTGAGAATGTGGCCACACTGAGGTGTCAGCAGTGTGTATGTGTGACTGTGTATCTGTGACTTCATACATACACTGTGTGTATGTGTGTTTGTGTGCGTGTGTGAGGCGGTCTATCTAAGTTTCCATCACAATGAAATGCAGCCACATTGCTGTTATAACTGACTGGCGGCATCCGACATGCTGGTCCTCTGCAGATAGCGTCATGAAATTTTTAGCCTAACTTCCCTTCAGCAAAGGTTAAACCAAGCTATTGTTTTGGAGGCCACAAGTAAGTTTCAAGTCTTTGCATTCAAGTGCCAAGTCAAGACTGACATGTCTCAAGTCAAGTCTCAAGCCCTGAACTTTGAGTTTCAAGTCTTAAACAAGTCATAATGTGCTCTTCACCAAATGTAGTGCGATTTTAACAAAAGAGACTCAACTTAAAGTTTCTAATGCAACTTCAAATTTAAAATAAATTTGGAAGTTTTTGTGCCTCCATCATAAGTTTTGATCCATGAGTTTTGCATTTTGTAATTCATTATATATAAGTTTTTTTTTTTTTATTGACAGCTACAGAGAAAAATCTTTGGTGTCATTTTTTCCAACTGGAGCTCAGCAGTGTAACATTAATTCTTCATGGTTCTCTCCTCCAAGTTGAGATGCTGTCGGATCCAAAGTGAATCTGGGGAATTAAATGTCATCTTGCTGGGAATGAATAGTGTTATTGTTAGTAGGTTCAGGAAATGAATTGATTTGTGGTGCACTGTTTAAATAACATGCTTTTTTTTTTTTATCTTCGGGCTTGGGGGAAGGTATCAAGTATTTTCAAATCAAAAGGCTCAAGTCCAAGTGAAGTTATGAGTCACTGGCGTCCAAGTCAGGTTGCAAGATTTTTTTTTGTCAGGTTGACTCATTTGTCATCAAATTTGTCACTCAAGTCTAACTCGAGTTCAAGTCATGTGACTCAAGTCCACACCTCTGCCGTTTAGTATCATTCACTGGGAAGAAATTTCATGAAGGCCAACAAATTCATCCATCTTTTACAACCCTACATTGCAAAAACTTTTCAATCTATATTCAGTTGAATACAGTACAAATACAAGATATTTCATGTTCAGACTTTATTGTTTTTTTGTAAATGTACACACAGAATGTGATGCCTGCAACACGTTCTACAGAAGTTGGGACAGGAGCATGTTTACCACGGTGATACATCACCTTTTCCTTTACACTCAGTAAGTGTTTGTGAACTGAGGACACTAATCGCTAAAGTTTGAAAATGATGTTCTTTCACATTCTTGCTTGATATATGACTTGAAGTGCTCATCAGTTTGACTGCAGGCAGGTCAGTCCAGCACCTCAACTCTTTTACTTCAAAGCCACACTGTTTTAACACTTGTAGAAAAGTTTGTGCTTTTAACAAGCTGGATCTTCCATCTTCAGCCAGCAGGACACTATGTCCATGATGATGTCCAAAAACAGTCTGGAATGTCCAGCACACTTTGTCACTTTGTGTCAGCCCATCTCAGACGAGCTCGGACTTTGTTGACGCTGTCCCAACTTTTTTGAAACACATTGCAGGCATCAAATTCAGAATAAGTGTATATTTACAAAAAAAAACAATGAAGTTTATCAGTCTGAACATTTAATATTTTGTCTTTTTACTGCATTAATTTGAATACAAATTAAAATGTATTTGCAAATCATTGCATTCTGTTTTTATTTATGTTCTACTTTTTTGGTATTGGGGTTGTAATGATGGCTTTGCTGCCTTCACATGTGGCCTTTGTGCCCTCAACAGAAGGACAACATCAATGGCCAAGTGGCCTCGCCCTTAAAATGATGAGATTTCAGGCCTGATCATGCACCATGTGCAAGCATTCAGCTTTATAACTTTTGCTTCTATTTCAAATGTGAGAAAGTCAATACTTTCCATAAAAAATCAAGCAGTTGCATAATGGAAATATATCAGCCTAATAAAATAAACTGTGTTGTTCATAACATTGCACTTCATCCATGAAATGTAATAATATCATCAACTAATAACAAACTAAAGCCAGTTCAAATTGGATTTGTTTGATCAGTGATGTAATGTCTTGGTGAACAGGCCAAAAACAAACTCATCACTGGCTGACAGAGGACAGTTTGCTTTACAGTCAAATCAGCAAAAAGTCAACAAATTAAACTGAACTAAGCTAAACACACATTTGTCATTAAGATAACATTGTAAGCTCAGCTGTTACTGTGTATCCAGATGTGTCCACCACAGCCAGAGTGTCAGCTGATCAAACGTTGCTCAACAACTGCGATACCAAATTGGACACTGTGATGACTGGAGGTTCCTCTTTTGCATTGTTCTTCATATGTGAGTGCTGCTGGTGCTGCGGCTGCTGGGAACTGTGGCAGGATACAGTACATCTGCTTCACGCTCCATAATGATGGGGGAACAGCACGTGTTCAGCACCAAAACTGTGTGATAGACTATTACATTACAGTGGTGCCAGTTCAAAGTCGATTGCTGTTATTGAACGAAATTAGAGTTTTTGGCAAATTACAGAACAGGATTTCCTCCAAAAAAAAATTGGGGTAATTTTTTTTTTTTTATTTAAGTCACACATTCTGTTGGTATTTCCTGAGGCTGAAAGTGACCCAGTTCCAAAAGAACCATAACGTTGGAAATAAATATAAAATGTGTTTCCACGCAAGTACATTTTACTTTTATTCTGAATCTTGCTAATCAGTTCATTGTTGTTAGGCCTGTAAACTTGTCAGCTGATAAACACAAAATAAATCATTTAACAAAGTATAGATAACCAAGTAAAGTGGAAATACACTAGACCAAAAAAACTATTTTGCTTTAACTTATCATTATGTAATAAATGCTATTTGCACAGTGTAATGGCTATAGAATAAAGACTATCTGCATTTAGACTGGTTCCCTATAAGCCTCGCTTTCAAGCTGAAAAATCTGTGCCACCAGGCGCAGTGTTTTTCTAGGAAAATGATGTCTCCATTTTAGAAATGGAAGGGACAAATTCACGCTTTTTCTCCACATGTTTTCTTCTTATGTTACTCCACCTGACACCAACCCCTGCTGTAGTTACTTGTAGTAGTTGTAGAAGCAATAGGCTAATGCTTCCCAAACTGTTACCATATAATGCACATTATTACAATAGCTTTCAATTTACTTAATCAGTGAACATGCTCTTATCTTCTTTCTTATTTCTATAAGTGGTGTTGATCATTTGTCCACGGAAGTAAACGGAAAGCAATACGGTGTTGGGTACAGGCCGTGTCTTTTGCGACAGCGGTGTCTTTGCAACGATAATACCATTTGGAAACATTATGGGGAGAGTTGAGAACTTGTCTGTTTCCACTTTGTCATTTTTCAAGAAACAGTGCTAAACATGAAATAGTTCCAGCCTCTACATTGTGAGTTTTTGCTGTTTTCTTTGTGTGCTGTGATCGTAAACTGAATATTTTTTGGTGTCTCTGACTGTTGGTCAGTAGGGTTGAGTGATTGGACGAATATTAACGTTGGGCTCAATCCATCACTGCAGAGTGACAGCCGCTGCTCCGTCACATTCTCTCATCCCGTAACACAGCACACCCAATCAGCCACAGCCGAGTGCACTGAGCTGGGTGAGGAATGAGAGGTAAACATCCTGCAGAGCCCAACTCTTTGCGCTCTTTTCATGCTGTGAATTTAGGCTTTAATTCCGCCAAACCCAAGTCTGTGATTGTTGGAAGAGCGGACAGACTAACAAAGACAGTTTTGGTGAGTTTTACGTGTTTTTCTGTCATGTTTGAAGTGTGTTTTACGAGGAGTTAACGAGCCAATTAAGCTCATCTTAGTTCAGTAAAACGAAGCAACTGGAATTCAGAAGGTGTATGTTTTTATTTCCCAGTTTAAAAAGGAAAATAGGTGTAAGAATGTTAAATATCTTGACACATGGTGAGTCTATTTTGTTTAATGGACGTACGCAGTGTGCATAACACAGTGAATTCGCCACTTGCACAGGTGGGGTGGGTGTTGGGCTGGTTGGAAATGAGCAGTCTGAAGAAATCAGCTATGGCTTTATGAAATTCTGGACTTTTTAGGACATTTTAGAATCAGTATCAGCTTTTATTATTCAAGTGTGCATATACAAGGACTTTGACTTTGGTTTTCTATTTCTCTCAATGTGCTTACAAATATGTAATAAAGTTAACAGCTAGAACGAGGACAACAAAGCTAAACAAAAACATCTCAGGTGTAGACAGGACTGTTATGAACACTAGAATATGAACAAATAGATGCATATATAAATGTAAATATAGACATAAGAGGCTAAATTAACAACCCACTTAACTACAACTCTATAAAGTCAAGTCTTCATAAGTTGTAAACATTACAAATAGTGCAAAAGAAGTAAATATTGAATTGATATACATGTAGTGTGTTATATACAGTGTGTATCTATACAAAACAATGAATCAATTTATCAAGAAAAGAACTGGCAGATTAATTAATTATTAAACTAATCATTAGTTGTAGCCGTAATTAAATAATATTTTTTTTGTTTGTTTTTTTACAGGGCAAATTACATTTAGTTTCACTGTATTCTTGCTGTTTGTTTTCTGCACTGGCCAACTTCCCCAAGATTCAGGTTTCAGAGGAGTGTTTCAATTCATGAAATGTTTACTTTGCTTATCTATGACTGAGATGAGACATGAACACCTGTGATGGCTACCAACGCATACTGATTCACAAAATATTCCCTGAAATCTAACATATTAGCATGACCTTTGATGACGATTATGTCTTCTTCTTCTCCTCCTCCTCTTCTGCTTTAACTTATGTGTCTTTGTCTTGCTCACTCGCTGCGTCTCCGTCTGTCACACTCCCCCCCCCCCCCAGTCTTCTCTTGGGGCCGTGTGAGATGAGTACAAGACAGGGGAGAGTGTGAGCTGTGGTGAGCCACAGACCAAAATAACTGGTACTTTTTTATAAGAACACATGTGCATCCACCCACACATAAAGTCACACATGCGTGCACTGTCACACACACACACACACTCACACACACAGACAGACAGAGGTCCCTTTTAGTAGAGGATCCCTGGAGAGAGGTGTAGTTGGATATATTTTGGCCGTGCCAGTGGAGATTGTGTGTTGATATCCAACGATGGAAATGGACCTCCACGGAGAAAGAAACAGGCCATTATGAGCTAAGAAATTCAAACTTTTGTGAACTGTCTGGACTTTAAAACTAGAACATAATGTTTAGAGATAAAGTAATGGTTTAATTCTTTCAGTTTCTACTTTTTTCTCAGATCAGCTGCGAGACGCTTTTCTCCGTCTCAGTCTCACTTTCTTTCTCTGTGACAGATCCTGCAGCCTCCCTGTCAAGCTGGCATAGTGGCATCATTCTAAAACTGGTATTAGGCATTTCCTGCTGCGTCCGTTGGCGGGTGTAAGGGTGTGTGTGTGTGTGTGTGTGTGTGTGTGTGTGTGTGTGTGTGTGTGTGTGTGTGTGTGTGTGTGTGTGTGTGTGTGTGTCGGGGCGGAACGCACCTGGTCCGCGCAGCTGTGGGGTTCCTAGCAGGGGGGAGAGAGAGAGAGAGAGAAAGAGAGAGATAGAGGAAGGAGAGAAAGAGAGAGGGATGGGAGGAGACGAAAAGGGGGCCCTGTGTGCGCTGCTGTACTGGTGTGGACCCGATGAGTTCAAATGGAAAGAAAGAAAGATGTGAGGAGAAATGGAGTGTTTCTAGGCACAGCGGTTTAGCGTGAGTGTACACTGTCGCCATAAGCTTCAAAGTTGCTGGAACTGCCCTTTAAAAGGGAGTTTATTCAGCTTATGAGAATCAGTTCAAAGGAAAGTTTAGATTATTTGAAGTGAGGTTCTATGAGGTGCTTGTCCATAGTCCACTGCTGTGGACGGGGTCGGCAGCAAAACATGTATTAGCCTACTAAAAGAAGGTCCAATGAGTAAAATCATTATCATTTCAAATGTAACCTATATTTAGAATATTTTAACCACTTTACATTGCAATCAGACAGCCTTTTCTGACAGGAAATCACTGTTATATAAGCCAAATATCGCTCTCTCTCAAACTGAACAGACTCTGTTAGTCATTTTACCTTGCAGACTATGGAAGTTGCTGGTCTTCCACTTGACCGCCATTGGACCTAACTTTGGAAAAAATATGAACTGTAGTCAATTGTGAGATAAGTGATTTTTTTCACTGACTAATTACCTCATACAACCCCATTTCAAACAATCTGTACTGTCCCTTTAAAGTCAAATTTAATGGGATAAGGTAAAGATTTCTCTGTGTCTTCTGTTTCTTTTTATCTGGAGAATGTTTGACAATAATCTTAAATGTTCCACTCAGTCTAATAAATCAACCCTGTGTACTGTACTAATAAGATATTGTCAAATGTTCATTTATATCTCACAAGAAAGGAAATTAAGTGCACGCTGAACCATAAGCTTCTCCTGCATAATTCTTCACCCAGTTGGTGATTGTTTCAAATTATTGTATGCAAAAATAATGCAGCTGATTTACATATTTCAGACAATTGTGGTTTGTGTAGTCTTCATCCAGAATACATAACTGTACATTGTGGCAGTCTGTGCTAGGTTGCAGTTCCTCTGCTTTTCTGCAGAGGGGGCAAGGAATCTGGGAACAAAAAGATGGAAGAGCAGTGATAGAGAGATTTCACACTGCAGATTTAAGTGTGAGCAAATAGGGCAACGATAAGAGGAAACCACGTAAGAACCCACACTCTGAGGAAACAAACAAATGTGTTGTTTATCAGGCTTTTTCACTCAGAGCTCCTCCAGGATGTAACAAGAGCACAGATGTGTTCACACACACGCACACACAGAGTCTATTTCACAGCTGGACGACCAAGGAGCAGTCAGCACTGGGAAGGTCAAATGACCAGGTCAAAGGTCGAGCCACAGAAAGCTGCAGTAGAGGGAAGAGGAGCACGAGGGCATCGAGCACACTGTGCACAAGCATACTTAACCTCACACACACACACACACACACGTGTAGTAAATTCATCATCCAATACTGTTGCAACTCTTCAGCCTTTGCTCCAGATGGGCAAAGGAGGCTGAGAATGTCCGTCTGTCTGTCCGCATGTAGAGGCAGTTTGATCTGAACACACAAACACACACACACACACACACACACACACACACACACACACAGAGTCAGAGTTGTGGTCAAGATCACATGGGTCAACATCACAGCAGCAACTAAGCAGATCAATTCCCAATATGTTCTCCTTCAGGTAAAAGATTTGAAACGTTTGCCTCGGAATTTTATATTTATATGACACCAAAAAATATGGTTATTGTCTTTTATAATGTTCTCTTATGTGTTTGTCCACTCATTAAAGGGATAGTTGTGATTATTTTAAAGTTGGGTAGTATGAGGTACAAACCTCAACTCCAAGAAAGTTGGGATGCTGTGTAAAACATAAATAAAAACATAATGTAATGATCTGCAAATTCTTTTTGGCCTAATGGCTGATAAACTGATAAACTTACACTCAGTTTGAATTTGATGCCTGCAATATGTGCCAAAAAGTCAGGACGGGCACGTATACCCTGTGATACATCTCCAACAGTCAGTAAGTGTTTGGAAACTGAGGACACTAACTGTTAAAGTTTTGAAAGTGAAATTCTTTCCCATTCTTGCTTGATGGACGACTTCAGGTGCTCAACACTCCAGGGTCTCCGTTGTCTCTGATGTGCCACACATTTTCAGTAGGAGACAGGTCTGAACTGCAGGCAGCCAGTCAAGTGTCCAAACACTCTGACTGTAGCAACACATGCAGAATGTGTCTTGGCATCGCCTTGCTGAAATAAGCATCCATTAAGCGTCTCTGAAAAAGACGCTGTCTGGATGGCAGCATATGTCGCTTCAAAACTTGTATGTACCGTTCAGCATTAATGGGACCTATGATGCTGTGGGCACCGGCACACCCCCATATCATCACAGATGTTTGCTTTTGAAGTTCACGCTGGTAAAAATCTGTATGGTCCTTTTCCTCTTTAGCCAGAGGAGACAATGTCCATAATTTCCCAAATCAGTCTGAAACGTGGACAGCAGACTTTTCTATTTTGCGTCAGTCCATCTCAGATGGGAGTCTAAACTTGCATTTGTAGATGCAACAACAAACTGTGCTTACTGACAGCAGTTTTCCTAAGTGTTCCTGAGGCCATGTAGTAATTTTCTTTATACGATCATGTGGAATTTTTATTTTTCCAAAGGTCACATGCATTCACTGTAGGTTTTTGGCCCCCTTACATACAGAGATTTCTCTGGATTCTCAGAATTTTTTAATGATATTATGATGTTATATAACAGCGGTTTCCTGTTGGAAAGGCTGTCTGACAGCGATGTAATGTGGTGAAAATATTAGCATGGACTTCAACTTATATTGATTGTTTTTTGTAAGTGGCTAAAATGCATTTTGCTAGTGACCCTGTCCACGGCACAAACTGCTGCTCCTTCTCTAAACTGAGAGCATGTTGATATCCATCTACTGTAGTTTTAAATCTACAGTAGGTTCTAATGTTTTTATGTGTGTTGAAGTGAGATCTAACTTTTGAAAGATGACATAGCACAGTCTTATTTTTACAAATTAAAAGTTTAATTCATAAGCAGTAATCACCACACTCCTGTAACTGGCATTCGCGGCCACGATGATTGCCGCTCTGCTGGTGTGTAAGTTCTTGATGAGAACTGTATGAACTACTATCTGTGACCTTATTCTGTTTTTTCTAAGTCTCACAGGAAATCCAGAATAGCTGCTTCTTAATAATATTCAGGAGATGTCGGGTCACAGCAGGTGAAATGAGACGAGTCTTAATTGCCTAGAAGTGACCGGACTAATGCATGACACATTGGTGCCGCTGGTAAGTGCTCTAATTACAGCAAAATGGATTTAGCAGCTATTTCAAAATGCCCAAGCAGTCGTTACCTAATGTGACCTTTGAACAGATGGATGCTTTGTGTGTGTGCGTGTGAGCACAAAGTGGACTTGGATTGGTTATTGGTGTTTCTTCATGTGGCTGTAGGATATTGTGAAGCGTCTATTTTGAGAGTGACAAGTATATGAAATTCAGTTACAGAGGATTTGTGGTTTCTTATATGAGGAAAACAGCCAAGACGCCAAGTGGGAGAAGTTGCATGAGATCTGTTTGAAATTTTTTTATTTGGGTTTTCTAGCGTCTTTGTTTATTCCTAAGACAAGGACTTGGCAGGTCCTTCGTACATGTTTGTGCACATAGTTTTTGTATATAAGCTATTATTTATTTAAAGGGATAGTTTGGATTATTTGAAGTGGGGTTGTAGGAGGTACTTATATCAATGGTCACTGTAGATGCCAGTTAATACACCCCCAGTTTGGAGAAGCATCAGCAGTACTAGCACAGAAGCTATGCGATGTACTGCTGTGGATCAGGTCAGCAGAAAGACATATTTAGCCGCTTAAAAAAATGCCCACCTAAGACTGGATCTGTCAGTTTAAGTTAAGCTTAAGTATATGCTATATTTAGAAGAATTTCACTTTTCTGAAGGGGAACCACCGTTAAATAAGTCAAGTATCACTCCCTCCAACACAACCAAACAGTCATTTTACCTCACAGAGTACAGGAGTTACTGGTCTCCCACTGCCTCAATGAATTAGTTTGTTTGTGCTATTGTAAAGCTTCAGTGACTACCCTTTTAAAATGATAAAATCACACAATAACCGAAACTGTTTGTAGACAAACAACTCCCTTTTTCTCAGTGGAGTTTGGTCGGTTGGAGAGCTATAATTGGCTTATATAGTGGCAGTTTTCCATTGGAAAACGTTGTTTGATGGCAACGTAAAGCAGTAAAAATATAGTGCTGCACTGGGTCAAAAAGTAGTGTTGGGGGATAGGGCCAAAAATGAGATGAAAATAATGTAGAAGTCCAGCTTGCAGAAAGTGAAAGTGCAAAAGAAAGGATGGCAGTCTATAAATATCCGAGGCAGTCTGGTGATAAATTTAAAAATCCTTTATTTATTCATGGATACACCAGTGTCTTTCAGCTTAACCGAGTCTTCATCGGGGCTTTGACTTGAGTTGAAGAGTATGTTGAGTTGAAACAGTTACTGTTTATTTTATTGTCATATTCTTCTCTTAATATACACTTAAACTGACAGATCCTTTTTTAGTCGGGCCTTTTTTTAAGTGGCTAAAATACTTTTTGCTGCTGACCCTCTCCACAGCAGTTCATTGCTTATCTTCCTACACCAATATTCCTGCTGCTTCTCCAACCTGGGGGCTTACTGACCACCGTCTGCTGTGGGTAATGCACTGACTATTGATAAATACCTCATACAACCCCATTTCACATAATCCAAACCATCCAATTGCAAACCTCCTGTACTATCACCAACAACAGCCAGGCAATCATGAGTTTGTCTAATTAAATAGATTTAACATGTTTCCCTGTTTTTACAAACTGAAAGCAGCACTCTTCCTGTAATGTAAAACAAAAACACTTGGAACCACTAAAAACTTATCTTTCCTCCACTTATCTAACAGCCACCTTGTTATTCAGTTTGTTATTTTTACTTCTAATTACCTGTAACACACACACAAACACACACACGATCTTATCAGTGGATTAAGATATGCTAAGTAACGTGCATGGTCAGCAGTGCATGTTAGTGACCCCTGAGTTCAATTAGCCCCGGCATGCAGCCTAATTTCACAGCGTGACCCCTGCTGCTGCACAGACACACTCACACAGAGAAACCAATGCAACTCCCTTGTCTATCTGTGTCCGCCGGTGATCAATGCGTCCTTTGAAGGAAGCACGGGTGAGGAGGGGGGCAATGGAGGGGACTGGGTGAGTGAGCGCAGGACCCCGAGAGGATGACAGAGAGAGCAGGGGTGAGGAGGAGAGATGCAGTATGGGACGTGAGGTGAGGAAGGTGACATTGTATGCACAGTGATTGATGGACATTCACATACAGAGAGATAGTATCTTTAGAGACTGGATGACCCCTGACCCAACCCATAAGGCCTTATGTCAAGACAACAACTCCAACATTTGTTTTGAAGCTGAGAGAGAGAGGGGTCATGAGGCAGAGACGTGTTTGTGAAGGACAGGAGACGAGTCTCAACAATAACTCAAGACAGACACTGCCAGCAGACTGATCTTCCGGGACCCTTTATCTCTTTACCTACACCCCTGTAGAAACTCCTGTTGCTCTACATCACTATCCAGTTCAGGGCTTTATTTTAAGAGGAAACAAAAATCATACATCACAGACATGTTGAGGGCTGTGGCTCAGTGGATAGAGCAGGCTGTCCACTGGTGAATTTGTGTGAATGAGGAAGATTCTAAGGAGCAGAGGCAGCTTGCATGGCAGCGTCTGCCATTAGTTTATGTATGTGTGAATCTATGAATGTGACATGTAGGGTAAAAGCACTCAGAGTACTTGGAAGACCAGTAAGGTGCAATACAAATGCAAGTGAGTACTGAAAACACAACTAGAAGACTGCAGATCTCTGCCAGACGACAGACAGTGAAGCACCTACTGCAATGACACCACAACTAGATGCAAACAGCCCCACAGGTCACCAGGTTTTCACCTGGTGGAGACAACTGAAGACTTTAAAGGGTTTGATCTTGTGCTCACAATACCAAATGCCCCAAAAGGTTGTATACTAATAGTGATCTAACAGTTTAAAACCTAATGATTCATAAAAAGATTGAAGGCTATTCTGACTGATACAAGTGTTAGGTAGTTTTTGACAAGCATAGTGTTAAAGTGTTTTGTTCCATGCTGTGTTTGTAGTTTTATTCACATTATCACATGATATTTTTGTAGCAATATTTGTTTCCTATGAACCCCAGTAAGAGTAGGTCTAGCTGTTGCACTCATAAGAGCTGATTGGGATCCAAATGAATCAAGAAATACTACATGTAGCTCAAACTCTATTTACATAGAAAATTATGATTTTGATGTCAGATATCATTGGTATTCTGCTGTAAGGTTATAGTGCTATAATCATCGATTTTAGCTCATATGCAATTAATATGAATACAAATAAAGGTATAGCTTCTCTAATTAAACAAGTGGTCTTAAAATTAGCCACAGAAGCCAAAGGAATCCAATAAGGCACAAAAATATCATATCAGGTAATTTTAGCTTGAGGGGAGGAGAGGAGACGGAGGTATGGGGAAGCCCTCTGCCCTCTCTGTCTCCAGCCAGTCTACACCAACATCTGGAGCTCACATCAGCTCACCTCCTCTGAGACTGGCACTGCTGGAGAGAGGGATGATAGGAGGGACAGAGAAAAAGAAAAAAGTTGAGAAGATATAGAAAGGAGGGTAGAGAAAGTTCATAAATACAATCAGAGAAAGAAAAAAGGAAGATTAAAACAATAGGTGAAAATAAGTTGGATAAAAATAATTCCATTTTAAACATATATATGGGTGCTCTCCTATGGTTTAGATGTAAGATAGAGCTGAACAGTCTTTGTGTTCATGCATCTGTGTTTGTGGTAGGGTGTGTGTGTGTGTGTGTGTGTGTGTTGTGCTGATGATTTTCCAGTTGATCATCTTCAGTGCACAGCACAGAGAGCAAGAACACTGGTTAGCTTCTGTGGCGAAACACTGTGTGTGGCAGGAAACAGAACAGTCTGTGATCTCTGCAAAAACACTAATGGAAAACCTCACTCAGATAGAAGACGTGGGTGTGTATGCATAAAAGTGCAAGTGTGCGTGTTTACGTGCGTGCATTCGAATACCTGCATGTGAGCTGCAAGCTGTCAAAATTATAATTATTCCAAAGACTGTGCAAACCAATGTATGTGTGTTCTTAGAGACGCAACATACGTCTGCTTTTGCAGCAATTAACTTGAGAACCACAGACTTTCCTTTACAGATAACAAGTGAGACTTCCCTTAGATGTGCAAACAAAAACAGACATGACAAACCCTAACCTTTTCACAACTTGTTCTAACAGTTTGTTTTCAAAAGTTGAGCTATATTTGGTCTAACTGCTGATCTTCTGTAAGATTAAAAGACACCATCACTGCTGCTGGAGCCTGGCTCTTTTAATTTGCCGCTCACTTGTTCACAGTTTTGTTGTAGCAATAATTAATTCAAACCTCAGTTATGTTGTGTTCACAGCTTAGTTTTTTGTAGATTATTTTGGTGGCAAAGTGGCGACAAATTAGCTAATGTGACGTGTTTGGCTGTTCAGACAATCACAGGAAACACTCAACAGTTTGAAAAATGCTCTGAATGCTGCTGTTGAAATAAACTCCATCTGCTCTTCCTAGCGGGTTAAACTTTCATTCTCAGAAACATTCTCAGAATTACTTGGAAATTCAGATTGACCATTGTTTCTTGTAATTTGCTGAAGTAGGTATTATCCCCCTGTTCACCACACTAATCTAGATATTCTCGTTGGCAGGACTCTAGACCAGAGATGACAGGCATCAGTGACTGAAAGTGTGTTTGAGATGCCATGATGGCATGAATGCTGATCTCTGAGCAACATTTATCTTGGTGCTTCAGAGTTTAACGGTCATGTCCTGACTTTGTGAGAACGGTGTCTTAACTGGCTGAACTCATACTGGTAGTTAAGATGAGATTTAAGTGGCTCAACGGTTGGAAAATCGGGCTGAAACCAAACTTAGTCATACCAATGTGAAAGAGTTGATTAGGGCTGCAACTGATGATTATTTCCATTACTGATTAATCTGGCAATCATTTTCTCGATCAATAGATCAGTCAGAAAATGGTGAAAAGTCTTGATCACTGTTTAGTTTTGTCCACAGCTCAAAGATAATTAGTTTACTGTCAGAGTAAAGAAACCAGAAAATGGTCCTATTTGAGAGACTGAAATTAGAGAATTTTGACATTTTTTCTTTTTAAAAAAAATACTTAAAATGATTAATCAATTGTCAAAATAGTTGCCAGTGAATTTAAAGAACTACACCCCAGGTCTGAGCCTAACTCCACCCACTGTATTATTTTGAAAACTTATAAAAAGTGGTATGAGACTGGGGAGGGAGCGAGGCTGGGGTGCACAAGGTCACCACTTTTGGGGGCATGGCTACAACAGCGTCCAGAGAGATAGACAGAGGCAGAGGGCTGTAAAGCTAACCAGCTATGGGCAGCAGCTGTCAGACTCTCCATGTCCGCAGAGATACACTTGAAACACAGAATCACTAGAGACAGAGAGCCTGCTGGAGCTTTGACAGTCACTAGAAGCACATTTGTTGAAAAAGTTTCAGTGTTGTAACAGTGTTGTAGCTAGCCGAGCTAACGCTAGCTGCTCAGAGAGGCTGAGAGGCTCTCTGATGTGTGTGTGTATTTGCAGGGGAGCGTCTGTATGTAGCTCTGCTGTTTATCATGAGATCATCATCAAGGGAAAGAATGAGTTCATTGGTGCTTAACAAAAAAAATAGTGTATACTCCTGTGAATGATGAGTCTCAGTCAGCATGTATTTGAAAATTAGGAATGTTCCAGAGACTCCTACTGAGGGGCTGGAGGAGTCAGTCCACCCAACTCTGATTAGAGGGCGTTAACCTTCTTTTTAAATCCAAATCTGTTAACATAGAGCTGTCCCAGCTCTGTCAGCATTAGCCTTGCAAGGCTCAGGATGGTTTAAAACAGTAGGTGACGTTTTGAGTCATTTTCAACTTATGAAAGGCCAAATTATATAAATTATTAAGAAATGTCAATATTAAGACGAGCATTGATGTGTTTCATCGGACATTATATCATATAATTAAGTTTACACCTCAAAACATGTTAAACTGTGTATTACCTTTAATACCTGACAACTAATCGACTAATCGTTGCAGAGGTGGTAGTGACTATATGTGTGTGTTCATGAGTATGTGTGTGTGTGTGTGCAGGGGTGGGGGGTCACAGGGATGTTCTTGACTGTGTCATCTCCAGCAGCTGTTTCCCTCAAACCCTGCCTCGCCCCCTCCTCGCCCTCCCACCCCATCGCCTCACAATGAAACCAATACAAAGGAACAGGAAGTGCCTCCCGTTAACTGGGGCCCAATCAAAGCCATCATTATTCCCGTGTCAGAATTTTTACAGGAAATAGCTTCTCAGAAAATATGCCAGCTGTGCAGGGAGTGTGGTATTATTGTCTCATAGGTCTCGTCTGTTTTTTTTTTCACTTATCGGTCGCTGCGAACAAAAGGACACATAGACCCGTCTCGACCACGTGCGCGGCACACTGTCACTGCTGTGCGTTCACAAGGCAAGCCAGGCACTGTGTTCTCTGGGGCTGGGTGGTTATTGTGCGCGCTGTGAAAGGAGCTCCCCTGCTGTGCCTGCACCGGCTTCTTTGGTTCCCATCCTGAACCGAGCAATTGTCTTTTTAAACCCTGTGCACAGAGAGCACACAGATGCATGAGTACATACATGATCGCACACACACTCACACACACAGCTTTGCCTACTGAAGCCACATCTGTAAGAACACTGCTCAGATTACAGCATAAACGGTGGGTTCAGGTGAAGCCTAACGTTTGCCAGATGCTGCGGTAAAGTCACCAGGAGGTTAGCCTAACATTGGAGTGTTGTTGTTGGTCGGAGAGGGTGGAATCATCTGCCTCCCCAACAAGGAGGGGAGGAGGGGGCACACATCTGGCGTTAACAGAAAACTCATTTATGAGCATTATCTTAAACGAGCGTGAATAACAGCACCGATGGATCTGATTATCTGGGATATTTAAAGTAATATGTAAAAATTCTACATCCAAAAACGAGCACTGCAGTCTAAATAGTGAGTTGGAGCCATAGATCATATGATCATATTGAAATCCTATTTAATATATGATCTAGGGTTGAATCAACTCCTCCTCCCCAGACCTGAGGAAGCTCAGGCAGGCTGCAGGGACACTGCAGGAGCACAAGGTGAGTGCAACATTGTAATTTGACAATCGAGGATGAGTCCTGCTCTGTAAGTTGATCAGCTGTTTATAACTGTCTGCCAGATCAGCCATCAATGTAACATTAATCCTCTAAGGTGTGGTGTTGCCTTTAGGTAACACACCCATTTTTGGGCCTTTACACTCACACAATATTTCCCAAGTTATGGTGCAATACTATAAAAAAGAAGCAGGGCCCTGAGGAAAATAATAGCAGTGTTGTAATTTGTCGGATGACTCTCTGGAGGCCATGTTGAATCCCATTTTTGCAGCCTTCCTCACATATTCAGCTCTATCATCTCTCTCCACAAAAATATCATTTTATAATCTGGAAAAAACTGCACTCACATTAATAGATAAAGTTTTTTTTTTATTATTGTTTAATCAATTTTATTTGATAATTAAGTCATTGAGAACTGTTAAAATGTAAATGTTCCCTAGAAGCAACCAGAAATACCATTATGGAATCCTTGTATTGTGTATTTAGGTTTATATACTGTTTGACCAATATAAGATAGGGTGTAAAATGTATTGAGAACTAAGCAGGGAGCCAAGAAACAGTAAATATGTTACAGTTTTCTCCTTTAAACAGTAGAATGTAACTTAAATCTTGAGATCAGTACATCCTGCAGCTATAAAGAAAAAGTGGCTACTCGGGTTGATTTTAATCTCCAGTTTGTCGTCTGTAATCTCTCTCTGTCTCTGTGAGGCCTCGCAGACGTCTGGAGGACAATAATTAACTCAGTCATTCGCGCGTTGACACAGGTGAGCACCACTCAGGTTGTTAAACAGTCATTATAGGGCTGCTGTGATGTGAATGAACACACACACACACACACACATTTGATTGACGACTAACATTGTCATAGCTTGTCTGTCACATCAGGCTGAGGCTTATTCAGTTACTAAATGCCACTGTTGACTGTTTTAACACTGATTGGATAAAGATAATGTCCCATCTGACTAAATCCTCTGCTGCCACTCAATTAAAAAAAAAACTAACTTTACACTTGAAGCCTTTAGTGAATACAGACGTGGTGATTTCTATCTGTTCAACACTAATTCTCACTTCTCACAAACTGGGTTTTGTCAATGCCTATCTCTTGTTTTGGCCAAAAGGAGCTGCTCTGCGTCCTTCACTGTGAAGCTTATCAGTGGTGTTTGAAGTGCTCGTCTTTATCTCTGCTCACTGTGTGGAGGTCATCAGCCTGACCCACTGCTTTCTGTCTCTACCTTCACTATTTCTCTGGTATTCTGCCAGGCACATAATCATTATTTGTGCTGTTTATGCTGCCTCTAATCTGACAGTATGACTGTATGTGCACAGAGGGAGCAAACAAACTGACAGAGGGTGGTGACATATGACAAAGTTTCCTGTCTTGAACTGAGCTGTTAACATTGTAGGTGTCTAAGCGGGCGCTCATACCAAAAATAGTTCTATGGTTAAAAGCGCAAAAGCAAGCAGCTGTGTTAATGTGTGTGTGCTGCTACATGGACAAGAGATAAAGTAAAATATTATCCAGGAGTAAATACAATATGAACAAAGTTACCACAGCAGATATCATTTTATCCTTTGCCAAAGTAATTGCAAGGAAAACAAGAAGTTACACTGTTCAAATTAATTCAGTTCAGTTTTATTTGTGTAGCGACAAATCATATCAAAGTTATCTAAGGACCCTTATCAAATACAGCAGGTCTCGACCATACTCTTAATGAAACCCAATTGTTTCCACCAAGAGCAAGCACTGAGGCAACTTTAGTGAGGAAAAACTTCCTTTTAACAGGCAGACAGCTCTTCATTAAGGGTAGGTGGCCAAATTAAACAAGCAGAAATGTGCACTTGTAGGTCTTTTACTGACTAAAACTGCTTTTCTGAATAATGTTGCAACGTATTGCAAGAAATGTTGAACCAAGTTGAACCATTTCATTTATTGGTTTATTTAAAACATAGCAAAGCCATAGCCATATGTTCAAGTTTTTTGTTTTTTTTACCTAAATCCTGTGTCACGGTCCTGAAATTACTTGAAGCCCATATTGAATAAATAAGTTTTCAACTGCTGCATCTCTCAAGAAACGGCAACAGAGGATCGAAGATGCTGTGAAACAAAGGACTGGTAATGTAGGCTGGTCCCAAAACATTAAGAGCCTTGTAGACAGGTAACAAAATCAATCAGTCATGAAACCACTCCTAAAAAAATATCAGGAGCCAGGGCCTGGTTAGTGTGTCTTACCGAAAACAATGTGGATAAACCACAAACCTGACTGTCTCCATCAACTACTCAAATAATCAGTTCAGTTCAGACCTTTATTGTCAGCAAAAAGACAAATGCAGAACATGAAACAAACACAATAAAAGCACTCTAAGACTACGGAAGACATTAAAAGTGCTCTACTATCTGTGTACACAATTCAAAATGAAACAAAGGGTGTATAAAAGCAACAAAAGCTGAAACACAAAGAACAAAGATAAGAAAATGCCAAGCTGTACAGGGGACCAAGAGTCAGTTTACAATTTATCAGAATTAAGGAGGTGGCAAAAGTACTGATTATTTACTCAAGTACAAGTACAGATACTGTACTCAAAGTATAAAAGTAAAAAGCAGCACCCTGAAGGACATTTCTACCAGCTGTTTCTGTGCAAAACTAACTTGACCTCACTTTTTCTCTGCAGTTGAATCTCCTGTCTGTTTCATCTTATGTTTTTTACATTGTTTTTGTTTTGATATGATCGTCGTGCCTGATATGCACTGATGGACACACCAAAGAATCACCCTTTCTACGTGTTATTGTCCTGTTCAATTAGATTGAAATCAGGTTTGATGTTGACAAGGTGGTGCACAATGATGCAAAATAAAAGTAATCAGTAATTCCCCTCAAATGCATCAGAACCAAAACAACTCGCCTGAAAATGTAAGACGTAGAGAGAACAGATGTTAAAAATGTAGAGAGTGAAAGTAAAAAGTTGACAGAACAATAAGTTCTCAAGTACAGATTCCTTAAAACTCTACTTAAGTACACTGAGGAGGTATTTGTACTCTGTTACTTCCCAGCTCTAAACTTTCTGAACTAGGGAAACTTATTGAACATGAGATAAATGAAAACTTCATGTTTTTTTTTTTTTTTTTTTTGAAAAGCTGTATCCCTGACCTGAAGGGAGGATATCAAATTCCTTAAGGAAAACATGGCTGGGATTTGTTATGATAGATTTTTACTGTAATTCGTCTGCTATAAATGTCAGATAGAGAAGACAGCTGCTCACCAATGATTTCACTCACTGCTTTGACAGTGTTTCCCAGTTAATTCCTGTTTCCATACCAACAAATGAGAAAGGACTGATCCTATGATAGATCTGTATAACAGCATAATCTGTCAACATTAAAAACATTTAACTCCCACAGAAAATGCAGCTTTTGTTGTCCCTTCTTGTATTTTGGCTCTGTTCAAATCAAGGCTATTATCGATTTAAATGCGAAGTAGCTCGCCACCATTTCTATATCTTGTCCTCTGACAACAGTTTGGCGAATCTGATGTCTGTCAAAACTCAGTAATCATATCTTTTGTTTTGGAAACGCTGAGTCTCAGAAAGTGATCATGACTCATTTTCAAGAAACAGACTGGCAGCAACTGTAACATCTGCACATTTATACTGACTTCCGCAGTCGTCGGACACTGTGAGAATTCAAGTGAGGACTGGGGATTATTTAGAGTAAAGAGAGCGCTGTTTCTACAAAGATAGATTTTTTTTATATATATATAATTTTTCAATGAGTGAACCAATCCTTTCATGTATATTTTCATATACATATCAGGTTTCTTTGATCATTTTTGGATCTTTAGTCTTTTTTCTGTGCTGCCATATAAATATAATTTTTCTTTTTTAGGCCTCACTGCTTCCAGTTGGTGAGAACCAGCCTCTGCAGACCATATTCCTCGTTTGGTCATTCCGGGGACTTAGAGGAAGCAACATTTTTAGAAATCTTGAGTGGCTTTGACCCTCCAGTTTGGCCCGATTCTTAACTTAGTGGTGTGAGGATATTTTCAGTAAATTACAGAGTAGCCAGAGAATGTTAGGAGGAAGTGTCCATAAAACAAT
This sequence comes from Lutjanus erythropterus, assembly GCF_056507025.1. NCBI lineage: Eukaryota > Metazoa > Chordata > Actinopteri > Lutjaniformes > Lutjanidae > Lutjanus > Lutjanus erythropterus. The sequence goes on from NC_139334.1 coordinate 16,544,098, forward strand.
ACACACACAGACCAGACATGGCTACACAGATATAGGCATTTCCTGGTAGTGGAGTGACTCATGATTGTGTTACTTCAGCTTTTATTCTCAGAAACAATACGCAGATTTTAAAGCATTTTAGCAGCAGTAGTGATTGAGGTGCAGAGCGTCACAGAGGAAGGTCTTTTCTACTCTGGATCATGGCTTATTAACATAGTTCACAGCTGAAACAAGCATAGCAATACGTTTAAAAAAAAAACCCACAGCGAAAGGTAAACACACTGGACCATTACAGTTTTAATGACATGATGTGTTTTTAATGGTTTCACACACAAACCCCAATTAAGACTCGCTTCATAATGCACAGCTGAACATGGCAATGCATAGCTGACCAGCTGGCAGAGTGTCCATTTTCCCTGAGTCCTTATGTCCATCCCATGATGCCGTGCATGTCACATCACCAAGATTAAAGCCACTATTGGGGAAGGGAGTATGTGAGTGCTATGGAGGGGATTCGTGGGGGGTTTGTGAGTGAACAGAAAACTCAGTCACTTATAAAAGAATAGAAAGAAAGTTTAGGGACAGACTCAACCAAACTAAGTTGTATGATGCTTCTCTCCTTTCTTTCACTCTAGTTGATAAATCGACAAACAAACACATTTTTCTCAAAGGGGGAGAAATTAGAGCTTTTCTGCTGAGCCATCATGAGTAGGCTAACTAGGCTAACTAACTGTATAGCTAGCCAGCAAAGAATATCACTTTTTTTTATTTTACTTTTAGCCAGCTAGCAAACAATGTAACATTTTATTAACCCTTTAACTAGCTAGAAAACCACTTTTGTTGTTGTTTTTGTTTGTTTGTTTGTTTGTTTTGTTTTTTACTTCTCAGCTAGTTAGCAAACAATGTAACATAAAGGAGTATTGAGAATATTAACTGTCCTTTACAGGTCTGCATTATTTACTTGTTTTGATTTTACTGAGGAAATTTTGGTTTACATCACTAAACTTAGATTCCCTAAACTGAAGTTAGTTTTTAAATGTGCATCAGATCTATGGATTTGCCCATTTTAAACCTGGTTTTGTTAAACTCTGATCAAAACTAATCTCAGATAAAATGAAATGTGTTGGAGCACTCCAGTCTAAATGGTGAAACCATTTAAGCAGACAAGTATATGACAGCCAGACAGAGTGAGAGACAGTCCAGTAGCAAGGTTCAGGGTGTGTGTTTTGTTTGATTGGTTACGGAGCTCAGTAGTCTGTGTAAGAGCTTTTAATCAGGTCACCAAGAGTCCAGACCTCTCTGCTCCCACTCTGCCCCCTCCGTCTGGAGGGCTCCGCCAGGGGTGACCGAGAGGGGCACCACTGACCCAGATTAGGAAGGGGTAAGTGTGTGTGTGTCTGTGTGTGGGGGGAACAGTGGGAATCAGCTGTGTATCATGTCTCAATCCCCACAGTTTCAATTCATTAGCAGCAAGGAAGAGACAAGAGCGATGAGGAGGGGTGGCAAGTGTGTGTGCTCATGCGTGTGTGCTTATACATCCATTTGTACATTTGCTGGAACATGAGTGTGTGTGTGTGTGTGTGTGTGTGTGTGTGTGTGTGTGTGTGTATGTGTGTGTGTAGGGGGTGGGGAAGAAGAAGAAAGAAGAAGTGTTAAAAGAACACAATGCCAGTGACAGAAGGAGAAAGTCACTGCTGCAGCTCATCTTAGATTTCAGGGACCCACTTGACCTAGAAACACATGACACACAGTCACACACAGATATACACACACACAGGTGCAGAGATACCCACCAGGGACCTAATGGCCTCTGTCTGTGTGTCTCTGTGAAGCCTGACCAGCTGAACCCCTGCAGCAGCTACAGCGTCAGACTTTCTTTCTCTCAATCCCTCTCTTTCTTTCGCTGAGTATCTCTCCTCTCCGTCACTCAGCCACGAGTCTCTCCTGCAGTCATTTTCCACACAAAATTTCTCTGTCCTCTCTCAGCTTGTCTTTTCATTGGACTCTGCTTCCTGATCACCCGTACAAATTTCCTGTTTGTATCTCTCCATCTCGCTCGCTCCCAGTCCGTCGCCTCCACACAGGAACACATGCGTGAACTTGCGTTGTGTGGGGTCTGAGAACAAAATGAAGAGTTGAATTTGGCCTTGATCACGTGCACAGACTGACCAGCTGAACTTGTCAAAATGTTCATCCAGCTTCACTCACTGCAACTTAATACACTGTCGTAATTGGTCAAAAATGTTGTGGTTGGTTTATTTCCATTTGAGTTGTCTCATTCCACCACAACTCGCAGGCTTCTCCTCCATCTAGCTTGAGTTAAGATTTAAAGGGATCTATTGATAGAATATGGCATAAACTGAATATAGTAAATAGTAAACCGTTGGTCAACTGAAATTGTAAGCACTCTTCAACCAATTGATGGGTCAATGTGGGCAAAAAATCTGCATGTTATCTCTAGATTAACTAAATCAGCCACAGTGCTCTCTACCTAGTTGCCTAAATAGGTGCAAATCAAAGTTACACAGCATTGCAAATAAATTCCTGAAGTTTGACCATTTCTTTTTCACATGTAGTTATGTTGTTACCTTTAGGGCATGTCTATCAAGTAAATCTATATGCAGCAGCAATACAAACACACACATGCACACATATCAGTGAGGATCTCAGAGCAGAACTGGACACAGGCTTCCATGACAACAAAGCTAACGCTAGCTGCGCAACCGCTGCAGTATGAACTTCCACAAAAGTCACAAAAAAACCTCTTTTAAGATACCAGCATCTGATCTATAGTTGGCTTCAAATGAGGCTTAATGTCCACAATTTCTCTTGACTGTCCCTCAAGAAGTTCATTTTTGCCCCAGCTTGTGGTAGTAGCCACATTAGCCATGCAACACGCTAACATAGTTTGACCAGATGTCCCTGTTTTTCTGGGGACAGTCCCTGTTTTTGGTGGCCTCTGAAAATGTTCCCAGAAATGTCTCAGTTTTTTATGGTGCATTAAAAACAGGCCACAAAGTGAAAAATATTTTATATGGCATGAAAGACCATGAAGCACAGCGAGTAGATGATGTCTCAATCGCATTGTGTTTCTTTTGGCTAAGAGAACAATACAACAACAAAATAAACACTAAAACAACATAAAATGTGGCCAAACTTGCAGCTTTCAAGTCTGATGTTGGGTCAGGGACAGCTGCTATTGATCCATTATTGAGCTTGAAGCATTTTTAGGTCTGCACATGTCCCTCTGGCCCCTGACAATAACAGATGAAGAGGCGCCTTTTTCCTAATCAAAGTTAACACCAGCAACTATCCGACCAATGAGAATTTGGTCAGACAAACAGCATATTGACCACCCAACTTGAGGGTATTAGTCTAACTTATGCTGTCTCCCAGCATTATATTCAACAGCAGCACTGGAGCCATGAAAGTACAGGAATAGGTTTGGATCCCCTCAAGCAATCGTTGGATCTTGATGTACAGACCAGACTTTGTGTGGGGTCTCAAAAAGTATGGACCCAGACTTTGTGTAATTATAAGGTCACAATCCTAATTCCACTGAGTATGAAGTCACAAAGGTCCCACTTGCAAAACAACAGCAATTACACAAGAGCATTTTGTAACTGTTATGGTCATCATCTGGTAGTCATCTGCAAATTGTTCCATAGGTCTTCATTTAGGTTAACGATTAAGGATGTAGCTCCACACTGAGAGACTGGATGTGGATCAGACTCGTTCCTCCCTGCCACTGTGGAGACAACTAGCAGACACAGTCAGTTTGTCTCTGTGCTGTCTGCAGACACTCATTCTGCTGTTTATTTGCAGTTTTGAAAACAGAGGAATGGTTTTAGAAGAGAGATTAGGGCCAGCGCTGCTTCCATTAATGGTCATCCAGTGGAAGCAAGTTCGCTGTCAGCAGTAGAGAGGCTGTAAATAATCATTCTGAGTCTGACTGCCTGACAGTCTGCTGGGCAGGCTGAAGAATGCAGTGATGTCTCTCCTGAATTAGTCAATTCGTTCATCGAAATACTGCTGTTTAAAAGGAAAGATGGAAGGCGTTATGACTAATCACATCTCGCCTCTCGCCTACACCAACTGGACTCGACCATGATCACCAAGTCTGACCTTAACTATGCTTACACAAAGCCAGATGTTTATCCTCGTTGGATGGCTACAGAATAAACGGACCGTTCCAGTCAGGGACGATGAAAACGCCACAACAATAGTGTGACCAACAGCTGGCAGCCTCTCCACCCGCCCAGCCACAGTGAACATTACAGTCAGCTTGTTTTGGCCCCGTGTGTGTGTGTGTAGTGGCCATGGGCTTTATGGCCTTCTGTGGCTTGTGTCCCACCTGCAGTACACTTGTATGACCTGCATGAGCCAGTCAAATATTCACACCCAAGGACACAGACAGGGACACCTGACAACATGAGAAGGACAACAGCAAGGTTCCCACAACGGGCAGCCACAGCGGTGTGAAACTATGGCCTTATGTCACTGACTTCCGCTGGGTATTATGTGTTTAAGGCTCTACCTCCAAGCACCATTTTACCAGATCACTGCCAGTATTTCTGCAAAATGGAACATTTAACTTTCTACCCATTGACTCACTCTACTGGACAATTTCAAGTGATTCCTCTTCCGTGAGAAAACAGAGATACAGAAGTCCTGTTCACACTCTTTCCATTTCCAAGTTGTTTTCAAAAAGACAATAGTCCTGGAATACTCTGCAGCATCTCCCTGTCATATCCTCCCTGGCTGTTAATGTTGCATTACACTAACCTTGGAAGTCGGAGGTGGGAAAGACATCACACCAAAGTTGAAGGCAGTACAAGTACAAGTTGGAGAACCAAGATGGACGCCTCCAGGAAAACCTTTGTTGCTATTTTGCTGGTACACAGTGCTAACACTTTAGCGTCATGTCCACTGACAGAAAAGTTGGACAGCACTCTGTGTGCGGCCGATTTAATGAGACACATAAGACACAAGTGCTAATAAACAGTATATTATACAGCTTTCACATACTATTCATGCACAGAGCAGCCATCTTGGATTTTGAGGTTGTTGTTGGTGAGGTTCATCTGACATCAGAGGACATTCGAGTTTAAATTTCTGACTGAGAATTTGGATATTCCAGCTTCCCAAATCAAATGGCATACACCATAAACTGCACACCTCCAGCTTGTGATGCAGATTTTCTGTCAAAAAAATTTTAGTCTCCAAATCCAAGCAACGGTAACCCTCATGACATCACGATGACAACAGTAGGGTTATTTCTTCAGACTTGACAAAAGCTCCTTCTGAGCCACAGAAAACATCATGCAAGCTGTTCTTACCAACTGTGCAGTGCTTCTTACAATGAGTAAACTGACCTATATGTTTCATAAGTGACCACATGTTAAGGTATTTTGTTACCGCTGCAAAGGAAAATGTGTAATTTTGGCTCAAACATACAGACAGAGAAACGGCTTGCAGTGGCACTTATCACAGTCTCTCCAATCTGCATTCAAATAACACAGCTTTACACTTTCTAATAGCGTGCAGTGCTACATCAAAGTTAAACTCTGTATGCAAATCTTTCCCATTAACTCCTGTGGAGAGCAGACCCATAGTTAGGTGACCTTATGTGGTTAAAATTGGAAAAAAGTTGCAGTTTAGCTAGGGTTAGGCTACAAAAGATCACGGTTTGAATCACAATAAATACTTTAAGCTGCATTAAGTTAGGTAAAGTACATGATGTTGAAACAAGTCACCAGTCTCCTGAGTAAAAATCCTTTTTTTGTTTTTTTATACTGTATCACCTGACATTGTTTACATGTGGTATTTGGGTGCATCTGCTCTACACAGAAGCTGAAGGATTTGTGCATCACCTGCACACAAAATTGGATAGTCGTTTTATTTGTACACAGATTGAAGAGACTGAACACAGATACAGACTAGAACTATGTCCAGATTGTCTTGTATTTTGCTGTATTATTGGAAGTCAGAGCAAATTTGTCTTTATGTTTAGATGTACATTTTGTGAACCAACAAAGTTAATCTCAGCAGTCAGATCCTTATGTTTCAAATGTGTTTGAATGTAATCACATCTGTAAAAGGCTCAATCAAGATATGGTATATTTTATTGTTAACCAGAATGTCACAATGTCATAGACATAAAGTTGCTTAAAAGTTTTATAAAAGAGACGAACAATGATCGTGTTCCTGGTGTGTAGGGTTTGAAATGCCTCCTAACAGCCACAATGGGCACATAGTGAATGAATCAATGAATGAAGTACGTGGGTGAGTTTCTATCTTAACACATCGGTTGCCCTCTCATGTAAAAATCAAGCGATATCATTATGCACAAACTTGAACAAGAGACTCAAACATAACTAACAAATGACCAGCACAAATCAACAATGTGCATAAAATGTCATGTCACCGCCTGGGTCGCCGGGGACAAAAGCCTGACATCTGTAGGCTGTTCAAAGCTGATAGAGAAGACTGAAGCGTCTTTGATGGAGGACAGAGTGAGGACAGGGAGCAGAGGAGGAGCAGAGGAATCCTGCAATGACACACACCAGGGATACAAAGAATTAAGTTTCAGTGTGTTTCTTGCCTCTTAATTACCCCCCCCCCCCCCCCCCAACCCCCTCCAAGATGGGCCTGCACTTGTGGATGAAAAAGATCCCCCTCGGTATACAACACTGCCTCTCCACATGACAGTATGGTGGTTTAGCCTCTCTGTCTCTGTCTCCCTCCCTCAAGATGACCTTCATTACTCTGCACTCTGTTCTGTTGTTAGCAGAAGTAAAAACAGACACTTCGCTTTGAGTGGTAAAGATGAGTGGGAGGGTTGAGATTTTGATCCTGCAGGTATGGAAACACACACATTCAGACATAGAAGCGGAACAGCTGTTTCGGCTTATTATTATATAATAGTATTTTTTTAGATCTACAACCATGCGATTTTAGCTGGTTATGAAACTGTCTCAATTTAATACGGATGCCTCGATATGACCTAAATAAGCAAAGAAGATCCGCAAGAAGATTGGCTATTTCTAGTTATTCTTAACGCCTGCCACGAGGTTGGATTCTCCAAGTAATCAGAAGGAATTAGTCTGTCTTTACATTTTCATAGGCAAAGTTAAAGTGAGTAGAGTGTTAGCCAGTTAAAAATTAGATTTTTATTCACATAATTTTATTGTGATGTTATATTTTGTTGTTATTACAGTGGAAACACTCACACTTTTGTCCACAGGGGTCTCCACAATCAAGAAAAATATAATTCTCTCGTCGTAGTTTTAACTTCCTTTGTAGCTGTGGTGCAGTCACAGCCGTGTCAGGGTGTTCCTCTGCCACCCAAAGACTGAGACACCCAAAAATCACAAATCTTTAGTTGTACTGAAACTTTTTGTCCAAAACTTAGGCTATTGTGGTTTAATTCTAATAATTGTTCATATTAAAGAAAGATAACTTATTTTTGTCAACAAACAATGTCCACTGTCATGCACAGCCTGCCTACCAAACTTATACAAGTTCATACATGTGCAAGTAGCTGAGATCCCAGTGAGCGTCATGGGAGATTAGCAGTGTAGTAAACAATACAACGCCTGAAAACTTCAGAGACTAAGTAGCCTCTCGTTCGAAAGGGAACTTACAGAGACTAATGAAATAATCAAATCATTAAGGCCAAGTCATGCCACCTTCCCATTTAAACTGCCAACTTGCACACATGGGCTTTGATCACTTTGTAAAGTGTCTGGCTGTGGTCTGCAGGCCCATTTTGTTTTATTTAATAAGCCTAAAGAATTATTTCACCATGGCATTTAAAATAACAATTGAAGAATGGACCGTACGATGACTACAGCACTTTCTATACTGTGTTATGGTTATGTTGAAAGCAAGCTAATATAATATAATAATATATAAATATGTTTTGTGGAGGTACACATCAGTCTAACCTACTGTGTTGTGGAGAAAATTACATGTAGTTTTGTTTTTATCATAAGAATAAAAAAAAATTGAGACAAATATAACTATAAAGACAAATACAATTTAAAATAATATTTTTTCATATTTATTTGTAGAATTATTCCTGTATATATTTATTTACATATATTTTTTAAATATATACATTTATTTATCTTTTGCATATAAATTACTTATTTCTCTGTTTTTAATGATTTTATTAATGAATGAATGAACACATGAATCATGTAAGTATTCTCAGCCTTCTCATTTATTTTTGCATTTTTTATTTAGATATTTTTAAAAGTATTTATCTTTTGTATAGAAATTACTGCATTTTTTTTCAAGCATTTTCAAATTTTGTATGCAATATCAATTCTTTATTTTTATCTCTTTATTTTTCCCCGCTGCTTTTGTGGGAACAAAAATGATTCGTGTGTGCAGGAAATGACTCATCTCAAACAGGAAGGGACGCCTGAGGCCAAATGATTGACAGTTTGTTCCTTCAAGGAAAACCAAAAACATTTTTATTTACTTATTTATTCTTTTATATGTTTCTCTTTATATTTCCACCTTTTTATTGACATATTCTTTTATTTATCTCTCTTTATATTTCTACATTTGTTTTTCTGTTCTTTTACAGATTTATTCTTTTTTTTATGATGGCTCCTGTGACTCCACAGTATTTGGCTGACAATAAAATAAAAAGTGGATTGAAATTTAATTGAGAGAGAAGTAGTAGAGAGGAGAGAAGAGGAGAGGAGGGGGCGCTGCTAATTATGCATGGCGATTGTTGATGGCTTGATTGTCTGCGTCCAGCTGCACGGAGGAGCGGGGAGAGGGAGAGGGAGGGCGGGGAGAGAGGCAGACTCACTGACGCCAGGCTCGGAATTCTCCCATCCATTGAAAGAGAGACCCGATTGTGTCCGGGGCCTTTCCGACAAGCACCTGATCCCTGCCCAGACACACTAGTGCATGTGTATGTGTGTGTCTGTGAGTGTGTTTTAGCACAGATTTACGCACTGAGAGCTCTGGAATCTGCAGACAAGCGCTGTCATGGGAGGAAAACACTCTTGTTGGCATTTTTTTTTTATATCCTAGAAATAGCTCCTAGTTCCTAAAAATGGAAAATTCAGGGGAAGAATCAGCCAAATCAAATGAGATAAAGTTTACGTCAACTCCACATGGTGGTCTGTAATCCCAAAACGCCTAATCTATTTAGCCAGCAGCTTGCTCGGTCAGCAAATACACAATTACAGTATATTCCCAGTTGACCTGGGAAATTCAGAGCGATATTTGTCCTCCCCTTGACATATTTAAGACAGATATTTAAGGGTCAAAGTCTTGTTTGGATACTCTGCGCCGCTCACACAATATATCACTAAAATAGCACTGGACCGAAGTCCTGTCTCACGGTTCAATATTGTGGTTTGCTCTAAAGTGAGCTGGCCGGGTGACTCGTCATATACAGGGTCAGTGGCTGTGGGGAAGATGAGGAGGGGTTTGATTGCCAAGAAGAAGGCAGTGTGACTTGAACATCTGTGAAACCTCTGCGTGATGAGGAGGAGTGATCTCCAGTCGCGTACATTTACGCACAAATGTGTCCAGATCCTCATTTTTGGAATTATGTGTTGAATTTACTGACAGCCTCGTCAAAAAATTAGAATGCATTTTAACCTAAATGGGACAGTTCAAACAGTTCTGTTCTGAGCTGCAAAATGTCACATTAATGCTACCATTCTGACACTCAAACACTCAAAAACTATTGCATGACGGAGTTAAGTTAGATTTGCATTTGTCCTGGACAGAGATGGAAGAAATACTCAGATCTTGTTCTTTGGTCAAAGTAATATTACCGCAGTGTAGAAAAACAAGTAAAAGTCATGCATTCAAAAGTTCAAAAGTAGGGGAGCCTGGGGACAGTTGTTACTGGAGCAGGATGATTTCACCACAGCAAAAGTTTTCAGTTGATTTGTGAAAGTTACTTTTTGTGCAAACATTATATTTCTTCTGTTGTCTTAAGTTTAGATGACTATGACTTTAAACTTATTTCAACTTTATCTGTAGTTACTGGTTAAAGTATTAACATGAACAAACTGCTAATATAGGTGTTTCTAGCTAACATACAAGGTTTTATCATGGCTGCAAGACTGAGGGGAAGTGGTAACACTGCTACAGTTGCCCCCTAGTCTCATGGCCCAATGTAAGAATCTTGTTTGTGTGTGTTGACATATTTTACTGTTAGAAAATCAACATATTTCACTAAATTTAAATTTTAAATTACTCTTAACTCAGTTCAGATAATTAGAATCTATTAGCACTTTAATAGTTGCCTCGTCCTCTACAAAAATAAAAACACACTTTTGCTTCGAAAGAATACAATTCCTCATATCTAAAAGAATTTGAACCCATTTTTTTTAAGTAATATTATTAAATGCTACAGCAGTAATGTGATTACTTCAAAGTATGTTTTTATAAAAGACTCAGTGTGAATATGACTCCTGTTTTCAGTGTTACAATTGCCCCCCCACAACATAATTACCCCCACCAATCACTTCAATGCTGTAGCATTGCTACTAAGCTAATTTCAACTACAGGGGAACTTATGAATTTCCCCTTAGCATAAAAGCTTTATCTTAATATATAACATTAGATCATAATGTATTGCATATTAATCCAAATCTGCAAAGTAACTACCAACGGAAGTTATCAAGTAAATGTAGTGGAGTAACAACTACAATATATTTCCTTCTGGACTTTAGTCTCTGTGTCATTTTAAAAGCTGGTTCAACATTAAAATGTGATGACTGACTGAATACTGGGTAGGTAATAAGTTTAAAGTCACTTTATTCTGTAAATCAGAACAGAACATTTATCAGCTCTAAGTTCTGAAATGACCTGAACATGAAAAACTAATTTAAATTAATTTAACTTAAGATTATTAGAGTATTTCCATTTTTTGCTGCTTTATACTTCTACTCCACTACACTGTAAAACCTCATACAGTGGAATAACTCTATGCAAACAAATACGTTTTATTAAAGTACACCTAAAATGTGCTAAAGTACAGCTGAGTAAATGTACTTGTAATGGTCACATGCTGACTGTCATTTCTCATAAACAGATTCGTCTCCGTGCAGGCCCTGTTGGCGTGTTCATCATTACACAAGTTTGGGAGTATTTGGACAGTTTTCCTCTACATTTCTCTGAGTGTAACTGCAGACGGGAGAAGGAGGTGAAGCGTGGAGAGGCGTAGATCCATGTCGGTGAGTGACAGCCCCGGTCAGCCAATGGGATCTCTGAGCGCCTCTGCTTCTCTCCCCTCTGCCGGTGGACGGGGGAGGGCGGGCCGTCTGCCAGAGAGGGGAGTGCGCGTCGGGGTGAATGGATGACGTCGGGAGGCTGGCGCCAGCATGTCTGGGACTGGCGCGTTAGATCAACACAGCTGGGCCGGGATAGGACACACAGCTGGCTCAGGCCTGCATTCCTCCACAAAACAGGATTGTGAGAAAAGGGGAAAATAAGACCCAAATAGGAGCAGAACGGGACGTGCTTTGATGTAAACTAAAAGGGAACAACATTTGGAATTGTTGAAATGTATTTTTCATAGAAAATGTTTCACTAAAGGGAGGTCAGATTTTAACAGCAAGTGACTTGATACGTTAAGTGCACCCTTAATATTCTCGGACTTTCAAATATTGTTAATTATACTACACATATGCTGTGATAGAAAGGCTACAAGTTACCAAAACATTTATAACCAGTCAATAAGTCCATGTCCAGTGACAGATCATCTTAATAACTCATGTTTAGCAATTAACTACTGTAGAAACTAGCCTGAAAAGCCATTGACCTTTTACCCATATTATAGAAATATCTCGTTTTCAACATTTTATTTTTGAATGCAGATTTTTTGGAGGTTAATAAGCCCTAAAATAAGCATATACTTTATATAAATATCTACCTATCTACACAGTATTATCTACAGTAGGAGTTCTCAAACTTTTTCATGTTAAGTTTGGGAGGATTTTGTGTTAATGAATGCCCTCTAATTAGTAGTAGTTTATTCATATCTCTTCTGTCAATGATGAAGCTAGGAACAATATAAATTACAGTCAATCAAAACAGCCAACACTATTTTTCCCTTGCTGTTCCAACAAGTTAAGATATTCTATTCCTCTTTTTGCTGGGGACCCCCCAAAACTCATTCAAGAATAAGACAATGAAATCTTTGTTAGCTGCAGACCTCAAATCATATCTAGTTATATACTTTTAAAGAAATGCTGTTTCCTTATGCTGTTTTCCTTAAATATGATATGATACATTACAATAAAATGTGGCACAATATGATACGATAAGATACAATACAACAGGATATGATTCAATATACTTTATTGTACCAGCAGGGAAATTAATGTAGAGTTAATTAGCTGCCTTTATAGTAAAAAGGGCTGAAAAACAACAGCCCAAGTCTGGGTTGTAAGCAGGCCAACGCTGCTGGATTAGCCTTCTCCACAAAAATAGGCTATAATTATATCAAATGTAACATATCTATGATAAACTGTCACAACTTTCTCTATTTTTGACATTGTGTGGTTTTCTAGCTGTTTATGAAAGTAAAAGTCAGAAAGAAACCGCAGTGAAATCTATCATAGAAACTCCTATAGGTTAATCAGCTGTAAAGTAAAAATATACTTATTCTAAACTTCTAAACTGTGCTCTACTTTGAGAACTTTTACTACCTATTTCAAATAAATTCCACCACCTGAAAAGAGGTAACCAATTGATTGACAATCCCCTCCAGGCATCCCAGCCTAATTTCCTCATTCTTTCCAACCCGTCCACAAGGTGATATCAGCCAATGAGAACGCGCTTGCTCTGTACACTGGCCAATCAGAGCGCGGTGCGAGGAAGTGGGCGTGAGCGGGCGTGCAGCGTATAAAAACCTAACTGTACGCTGCTGTCAGAGCACTGTAGCTGTTCAGGACAGAGACGAGGAGACCTTTACGAACTTCTACTCAAGCACCGAGTCGAGTCTTGCTTTTGTTGTTGTTGTTGTTGTTGTTTTTTTAAAAAAATGAAAGCCATCAGTCCCGTCCGCTCGGTGAGGAGCTGCTACAAGGCCGTGTGCTGCATCTCGGAGCAGAGTCTCACTATCAGCCGGAATAAACACTCGTGTCTGGAGGAGCCGGTGAGCGCCCTGTGCGACATGAACGACTGCTATTCCAAGCTGAAGGAGCTGGTCCCCAGCATCCCGCAGAACCAGTCCGTGAGCCAGGTGGAAATCCTCCAACACGTTATCGACTACATCTTTGACCTCCAGATAGCGCTGGAGGCGGAGGAGGACACAGCCGCGCCGGAGATGGTGCTGTCAATAAAGGTGAGGACGGAGAGAGATGCGGGCTGGTTGGACTGTGCATGCCTGTCCTTCAACATCAGCACACGACGACATTCACTATCAGCAATTCTTCTCCACTACAGACCTGAAAAGTAAAACAAAATAATAATTTAAGGTAGACTGACTAGGATTTTTCCGAGGTGTTCCTAAACGCACCGCAGACATAGTTAATTACTTGGTTTTTATTGCCAGGACGTCAAATATCGACGTTTTGGGCGGATAAAGCGCCCCTACCACAGCAAACTAAAGAGAAAATAAAAGCAGAATCAGAAGGATTTGCCCGAGCTGTTTGTGCACGCACCACAAAGATAGTTAACTGTTGAGTTTCGTTTCCAGGATGTCAAATTCTGATGTTTTTGGCTGGTAAAGTGCCGACTACAGCAACATAATAAGGAAATACAGGCATCACCACACACTTTTAGTGGGTCATAATTATACTATGAAAGTCATTATGTTTATATGCATCTATATATTGTATTTTTTAAGGAAAAATGTTGCATATTTTGCCTTGAATCTACTCTCTGTAGATTTTTATAAAGTGCTCCACTAGCATCTCAATATGCATGCATGCAAGGCTCTGATATTGTAATTTAGTCTATTGTGATGCAGTAGCAGATGATGTGTGATGTGGGAAACATGTTACACCCACGCACAGACAGTTATTTTTAATTATATGCAATTAAAATAAGAGTATTGCCAGCTTTTAACACTGCTTCCTTTTACTCTCTTTCCAGACAGCAGATCTTACTCGCAATTTCTCCAAAGAAGAAGGTCGGTTGTGCCATTAGGATCACAATGACATAGTATGGTATGTATTTATCCTTTCATAATCTATTAAATATTCACAATTTAATGAATTCTCTAGATAATTGTGCATAGAAACCTCATATCTTTAGGCAGCTTGCTTAGAATGACACCAGTGTCCTGTTTTGGCTTTCAAAATCAGATAAACTTTAAAAATAAGACCTTAAATAACAGCGAGAATAGTGTTGGCATTGATGTGCAGGGAGATGAAAGTGTCTTTACCCTCCACATTCACCATGGTTGCCAATTAGACAGGCCCAGTGAATGTGTAGCGGATTCGTTGCTATCTGCCTGGGGTTAATGAAAGTTCCATGCTAGGCGCCAGTCTGTCTGCTCTCCTCTGCAGGGAGGGAGGGGAGGGTGAGGAGAGGGTGAGGAGGGAGAGATCTGACTTCACTTTTCTTCCTTTCTCTCCATGCAGGTGCAGGGAAACACATGTCTCCACTTCACTCCGGGCAAGAGGACAAGAGGGGCAAGAAAGGGTGGGATAGGTATTTGGAAAAGAGAAGAAGGAGAAGAAGAAGGAGGAGGAGGGAGGTGGAGGGTTTTAAAGAAAGAAAAGACAAGAAAAAAGTGGAGCGTTTTCCCTAGATGAGTGGGGATCAACAGTAGTGCATGAGCAAGAAAACAGAGACTCATTCTTTGGCCCCTGGACAGACAAATCAACACACCAAAGCAGAAGAAACCAGGATTGGAAATCTGAAAGCGACCAACTTTATCCAAAAAACCCTGGGATTCCCTGTAGGTAGATGTAGAAATATTGGTACATTGTTGTTTTATTTTGCTTTTTTTTTTTTTAATGTGTTGCATTCCAAATTTTGTGGGTTAAAAACTCCACACACAACCTAAACCCTTTCTACATCAAGTCTCACATCATCTCACCTTAATTATTCCCCAATCTAATCTGATTTCTAATGATCTGGAGACTGTTACAACTTCATACGAATGTGTACATATCTGCTGTGGGTATGTAAGATGATGTTTTTCTGAATGGGAGTTTGGGGTTTTCTTAGGTATAATCAGAACTCTATACTAGAGTTAATTGTAACTGTTTGTAGGGATTGTGTTATTTCTACAGACCAATGTGCCATGAGTTTCATAAACTCTTTATTATAAAGTGTGCTTTGTATGTATGTATGTATGTATGTTCTTATGTAATGAAATAAAAAACAAAAACATGTGAAACTGTGTGGCCTTCATGCTGCATTTGTTTTGCGTTTGATCTCACAGTAGTGTTATTCATGAAGTTAAAGGCAATGCTGACGTGACACTCAGGCTTTGGATGACAATGAAATGCTGATACAACAGGATGTATTCAGATGAATCTTGAGGTTGAGTGGTTGGAAATCAAACGAAGGGAGTTTCCTGTGAGTGCTTCTAATTTTCCATAGAATGAGTTACCAGTAGTTAAAAGCAGTTGAAGGAAGGATGTCTAATTCTTATCATTCATAAATCTTGAAAGCCATGATTACCACATTTGTCAATATCAGCATGAGTATAAATATGTTTCGATGACCTAAGATGCTGAAGAGCACCACCAGTAACACAGCAGTCACGCATCATCATAATTAGGCCTAATGAAATAATAACTGTCGAAGAATACATTAGCAGGTTTTGGAAATTAACTGTTCTTACTGTACTTTGCTGATCTCAAAAGCTGGCCAAACTACTCCACCTTGTGGAATCTTAGACAATAAATGTTGACACAAATTATCAGGACCCCATCCGGATCATCAGCAACAGTTAACAAATGTTTTGTGGTTCCGTTACTTATATTGTTATTTACAGTCGTAGAAAGCTAAAATCTGTTTAAACAAGACAGTCAGACTCTCCAGTATGCTGAAGAGGTGCACAAATTGACCCAGTTCTAATGCTCAGCATATTGCCAATAATGAGGTTACACCCCCATCTAGTGGTAAGAGTGGGTTATTGAAATGTCACATTTCTCAGTCCAGTGGAGGGCTCTCAAACTGCTGGCCGAGGGGCCAGCACTTTGTGAATGTATTTCTGAATGAGTGCATATCACAATTAACTGATATTCTGTGTCCAGAAAATAACACTGGCAGTGTGGATCAACAAGTTATCAAGTGAAATTTATGATCAGTTACATGACAAAGCTTGAGTTTTCACCACATACTCTGTAACATTTGACAAAAGCACAGAAAAAACAGACAATGCTCAGCAAGCCAAATTCAGAGGTACTGAGGTATTAATGACCAATTCAAAGTGACAGAGTTGCAGTTTGTGTCCAATGTTACACATAGCTAATGTATATACAAATGTAGAGACACTGCTGTTTTTTTTTTTTTTTGTTCCTGTTATAAAGAAATTATATTAGTCATGGAAACAAAAAAGTACATTTTCAGAAATACTGCATTTTTTTTAAGTACCTGAATGTTGAAGTGGTTCTCCTATGAGATGACTGAAAGAATGCTATCCGAGGCCTCAAACCAATTTGAGTTTGAGACCCTTGATTTAGTAGAACACTTCACATAGACTGTTTATACTACTATAAACAGTAATACTATAATGTGGATAGCAGTACGTCACTTCTCACCTGTCATCAAAATGCCTCTCGAGGGACCATGTCCGGGACTACATGCAAATAAACACTATGTTTCAGTTGAATGTCAATTATGATTTAGGTTGTTGTAAGTCTACTTGAGCCTCAGGTTTTACTTGCGCTGTCAGCAGCGGGCAGGAGAGATACTCAGTGGTGCGCTGGGATTTTACCAGTGAATTGTGAACAGGACACACACTTTTATTTCCTACGATTGTGTGGAAATCCCATGTTTTCACATCACAGATTACGAAGAAAGGCATTGATGCCAAAGCCAGAGAAAATAAAAGTGTGAGTCATGCTCATGGGTATAAATTCCCAGCACACCACAGTGTTTCTCTCCTGCCTGTTCTTCACACTAAAATAATGTTTAACAGGTAAAGACACAACTGTGTAATGTGTTGCATTTAATGCCAAATTTACCAGAAAGCACAAATTATTAAGAATTGACCCAAGCTGTTCCACAAAGTTTATTAAGTTTCTCCCCACTCAGCAACTCAAAATTGTGTGACTTTTTTTTTACGTGGGTTTGGGGATATTGTAGTTACTAGTTCAGTGGTGAAATCAGCTGAAACAGACAGACAGTTTGTTCACAAACATCTGGTGTTTATCTTGGCAGGTAAGAGAGCCGAAACACATAATTTGCATCACTGTGAAACCAAATGGAAATCATGCAGTTCTTTTGTGTGTGCTCACAGGACATTAGTTGAGTGGAGTTGCTCCTGCCCCTGGTGCCCCCGTGTTCGAAAAAAAATCTTGCAAAGTGCCCTCTTGGATGCCCTGTATAGTGCCCCTCCAGTGGACAAAATGTGATAAAATGTCCTTATAAAGTGCCCCAGTGTCTAAAACAACATGATGAAATGCCTCTAGGGCACCGTTTCAATGGACAGAACATGAGAAAGTACCCTCCAGGGTGCCCTTCAAATGGATAAAACGCGATGAAGTGCATCACAGCTTTTGTCATTCTGGTGCCTCGCTGCATGCAGCTGGCAGCCTTTTTATTTTTATTTTTCAGTCTGCCACTTTCCAGGACACATTGTGTTCACGCTGCTAAAAGAATGTGGTCACATGTGGTCCAGACCACCTCTGAATGTGGTCTGATCATTCAAATCTCACCTGTACTTAGTTCTGTCCAGTTGTGATTGGATCACCCCGAAAGCATGTTAATACCAGGCGTAAACCGCCTCAGACATACTGTATAGATTAAAGAGATTTTAATGAGATAAGCTACAAGATATGAACAAAATATAATTTCACTTTGCAAGCATTTCTACCTACTTGAATGTCTTTTTTTTTATTTGTTTATTGCAGAAAAAAATCATTGGTGCTAATCCACCCTCCATTCAAGCCCTGTACATTTCCACTGCAGTCTGGTTCAACTTCTCCTTCATGGTAGGTGCATCAGAGCGCTGTACACTGAACAGTCACGACACAAAAACAGTTGCTTTCCACAAGCCATCACTCAGTCAAATCTGTAACACTGTAACACTAAAACATCCGCTGTCCCTAATTATAAACCATATGTTTACAGTTTGATACACACTGTTTTTATGTTTATTTTTATGATTGTTTTAGTTTTAACAGACATACTTAACAGGCTTCCTTTCTGACAAATTCAGTATTTTTGAGTGAAGACTCATGTAGCTTGTGTTCAGGTCTTAATGTTACCTTTATACTGTGATATCTTAAATATTAATCTTAACTTAAAATAAACAATTACACTCAGTTTTGTTTGCAGAAATTAATTAAATGTTGAGATATAAACATATATCTTTTTAAAAGAAAAAAGTTTTAAGTTAAAATCAAGAAGGCATTGTGACCCCCCTCATGAAGCTTTAGTGACCCCTAGTGGGGGTTGTAACCCTCAGGTTGGGAACCAGAGGATGTATGCATCTATTTTTCACCTACTTGCTACGTTATATTTAAATGATTTGGTGTACCTGTCTTTGTTCAGCTTTGTTGTCCTTGTTTTTAAGTGTACGTCTATGTCTAAGTATCGAGAACAGCTTGAAACCAGAGTTAAAGTTCCTTGTATCTGTACACATACTTGGATTCTTCTGATTTATGTACCCACTGTTCCAGAAGTGTTGAACTCTGTGGTAATTTCAGGTGTGTAGTTTGATCAGGTGTTGTATTGGTTTGCACTGTTTTGCAGGTCATTGTGTCATTTGCACCTCAAGTACACAAATGATGCGACAATGTACCTTGAACACTTCAAGCATATCACAGTTACAAACAATGGGCTATAAAGTAGCATAGAGGCTAGTCAACACCTAACTGACACTGTCTCAAAAGTAAACTGTGATTTTTACAAAGACATTATTTGGTGATTAATATATTTTAGTCAGAATAAATAGATAATCTGAAATGACAGCTCACACCATTTGTTTTTCCATTTTTTTATTTAATTAGCAGTCTTTTAAACAATATATACATAACAAAATGCCATACAATTACAAAGCCAAATGCTATTATTAGTCCATACAAATACATTAAAGGAAAAGATGGTTAACTGAAAGAAGAAAAACAATGCTTGTGGCTTCAGCACTGAAGAGCAGATCCCAGTCTACACCACAAGATGGGGCTGTTGGATAAAAATGCAACAACTCCTGTCCTGCTGATATGCCAGGAATGTGAGCTCTCTGGGTACAAGATAAACTTGTTGCTTTGGATTCTGCAGGTCAAGTGGTGCATTGACATAGAAATGCAACTCTTTGACCCTGCAACAAATCCAACTTTGGTTTGATCCAAGACAGAGATACGTGAGCAGAAAGTGATGAACAGAGCAACTTGGGCCTAATCCAAGGAATAAATCAGTCACATAAACTACATAAAACCAACTGGCTATTTCATGAACAAGTTGTGTAAAAAAAAAATCCTGCAGTGAACATTATACATGTTGATGTGACAGCCCTTCTTCTGTTTGTTGGGGCCCCGTAATGAGCCCCCAGTGTGAGCTATTTCACACCATATTTACAACGACTTTAAACACACATGACATATTTACTCTGCGCCATTTAAATCCCATGTGAACTTGGTGGTCAGGGTAATTTTATGTATGTAACCCAGTGTATCATTATGCTTTGCAAGCTCATATCAAAACTGGGTCCTGATCCAGCCCAAGATTTCTAAAGAAGACAAGGTAAAAGTACATTATCAGAGAGTTACCTTATCATTTTATTAGTATTTTATAATTCTGACAACTACAAAATGGTGTCACCCAATCCGGAAAAAACAGGAATCAGAACTCACATTACAACATCTCTAAAAAGTTGGACAGCATTTTGTAGTTTGGTGCGAAAGAGGAAGAAACAGAGGGTGGAGATGATTTATTACTATGACATTTCTGTTTGTAATTCTCATCTCTAACATCTGTTAAATTTTGCAATATCATGTGCTACAAAGCAAATTTCTCAACGGGCAAGACAATTAAGAATTAACTTACCTAATCCCATGTAATAAGCAGGCAACTGTGTCAGCTTTTCCCATCAGCCTTAGCTCTTTGTGTATACTGTTTATAAAGTCATTAGGTGTTAGCTGAAGTGACTAAAGCATAATTAACATTTTTAGATTTTACCATTGCATTTGAAATGTAGTTCAAATAGAGGCATGACAATAGGCTTGCTTTGGTTGGGAGTCGTCTTGGCCAATGGGGGTCAAGTCATATGGCTTGGGTCTAAAGGCTGTGGGTGGGGGAGGGGTTGTTTTCTTTCAATATCTCCTCTGAGCCAATAAGCAAGAGTGCTACTGAATTGAATCCAATTATCATCTACAAACTATCCCCAGTTAGCACCTTGTACCACCAGGCCACAATACACTTTCATCCAGTTAAATATAATATGGCTGCCTTGTCAACAATGAAACAGACCCTGTCATACTGCAGAAAATATCCAGGAAGGTCATTTTTACACACAATTACTAAATATTTATCAATTGAACACAATTGTTGGCACAATTTCTATTAAATTTCAACCAAAGTGTCTTCAAAGGAAGATAACTGAGTCGTTATTAATGGACATTTTAATAAATATTAAATGTAAAGTATGATTTGTAAATATGCTAAATATATTTTAGCATGGTTGAGTGAAAGACCAATCATCAGTATACTTCAAGGTGTGTTCATGATTAGTTAACTTAAGGTTGACTGTTTTGGAACAACAAATTTTGTACCAAGTACAGTTTAGTTGTAACTGAATTGTAGAAAAGCAGAATTTTAATTGTATCTAATACGACATTTTTATGTGCTGAAGTGGAACAACTTAAAGTTCATGGCTGCATATGTACTAATATACATGCTGAAAGAACTTTAAGTTAGCCTTGTTTGTGCTATTTTTTAAAATAAAGTTATATTGTGGTGCACTTTTTGGAAGCATATGTAGATACATTTCTAATGAAGTGAAATTCAAATACACTTTAATGAAGTCGTACAAAGGACATGTAAATAATTACACCTTTCAACAGTAAACTTACCACTATGATTATTTCATGCACTATTGCCCAATTTACAATACACTTACAAAAAAGTACACTTCTTGTAAGTACATTGAAATACCACTTTAAATATTGCAGAATTTTTAATATTTACTAAAACAAGTTTTCACAAGTTTTTGTAGTTTTTGTTTGTATCACATTGAAGTTGAACTTAATAACATCTATTTTGAAGTACATTTTTCAAAAGTAAATATACTTTAAATCAAACAAAAGTACAATTATACTTGTAATAACTTTTGTATACTTAAATTAAGTTTCTAATACACTAAAGTATACTACTTTTTTTTTTTTTACCTGAGTGTGCATTGTTTTTTTTCCCTGTATAATAAGTCTTTAGGTTAAGTTAAATCTTTTGTGGATTCACTATTACAGTCAAAATATTCCTATAATTTTCCATACTTGAAAACTCTAACCCTATTCTGGAGTTAGTGTCGATGGACAGGCAAGGAAATTTAAATTAGTTGTATGATGCAAGATATGGGCTAAAATAGGGACTTAATAATAATAGTAACCGCAAAATGTGTTTTAACAACAAGGTTACAACTCTCCTATTATACATCTGATTGTACAGACTAGACTCACTCACATTCAAAATAATAAGAGGTCATTGTCTCCATCTGCAGCCTGCAAATAAAAGAACATTATGTCCCGAAATCGTGCTACTGTCCCTTTAAGATGAGCAGGGCAACTGTTTTATGCAAATATGACAAGCCGAACGTGCCGCGCGCCAATCAGAGGCGAGTTCCAACCGCGGGAGATCTAAATTTCGCGGGACGAAGTTTGGCGCTAAAAAAGCTGTTCTTCCCCAGCTCTTGTCCCCTTGAATGGAGAGCGGAGCTGTGAGGTGGACGGACAGACAGGAGTCACAACACCGGGTCGGATTCCACATCACAAGGGAAGAAAGGGGGTCGCAATAAGCTGAAGGTTGGAATCTCAATGAAACCTAGAAACCTTCTGGTATTGGACTCTTAAAATACTGGATGTTTGATATTTTTTTTATTTATTTTAGCAGCATTTTTTTTAAAAACCTGTAAGGCAAGTTTCTCCTGCACTTTGTTACCGGACAAAGGATCAGTCCGTTGTATTTACTGATGAATATTGTGAGAAAATACAGCTGAATTATCTGTTTAACTTATGCATTTTACATTTAATAGCTCGATCTCGGCTGTGTGAATTGCTCCTGTTCGTTCTGTTATTATTAACACAGGTTAGACTTACATTTTCGCACAAAATCTTGAGTAGCAGCAACAATTTTGCAGAGCATTTGCAGTGCTCATAAGCCCCAGCACACTTCTTTTCCCCTCGCTTGCTTGACCAATCCGGTTAAATAGAGTTTACTCAGGAAAAATGATGCGGATGCCTAAAGGCGTTTCTCCGGCATCGACTCGGGCAGCAGTGGGGCTGCCGTGCTCCCAGCAGCAGAAGATGAAGGTTTTGTCCACCGCAGGAGGAGTGAAGACCGAGTTCTTCAGCAGCTCGGGACTGTCCAGCCCGCTCATGACAACGGTACCGGCCGGTTATTTCACCCAGATCTGCAACACGGCCGCGGCCGAACAAAGAGCCAACAGCCTGTACTCAACCCCCCACGGACCAGAGGCTAAACCCATCAGATCATCCTCCGGGAGACTGCCGGTAAAGAATCAAACACACACTGCCTGCACTAATACACACTTTATGATAACTACATGCCGAGTATGTCCAGTATATGGGGTTGTGTGGGCGGAATAATTCTTGATTTCCATTGGTATGCATGTTTTAACCACATTCAAATATGTTTTGACCTGATAAGCCACAGAGGAGTCACTGTGACTGCTGCTGGATGTGTTGCCAGCTTGGGTTAATGTTTTCTGCTCAGTTATTTGTCAATATCAACCCAAAATGGATAAAAACACGCCCAGATATTACCTATAATAATCAATACAAATGATCAGGAGTTCTGCAGGCCCGTAAACAGCCTAAAATTCAGTAATCTGAACTTTAGGTCTCAAAATGTATTAAAGTGTTTTTAAATATGATTTTGACAGGTCTTGAAATTTGAATTATGAAGTTAAAATTGCTTTTATAAAGTTGCATCAGTCAATGTGTTTTGGGAAAATTTGTATCAATCACACTGTAAAAACTACAAAACAAAACCGACATTGTCCCAATAATCACTAATGCAAATTGCGCTTGTACTTTTTTGTCAGTATGGACATGAAATAGGTCTTAACTTTCATTCATAATGGTCTTAAAAAGGTCTTAACTTGTTAAAAATCTACAGAAACCCTAAATGAAGTTATAAACAATAGCATCCAGTGCTGTGGTTCATCACATTTTCTTCAACATGACATAGTATTGACATAACTTTTTAAGTGTTCACAAGTTCGCTGCAAACCAGATAGGAGGAAACAATGTAAACTTTTTTTCCATTTCTGCCCTTAAAATGTACCCACCACACATACTCAGTAGAGCCTGACCGATATATTGGTTGACCAATATTATCAGCCCGATACTGGCTTATCACAGCTATATCAGTATTACGGATGTTCCTGGTGAGTAATTTCCCTGTGATGAAAAATTTAAATTAGACTAGTCTAAAAATAAGAAAACACTCAGAAAACAGTTAAAAGTGAGTACAATCTATTAATTGATAATATTAAACACTGTCCAAAAAATAGTGCGCATACTAAAAGCCATTTTAAGCCGCTAATCACACTCTTCAATAAGCAAACTGTGTAATAAATGATACTAAAATATGTGGCACTTTGCACCGTGCATTATGAACATTGCAAAATATTTTACAAAACGTTACAACAACTCACTAAATGCATCAGCTTTTCAGACCAAGCCAGATCCCAGCATCTGCAGCTAGCATTAGCTGCTACTCAGTGTGGCTAACATTAGCAGTACTAGCAGCACCAGCAGCCTGCTCTCCTTGCAGGTTAACCTCCACATGTCTGTGCTGAATGTGGTTACACTTTGCTCCAGATGAGTGTTTATATGCGACTTCATTCTGACATGGCCTACATGCAACCTTTTATTTTTAGATCAAAATATGTCTAAACTGTGCTGGTTATGCACTGTTATCTTTTTTTAACAGAACACAACGCAGAATGATTTTATTTGTTAGCTATATAGGCAGAGGTACACACAATCCCATGCTATCAACAAATAATAATGTTGTAATGTTGCAAGCATAGATGTTTCTGTCACAATGAATAGGCCGCCATATACTGTAATTTTTACTGTATTTAACAACCAGCCAACTCATGGTAAACCAGCCTGAATCCTGTCATCCCGCCCAAGCTCATTTTAACCCTCACAATACAACCCAAATCAGCCCAGTAGGCTGGAAAACTGCCCAATCTGGCGACACTGGCTGTTGATATGTGTGAACAGCGTCCTTTTCTCCTGCCATGTAAAGTTGTGTGACATCTTTCCCCGCAGTCCAGCTGTAGCCAGACAAGCTCAGACGCTGTGTGTTTGATGATTTTGGTGAGGGGTGGGGTGGAGGGGTGTAGTTGATAGTGTTTGGGGCCCCTCTGTTGTGAAAAGGAAGGGATGAGTGGCCCCCACAGTGGGAGATAGCCCGGGTGGATTTTACACAATCAAACAATGACCAGGCTGGTGAAAGACACTAATGTAAACACAGCATTTCTGCTCTCGTTTCATTCCATTAACCATTTGGTGAACTAAAAATCAGCTCTAAATGTTCTCGAGTCATCGGTAACACATGTCAGCTTTTTTTGTGATTACACCCACATGACAGCTGTTTCAACTTGCACCTGTCATTAAGGCAATACAGGACCTGTGTAACCTGTTCATATCACTGTAGGAGGGAGGGAGGGGGGTCAGAGGTCATTACAGAACAACTGGTGTGTTTTCCTGTGAGCTGATGTGTGTATGCTCAGGTGGAAACACTAAAAAACAACATTCTCATCAAGAGACATTCAGTGTAAGCTGCATTCCCGTCATATATGAACAGTGTGCATCCTATTCCTGAAGGCTTATCTGAAAAGCTTTATGATCTGAGGGGATTGGATCACACTCAGCAGCGTGTTCAGTGCCCCACACCTGCTGTTGTTTGTTATATTTGGTCTCTTCTTTCTGGCCACTCAGCCCTGTAGTCTTGTAGATTTAGTGAATTGCAGTGAGGCTAAATGGGTTAGGGGTTAGAGTGTGTACAGGGTCTCCAAATCTCAGGTTAACCCCCTGCCCTTGGAGCCTGTATTCACTAATAGGCCCTTCAAGAGGATTAGTCGCACATAAGTAAAGTGAGAAACAGGCTACCACCACCACCTGGCTTATCATATGCTAAGGTGAGCTTAAAGGGGATATCCAACACTTTTTATGTGGATATATAATCAGTATTGATGGTAAACGTAGTCAATTGAAGCAAAAAGTCCTCAGTTTGGGCCATATGAACAGAGAAAGCTGAGTTCTCCTGCTATAAAATCTGCTGTTCTTCTTGCATCCAGTGACATCTCAGTGATGTAATTGGTGGTGAAGTTCTTATGATGTCAAAGTTGACGTTTAAGCATTTTTATCATGTATTTATTACACTATATGTCACCAATATGCCAGTATCTGGCCCAACAATGGCAAAGAAGTCATTTTGTAGATATTCTTAGGTATTTCAAAGTTTGTATTTCCCTGCAAAACCATGAAACACTATTGATGACTCACAAGTGTAACCGCTAGCTGCTGTTAGTGGGCAACAGAAACAGGCTCAGCAGCTTCCCAATGAACGTGGCCGGTCACAGGGACGAACACAGTCTCCGAAACTGTCAGGGAACACAGTATCAAGGACATTTACAGAGTTTCCTGATGGAAAGATAGCTTTACTTGTTGCTATAATAAGTTAGCAACCTGCTAATTGCTGAGCTCAGTTTGCCATGACGTTGCTCTAGCATACCAGGAGCCAAAAACCCAGCAAGGAAACAACCTTAACCTATTCTCTGTTACACATAAGCAACATGCGCTATGCTAGTTGTTCCAAAGGGAAACTACAAGGTAGCCAGGGGGCATGCTAGGTGAGTATTTTTGATACTTAGCGCTATGTTTTGACCAACAGTGTAACAGGTATAGGCTATGATGTTGATAACACACTACATGAGCGTCACACCCAGTGCATCCTGGTACATGTAGGCACTGCCAGAACAGCTCTGCAACTGGGAGAACTCAGCTTTCTTGGTCAGTATAGCACGTACTGAAGAATGTATTGCTTCACTTGATTACATTTGTCATCAACACAGATTTAACATCCACAGGTCTGCAACAATTATTGATTAATTTGCCCTTCAGTTTCACGATTAATCATCTATAAAATGTCAAAAGATTGTGAACAAAGAAATGACAAAGAAAAGCAGCAAATCCTCACATTTATGAAGCTGCAACTAGCAAATTGACTAAATGATGATAAATGATCAAAATAGCTGGAAACTTGTTTTCCTTTGATCAACTAAGCAAATAATTGACAAAACCTTGCAACTCTAGACATCTACATAAAAACTGGTGAATTTTCCTTTTAATAGTAATTCAAGTAGCTCTGTATTCTCACATTTGTACATGTTGTCATAAATTGCAATTCTCCATTTTGTGAACTGACTGGTAAATGTTTTTTCCTGTTTTAATCCAGAATTAAGACCAGTTCATGTAACAGATAGTTTTCCTCTAATTGGCCCAGGCTAATAAACATTAGAGCATCCTGGACGTGGGCAGATGTGGTTTATAATATTAAGGCTATACTGCTACACTATCATCAGAAATGGTGACAAGTCAAAGATAAGGAGACAGTATACTGAGCGTGTTTTCACACTGATAATGGTGTCCATTCTTTCTCTGTGCTATACATTAAGTACATACATCCCCCCCAACGTACCACATAAGTGGCACGTTGGGGGGGGAATTTTTTGTGACCACATTAATGTCTGTTTTTACGTGACTTGGCGAAAAGCTAGTCATCGATGTTATTGCACATTGTCACAGGTGTAAGAAATCTTGATTGAGGTGAAAGAGTACTTTTGAAATTGCAGGGCAGATTTCAAAAGTCCCAGAGGCCCATGATTGTGAAACTTTCTCAGCACATTTCAGTACATTAGGTAAACTTTGAATACTCGGGGGTGAAATGCACCTTAAAGCCGTACAAATTATGCTATATGTGTGTGAAACATTAAGCTTAGTAATCTCATTTGATTCCCTTTTCAAAAAGTGACAGTGACACGCTGGGCTGTTTCCTTCCTTTCTTCTATCTGCCCCAAAAAATACAAATTCTTGGAGGAGGTGATGATCTAACTGCTTCCTCTTTTTTAGTTTTATTTCCACATATTTTGTCTTGAATTTTTAGAGAGTGCTTGGAGGTAGTCGGCACTTTCAGCCTTTTTTCTGCGTTTTTCTGGAGGCTTTATGATCTCTGAAATGCAGCTGCACATGTGGCACTGAGTCATTTGGGGTCATGTCTCAAATTCTACCACTTTTAGTCACTTATAGTCCTTAGAATCTGATTCACAGAAAGGTGCCCAAATTAAAGTGTTACGTGTAAAACTGTTTTCAGCCACAGAGCACTACTTCTGCAACTGCTGTGGTCTTCTCAGCTTGAATACAAGCCTGTCAATAAATGCCTTTTCTCTTTCTTTACCATTTTATAAAAGACCAAAACATAATTCTAGCACAGGTAGTCACTATTTATCTGGACATATATCTTGGCCAATTCTTTTTCCATATCACATGTCTAAAACAATAGACCCTTTTACAGCCAGCGTCACCAAAAACTTGTGCATGTACTTCAGCAACATTAGTAGCGGTCTCCCCCAGTCACCCAGAGGAGTTATCAAGCCGCAAATGTTGAATTAAACATTTTACCAGCACCAAAATCATCAAAATGTGTGGTTGTTGCATATATGATACATCAGAATCAATAGGGTCTTCATAATATCTGTTAATTACAGCTTCAACAGTACATAAGCTATAAAAATCTAAGTACTCATTTATGATCTCAGTCTAAAATCTAAATCTTTATTGTCTAATTTAATTTAAAGTCTTAATTGTCCTGGCTACAGTTTGATTGTCAGCACAGCATTCAGTTAACAAAAGAAAAAGTTTCTATCAATAAACAAAAAGAAAAAAACATACACCAATTTGCCAAGGACTTTTTTGTTTCTGATACTGAGTATGTTTTTTAAAAACTGGTATTGGTATCAAAGTTGAAAATTGTGGTATTGTGACAAATGTAGTCTCAGGAGCTGTTAGCGGACCATTTGGTTTGCAGGTTTTTGTTTTGTCACGACTGAGGACAGTTTGCATGCAACACATACTTGATGTGACTGAATTATAGTCGGTAATGAGAGCGAGTTCTCCATGTGCTTGCTGACACAGCAGCATCACTGCAGGTTCAGTCATGGGTTTTATTTACAGGAACTGTTGCCTCTTCATGTACAGCTCACTTCCTTCAACTTAAACAACATAATAACCACTACACTGTCTTTTTAGCTTTGTTTAACAGGATGCTTGGTTGGCTCAGCATGAACATCTGAGCTCCTTTAAGTACAAAGTAACTGAATAAATCTACACAACAGTCATGCGTAATTTCACACTTGAAAGGTTAATCCTGGATCACATGCTTTCAGAAACCCTGTGAGAAAAGGTTAATGTTTAGCTGCAGAGATCTCGTCATTACTTATTGATCATGCTAACTGTAGTAAAAGGCAGTGTATCAGCGATTGAGTTTTAACCAGGGTGTGTGGGTTGATAATCTTGTCACTTTTGTTTCTTTTCGGTGTGATAGTGATGTAAATGTGTTACAGGAGTCATGTTGCCTCCAAAGTCCGGGGAAAATCTTTCTCTCGATGACGACCATGATGTAGATGAATGTGTTTGTCTGTTTCAGATACAACAGGCATTGGTTACTGCAGCCAAATGGCAGTTTTGGCCACGACTTGCATCTGCATAATCAGCCAGAAACAATGTCCCACTTCTTCCCTGCTTATGTCACATGTGCATTCACAGATTTTAAAGGAATGTGCACAATCTGCCAAAAATGCATCGGCACTGATATTAGCTTTTATGAGTTACTCCTTCTGCTGCTTTACAGGAAACAAACCTCTTCTACAAGCTTTATTTCTTGAATCACCTTCTTGCAGCCCCCATTCAGACTGATGACACTTTGGTGTGACATTGGCCACGTTGCCAACTGTATGCGCTCACAAAGTTTCTTCTCTGTTCCTCCACCTTGTTTTACCCCAGCTTCAGCCTGGAGCATAATGTCCTCAGTAGGGGAAGTTTTGCATTTCAAAGCAGCCTGCTCCCCCCTGTCTCCACCACCAACCCAAATGGGCAGATCCACCCTTCTCTTTTACTTTTTGAGGGACACGGTGGCAATCTCATCTGCAAAGCAGCCATTGTTTTTCTTTTGACTTCCCAAGGGTGTGGTGCTAGTAAGGGGTTTGTATACAGAGGAGTAGATGTTTGCAGGCGTACTGTAACTTGCCCTTGGCTTAGATGGAATCTGAGTCCCACACAGCCCTGACAGACAAGGTTTGTTGGTTTGATGAGAGGCCTGGCTGGCTGCAGAATAAGCCCTTCACGTGACTGTGACTTTGTGTGTGAAACGCCGCCGTGGAGATTTCACCACAGACTGAGGGAATCAGCCAAAGAATGTACAGCAAACAGCAGAGGCCACGTGCAGGACTTGGGTGTAACTGGGCAGGCAGGCAGGGTGAGGTTACAGCAAATGTGAGTGGAGTGATACTGCGAGTCTTGGAGATAAAGAGCTATTAGGAGTGTATTTGTCTCAGGCCTTTCCCATGTCCTCTCACAGCGTTTAGCCCCAAAAGTGGCTCACTGCCCAGTAACTATGGAACTAACTAACATGGAAACTAATTTAAAATTGAGCAACATTTGCTGACTATTATGTCCTGTCTGTCTAAGACTAATCCAAATGATCAGATTTAATCTTACACACTGGGTTGCACCAACAAAGATTAATTTAATCTAAGATTAGTTCTAATCAGAGTGGAGCAAAACTGTGTTTAAAATGAGAAAATCCAGATTCAAAATTACTTCAAGCTCAAGTTTAGTGATGTAAACCCACATTATTAGAGTTTAATTAATATAGAGATACCTACTTACCCAAATTAAAATAAATAAATAAAAAAATAATCAGACTGCTGTCAGGACCTAGGTAGTATTTATAAAAGAGAGAAGAAAATGTTAATTTTCATCTGCTGTGCATTACTTTGTTTGCTAGCTAACTAAAAAGTTAATTGGCTAGCTAAACAGTTAACAAGATGATGCATTTTTGTTAGCTAGATAAAAATTAACAAAATAGTACATTGTTTGCTAGCTAGCTAAAAAGTAAAACAAACATCATCAAACTCAATTAGTTTGATTCTGTCCATTACTTTCTTTGAAGAACTTGGCTATTTTACACAGTCCATCTCAAAAAAGGCAGCCATTTTTAAAGTTAAATGTGTAAGTTTAAGTTTAAATGAGTTAAAAGTTTTCGTGCAACAGAACTAAATGTAATCTAGGCTTAGAGTAAAAATTAAAACTGAGGGTTAAATTAAATATGTCTTATTTTTTAAAGCAAGTTAAAAAGTGTGGTGCAACATAATTTGAAGTTAAACCATGATTTAATCAGGTTTAAAAATTAATCCTAAGGGTGTTTTCTGTATCCTGAAACGCAACTCAAGCAACATCTTGCCTATAAATTGATAGCATTTTTTCATGATTGCAATTTTCTCAGTGGTCTGTAAGCAGACTGAGTGAAAGGAGGGGAGGACAGTCTGTGTTTCCACCAGATGAAGTAGTGTTTGCTTAATATGGTTGACTCACCAGAGAAAGCCCTCATGCAAAACAGGGAGCACCCACACCCCCACCCTAACCCATACATACAGCTGCAGGGTGAAACCGTTGGTTCCCATCTTACAACATGTCACCATGCCTGTGGCTGTGACTCTCAAAATTGTAGACATTCAGGCCTGAAGAATGCAGACACGGCTGCAGCTTGATCTGCACATTTAGGTCAGGGAGGTTATGGGCCCTATTTTTAAGTAAAGGCTGCTCCTTTTATGGAGTATTTATGCTGGGACTGAATGAAGTGAATGATCAAGTAAAACCAGACGGATTTTCTCCGTCTGTTTAAACCACAGCTGTCACTGCTTGTAGACACTCCAACCCATATCATCTTGATTCCTCTCTGCGACCCCTGGTGTTGACAGCTACTGTCAGGACGAGAGCCAAGAAACAACACAGCTTTTAAAGGGATAGGTCGGATTAGTTGAAGTGGGGTTGTATGAGGTACTTATCGATTATTAGTGTGTTAGCTGTATGAGGCTAGTACGCTTCATCTTTGGAAAAGCAAAGAGGAGCACCAGCAAGGTAATTAAGTAATGTACCGCAGTGCAAAAGGTATTTTGGACACTTAAAAAAGATCCACCTAAAAAAACTTATGTGAATTTATGTGTCCACTACATTAAGAATATTTTCACTGCATTACTATGTCATCAGACGGCCTTTTCTGACAGGAAATTACCATTATATAACCCAAATATCACTCGCTCCAAACCCACCAAACTCAACAGATAAAATCAGTAAATTTACCTCACAGGACAGAGGAGTTGCTGACTTACTGCTGCTTCAATAGGTCAGTTTGTTTGTGTTATTGTGTGACTTTGGTCGATTGGAGCTATCCGAAGTCACTCAATAACACAAACAAACTAACAGCTTGAGGCAGCAGTAGTCCAGCAACTCTCGTGTTCTGCTGGGTAAAATTACCAAATTTGCCTATAAAGTTTTGTTGGTTTGGAGAGAACGATATTTGACTTAAACTAAAACTGATTTTATTTTATTTTATTTTTTTGGGTGGCGATTTCAAAGCGACTAAAATACCTTTTGTTGCTGACCCTGTTCACAGCAGCTCATTGATCATGGTTAAGTACCTCTACATGAAATAATCTGAACTAACACTTAACTGGTCACTGGCTTGACCTGTGTATTTCAGTGTCCTCATGGAGCTTCTGTATGGCTGCTGTGTGCTGTAGAGATTAAAAAGCGTCCCGCCAAAAGCACATACACTTGCTGTGCTGCTCCAGATGTCGCCAGTCAACAGGTGGACATGTCAGGGAGCAGGCTGGGACAATGGCAGCCTTCACTATCCCCACACTCACATGGGCACATCCACACGTGGTTAATTCACCACTTTTCCCATCTCTGAAAAAGTCAGTTGCCTAAACCTATTAGCCAGAGCACTGAAGGGACAAAAAGGGATTATTGTAGGCAATTATTTGCATGAAGACGTGGAGGAAAAGGCGAGTTTGTGAGACAATACAGAGCCGAAAGGATAAGAGAAGACACAAGTGTAGGTGACAGAGGTGAGGCCCCTAACCAGATGCCACAAACTGACCTTTCCTAAATCCCGCCCTTTTTGCTCTGTGCTCCAATAACAGTGGAGCAAGTATATTATAATGTGGCACCTCCGTTAGCTTTATCCTCTCCTGTGGCCTGTATATTCATGTGCTGTGCGTGAGGGCTGCAAATTTTGTGCATTTTCCTTCATCGATAGTTGAAAAAGCATTTCATCATCATTTTAATTTATTTTGTCTTTTTTTTTACTCACTCATACTTACTATTTTTTCTCATTTAAGTTAACTTATTCAACAAATACCTTCGCCAGACAAAACAATGTGAAATGAGGCGGAATTACTGTCATTTCCAGATTATCGATTAATACATTTTTAATCTGTTAAATTCTTAACAGCAATTAATGATTAATTATTAACATCACTTCTATGTTCTTATATTGAAAGAAAACCAGGTTTTTAAGATGGAAAAGATGTTGCTGAAGGACTTAGTTAGATAATGTTAGCAAAATGCTGTTTAACTGGCTAGCTAACAAAAGATGTAGATTAGCTAGCTAGATAGTTAACTTTTTGCTAATATTAGTGAGGTAACTGGCTAGCTAACGATTGATGCAGATTAGCTAGTTGTTACTTAGCTTTTTGCCAACATTTGCTATAAGATGTAACTAGCTAATTAACAGTTGATGTAGATTAGCTAGCTAGTCAATTAGCGTTTTGCCGCAGAGCAAATACTAGCTAATAAGTTCAAGGGTCATAAGCCTGTGGCTCACTGTGGCTTTGACAAAAAAATTATATGGAAATGAATAACGGTTCTTTTTTAAAAACATTCATTTGCACTGTTGTGATTCTTATATCCTCCAATAGTAAAAATGTGGACTCTACACACTGAAAAAAAATCAGAAATAATATAAAATATAACAAAATGCAGTGTGTAACATGGCCTCAGCACTTTTTTTAACTAAATTTTGTTGGTGGCTCAAATTTCCTCAGGCTACCTATGGATGCCAAATCCCCCCTAAAAAGAAAAGTCTCGTTAACGGTTGATGTAAACTAGTTAGCTAGAACTTTGCTAACTTCATCCATCTTCAAAATGAGTTTTCTTTTCATCATAGTGGTTCCAAATAGGGCAGGATTTAGGAAGGGTCAGTTACCCAGCAGCCTCAGTGACGTCCGGCTGCAATCCCACGCCTCGTTAGCTCAGTCACCAGAGTGTTTTATGTGGGCGAGCTGCGCGACGGCGGAATGATTAAAGATTGACTGCAAACTTTTTCATCCGCCGTGAACATTTGCTGGAGTTAACAATTAAATGGCAGGAATTCTGAACATTAGGGTGTCACTGGCTTCAACAAATTGTTGTTTTTCAGACAGTTGGTCATTTCTTAATCCCGAGAGGGAGACTGGGTTCACATGACTTCCACTTTTGTTTTTACTTGCCTATGTAGGTCACTGACTGGTGTGTCACGTGAGGATATTAAGTTTATATTGTGGTCCAAAGGTTGCGTGTGCTTTTGGTTGAACCTGCAGGTCTTAGTGTATGAGGCATCACACTATATTTCTGTATTTTATTTAATTTTTGCGTTTTGACTTGTAGTATTTGCTCTTATCTTTATTTATATGTTTCTACTAAATATGATTATTTTTATGCGCCAAAACACCGAGGCAGAATCCTCGTGTGTGTAAACCTACTTGGCAATAAACCTGATTCTGATCACAGTCAAGTAATCATCTTGTTTGTGTGTGTTTCTGTGGAGAGCCTGTGTGTGTGTTAAGCTGTTGGGTAAAGGTGACGGAGGGAGACTCGAGAGGGGGAGGAGAGGTCACTGGGATTTCCTTGCATTTTGCAGGCAGCGGGTTGAGAGCCGATCAACCCCCTTCCTTCTCCACCCACACACACACACACACACACCAACACACACGATCAGCCCCTCTTGAAGTGCTTGAGAAAGTGTGGGGGGGGGGTGCTTTGTTCCTGCACTTGAGGGCTGTTGGCACATTTACGACACTTTCCAACAACCCCCTATTTAGCACGTTGATGTCACAGTTTCATGGATGGGCTGGACTTGCCCTACACACTTCATTCTCATGATTCAACCTTTAATTTGCCATTATGTAAAGTCAGTGGGACTCGCTGAGCAGAAAGGATGAAAGATTGTTTCCAGCAGACCACAGACTAGAAAAGAATTGAATGGGGAATATATTCACACTATATATATTCATCATGGTGACAGAATGATTAGGTCACAGTGAACACTGCTGTGAACTTTGGTCTTATAGTCTTCTTTTTTTCTAATGTAGATGAACTCTTTTCTCTCTAGGCTAAAAGGAAGCTGGATCTAGAGGATCCTCTCTACCTGCCAGAGTTCCGCACACCAAAAGGCAAATGCAGCATCGCGGCCAGGATACCAAGTCCAAGGAGTGAGTACACCACTGTAATACAGAAACGTCAAGCAAATCCCAACTGTCTATACAACTGAGTTCATCCCATCTTTTAGGAAATCCTAAATACTCAATCCAACATCGCTAGCAACCAACACTAATTTTCTCCTGAAGCATACATATGATGATGGGCACTTGACTTCAGGACAGATGAGTTTGAGGTTTTGGTAATTTAGCATCTGTAGAAAAATCCAAAGACGTTCTTTTGGTGAAATTCACAACAACGCTAACTTGGGAGATAAAAGAGAGAGTGGGCTAAGATAGCAGATACAGTCTCCGCTGTATTCCTCAGAAAAAGCAATAAAAGAGCAGCAGATTAAACGAGTTTGCTAATACTAACTTTAGCTACTTTTAGCTAACACTGCCTTTAGCTACTGTTAGCCAACACTGCAGTTAGCTACTGTTAGCTAACTCTATCATTAGGTACTATTAGCAAACACTTACTTTAGCTATTTTTAGCTAACACTGCCTTCAGCTAATGTTAGCCAACACGACCATTAGCTACTGTTAGCTAACACTGCCTTCAGCTAATGTTAGTCAACACTACCATTAGCTACTGTTAGCTTTGTAGAATACAGAGTTATTTTAAATCTAGTTTAATTGTAAGAAGAGCAGAATGAAAAGACCAATAAAATGCTGCAAGGACAAAGACATAATTGTCAGGAAATTGTTTAATTACAGGTCTTTATAGTGTTATGAGGTAGAGGAGGGGTTGGGTGTGAGGATAAGCAGGTGGAGCAGTTAGAAAGACTGTATGAGGACGTGGAAAGTAAAAAAGTAAAGTATAAAACATCTGATGCATTATTCCTCAAATAATCATATTATGATGAGTTCAATGACAAATGTTAAACCACGTTTTATACAACATACCGTTTTCTGTTTATTGTCAAAAACCATCAGCTGCTCTAAAACCTCAGAGGAAGAAAGCAACAAACACAATCACGTTCACTGTGAGCAGGAAGCCAGCTTCTATTTTGAATGACAAATAAAAGTCACGAAAATAGAGTTGTGGTGGAAACGTACCACTAACACAGATGAAAACAAAGAACTTAAACAGAAAGCAAAAGCAGAGGCAACAAAATAATATGCTTTAGTGAGATTTACCTCAGTGAGCTGATACTGATGGTGCTGCACTGTATTGCACTTCTTAATATAGGCTACAATACTGAAAAAAACTGCGAACCATTGGTTTAAAAGATGGAGATGTTCACCCTTTATTCTGAGGTTGTGACTCCTTTGCAGCAGCCATAGGTTCAGTTCCCACCTATAGCCCTTTGCTGCATACCATGTTCCCACTCTCTCTGCCCCTTTCACTGTAATATCGTTAGCTGTCCTATAAATTAAAGGCATAAAAACCCAAATATATATATGAAAGAAAGATGGAGGGGAGCCTCTGAACAGTCCAAGACATAGTGTATTGTAAATATTGGTTACGATCAATAAATAAGATGGTAAACAAACTGCGTCGTGAGTCAGATTCACACAGAAATTAAGATAATTGACGCATTCATGTAATAGATTGTTTTCGCGATGCACTATTAACAACAGAATGAATGACTAATTTACTAAGTTTGTGAGTCAGTTCTCTGTATCATCAAGCAGATCAGCTGAATGAATTACTCAAAATAGTTTTGCACATTCAGTACTTGTTTATCTTCTTACAGCTTTTAAATTCTGTGGGAGACATTTGAAACATTTTAAATTTCTTAGTGACAACATTTTGTGTAATTAGTGTCAATATTAGAGATGCAACGATGTATTGAATATCATTATAATAAATGCCTTAATACTGTACCAGACTATGACTTATTATATTTATATAACAAAATAAAGTAGAAGGATTTTAGGTTAAAAGAAAAAAAGGAAAACTTTATATAAAAACAAATCCATAAAAAAAAAAATATCAATTCAAGTTTTCGTTTTCTTGAGCTCTTGGTGTCGTTATATGAGTGATCAGTATTCTTTGTTTTGGACTCATTTTCGTGATTGCTTAGCATTTAATCTGAAATATCTACATATCTGTGCCTGTTAATCGTTCTCCTCTCACCTGCCTTCGTCTGTATCTTTGCCCTCAGCTCCAAAGTCTCCAGGTGAGCGGACACGCTACGACACCTCACTGGGCCTGCTGACCAAGAAGTTTGTGGGTTTGATCGCAGAGTCTTCCGATGGAGTCCTTGACCTGAACTGGGCCACCGAGGTCCTGGAGGTGCAGAAGAGACGCATCTATGACATCACCAACGTCCTGGAGGGAGTCCAGCTCATCAGAAAGAAGTCCAAGAACAACATCCAGTGGCTGTGAGTAACAATAGACCATTAATCACAGCAAGCAGCCATTTTGATATGAAATAAACACTGAGCAAACACTGATGTTACCAAGGTTTTGTTCCATTCAGGAGCTCTATTGTGCATGTTGGCTCACTGGAAAGGTTCTGCTACACTAAATGGCATGAGACCTTATTCAGTATCATTAGTAACGCCTGTGTTTACTATTTTATATCATGATGCCATGAAAATGGTCTATAGATAAAAAGACATATAATATGAAGAAGACGATAAATAGATGGATATTATCTAGATTTATTGTAAAGCTGCTGTTTGCATCACAACATGTATGTGAAGCTTCAACTTAGTGTCCTTATTACCGCTTACACTCTGCTTATCTGCCCCCTAGTGGCTGTTAGGTGGCACTGCAACACATCTAGACAACAATGTAGACAACCACGTAAATTACTGTTTTGTATTTTTCATTAGTTTTGTATTTCATATTTAATTTTTGTTTTTAATTCAATTTAATTTCAGGTTAGTTTTTATTTTTTTCAAAATGTTTATTTTTTTAGTTGTAATTACAACACACACACACAGTAATTGACATCTCAGCCTCAATAAAACATCTCCTCTGCACAGGTTTTGTAAGAATACAAGTACACAGTCTAGTCTTTATTTCAGTTAACTAAAATATTTTTCATGACAACTTTAAGTTTTTAGTTTAGTTTTAGTTAACTTTAATAACCTTGGAAATCACTTTTTGTTTGTTTGTTTTTTTATTTATGTATTTGTTTACGTGTTTCCTCGTAGGGTTGGAGATGTATTTGAGGGTGGGGCAGGCGGAGGAGAGAAGGCTTGCGCCCTGAGGAAAGAGCTCGGAGAACTTGAGCGAGTCGAGAAGTCTCTGGATGAACTGATCCACTCCAGCACGACGCAGCTCAAACAACTCACAGAATATGAAGATAATCAGAGATATCCTTTACGTCCACCTGTATGTTACACACACGTTTCTCTTTTCATCCTCTGGATCTGCTTACACATGTAAATATTCACTTAGTTTCTGCTGCTGTTGTGAACCTTGACCCCACGCTTCACGTTGGGCTATGTGACGTATCAGGACATCCGCTCCATCAGCAGTCTCCGAGACCAGACGGTCATTGCCGTCAAGGCTCCTGCTGACACCAAGCTGGAGGTTCCAGACACGGCAGGGGTGAGAGAAAGAACACGTCTTTGTTTGAATTTTATATGTATTTTAAAATATAGCAGTACAATCATTAAAGACAGATTGAAGACGTATGAAATGGGTGTCCCATGATAAGTTATGTGGAGCTTGAAAAACAGCAGCCCAGATACTAAGCAAGTAATATGTAAAATATATGTTTTCTAGATTTTAAAAAGCACATGTATTAAACTGTAACATTCACAACGTACCAATCATGTAAGACTAACCAAAGTTCAAATGAAACTGAAAAACTAACCTAACCTAGACATAAAAAAACAACTTAATGGTCCTTGGACATTTTTGACCATGATATGGGATTTATATGTTTATTTTTTATAAAATCTGTAGTTTCACAAGATGACTATGAAAAGTACATTACGGTAATTTCAATAAGACTCAAATAAAGGCTGATTATAAGGTTAAAAGTGCTTTTAGTGGAAGAAAAAGCCTCAGCTTGAATATGATATACAGTATGAAGAGGAACGGTTCTAAAATGGATCCCTGTAGGATTCCATATTTGAGATTTTTGACCATTTATGTATTGTATTATATATTGCTTCATTCCATATTCATAGCATCTGAACCAACAACACTGTGCCTCTGACACCATAATGCTGTAGTTTGTTTAGAAGAACCATGAGTCAATACTGTTGATGGATGAAAGTCTCATTAAATGTTTATAAGACAAATTAGTCTGGCAAGAAGAGCGAGTAATCCTGATGGTGGGTCAGGTTCCATATTATTAACAATTGTACACACAGAAACTGTCTAAAAGACAAATAGAATATATGCAATGAAACTATGAATCATGAGCTGTATGTATATTTAAAATAACATATTTTTCTGCATTCTCTTCTCCTCACAGCAGGGTTCATTACAGATATATTTAAAGAGTAAGAACGGTCCTATCGAAGTCTACTTGTGTCCAGAGGAGGGTCTCGAAGATGCAAGCCCAGTCAAAAGTGCTGTCACTCCTAAAAAGGAGTTCCCTCAGCCCCTCGGCCCTCCAGCTACAACCCCAATGGCCCCGCCAAGCTACACCGTCAAAGAGGAGCCTGCTGAAAGTAAGCTGGGCTCTCTGTAGGATCATGTACAGTACAAGGGTGGGAGGCAAATAGCTTGGCTTAGCATGAAGAGTGGAAGCAGCCAATCCTCCGTTTTGTTTACTGAGTTAGAAATGTGTTGTTCCCCTTGTAATCCAGCATTAAGACAAGTTCATGCGACAGATAGTTGGCACATAACGGACCCAGGCTAATGAAGAATGTCCTGGATGGGGGCTGATAAAGTTTATTTTATATACGCTGTATCTATATAAGTGCTAAATTTTTCCTTTAAACTCATGGTGACAACAAGCCCAGCCGAGAAAAGGTCACAGCACGTAACTCCCAGTGAAACCACAAACCGTTTATGTTAAAGGGGAACTCCCCTGATTTTTACACATAGTTGTCCATTTACAGATCTCAGGGAAACTACAGCACATGTAAATAAATTTGCATAAAGCCTTTTGAAGCTCCAGTGGGAGCTGTGCAAAATCTGATAAAATGCCCAAAGTGATGTGACTTGAAGGAGCGTGGGTTGGTGGTGAAGACTACAAGTTTGAAACAAATCTGAGGGTGTGGAGCTGGCAGACAGAAGTGAGTTTCCCAGACATCTGTAGCCCACTACTCATCTCTGCTTGAGGCAAGGACATCAGCTAGACTAGAATAAAACACCCCAACCTGTACAGTCAAATGAATCGAGTTGCCTCGTGGGTGATGTTGGCACCAGGTTTTTTACAAGGAAGACAAACATGTTGAATTTTAAAAATGATATCTGATTCTGCAACGCTGATTTTGATCATTTTTTTCCCTTAAAAATTAGTTATTGTGAGTGTTTTAGTTATGCTTATTCAGTGGACTACTTACTAGATATTAAATGTTAATTATTTATTTATAATTATTGTATTTTTGAACTTCCAGTTTTTATGCTATGCTAAGCTAAGCTAATCGTTCCCCGGCACTAGCTCCATACTTAATTACCTTAACTTAAGTCCAGTCTCAACTTTATTTGTATTTGATAATACAGTTTAATAAAAGTATGGTTTAAAATGTGCATTTTATATACTTAAGTGCTGTTTAAAGTACCGTATATTGAAATATTAGATTGCAAAAACTAGGGCTGAACAATTAATAGAAATTTGATTGAAATCGCTGAATGGCCTACTGCAATACTACAATATTAGTTAAGGGCAAAATGTGTGTCAAAATACCATTTTAACTTCAATGTTAAAATGGTATTTAATAATAATAATAATAATTAATAATAATTGCAATTAGATATATTTCCAAAGTCATTCATCCCTCAAAAAAAAAAAAAAACGAATCATAAAATGAAAAAATAAAAAAATGCTAATTTATAAAAAAATAAATAAATCACTAAATAGACTATACATGTGACTTAAAAGGATAAATA
This sequence comes from Lutjanus erythropterus, assembly GCF_056507025.1. Lineage (NCBI taxonomy): Eukaryota > Metazoa > Chordata > Actinopteri > Lutjaniformes > Lutjanidae > Lutjanus > Lutjanus erythropterus. The sequence goes on from NC_139334.1 coordinate 16,584,996, forward strand.
AAAATGCAAAAACTAAAATTTATTTATTTACCCTGCTGTCTCCTTCTCTTAACCACAGCCAACATCTCTACAGCAGCTCCAGCCTCCTCCTCCTCAGCTGCGGCCTCTGGCTCCTCCCTGCTGGATGTCGAGGGTCTGCTGGGTTTGCCCCCCAGCCTGCTCCAGATCACAGAGGACCAGCTTCCCTGTACCTCCTTCACCCCGGACCCCAACACCCCCTTTGTTAGTTTCTCTCCACCTCTGGACCACGACGACTACCTGTGGAGCCTGGAGGATGGAGAGGGAGTGTCAGATTTCTTCGACACATATGATCTGGGAGATCTGTTGAAGAGCTGAGGTATAGATGAAGGCGGGGGGAGGGGATTTGGGGGATATTTAATGAAATGCCTTTGCGAGGTAGGAAATATTACACTATGAAGCCATCACTCTTTGTTTTTGCCATTCTTGTTGTTACGCCAGTGATTCCAAAGGAGGAGTTTCCCCCCTTTGCTTGTTTTAATAAAGTTAAAATCATTTGTATATATGGTTGTATAAAAGGTGATGCTTAGACTGACACTGATCTGTGTCATCTCCAAACATTAGGAAACACTGTTTAAAAAGCAAGGATTGTTTTAGGTATTCTGTCACATTTTCAAAAACATGTATAAACCCTTACAAAAGCAGAGGTTATTATGCATATCACATCACCAGCAGTGAAATCTGATACGTTTGACTATCAGGCAGTGTTTACAGTGTGACAACTCAGGAATTTCTTTTTTCTTCCTTGTTTCCAAAGTCTAAATGTGTGTGCCACTCTTTGGCCCATAGGGGGCAGCCTTGTATTATGTCAGCTTTAACTGCCGTGCAGCTTTACAGGATTCAGTCACTGGATGAGAGTAAGCTAAAGCCACCAGGAACCGTACACAGGGTGTGTTTTTAGTCCTAGTACCTTCAACATTGTCAACATTAAGCTATGAATAACCAGTCTTTGTAGATCCACAAGCGTCTACAGCGTGAACATACTGTATATCATGTGAAATCTGATTCAGAAGCTGCTCACGTTGCTTCTGTCTCATCAGGTTTGCTCTCTCTCGCCTTACGAAGCTTTATGTCAGGGCTTCTACCTGTTTGGTGCTGCGTTGTGTGCCAAAATGTGAACGGCAGCTTCTGACAGCTGATACTGGACCCAGACCCAGAGTTGAAAAACCTGGTCAGACCTGGTATTGAGTCCTGGGTGATCCTTTCATGAGTGGACAGCTCTCTTCAATATGAGGAAAATATATATACGTATATATATGTTTTGTTTTGTTTTTTAAATCAGCGCCATATTAAACTCTTAAATCTGCCTACATGAGCCTTATGTTCTACCTGCGATGCTCGATGGTGCGCTATGATTTTATACCTGAAGTATGAGCAGGACGCACACTTTTTGCTTTTTCTGAATGTGTGGAAATCTGATGTTTTCACATCACAAATGACAAAGAAAGTCATTAATGACAGAGGCAAAGAAAGTATGCGTCATGCTCAAAGTTCAGTTATAAAATCCCAGCGCACCACAGAGCTTCTCTCTCGTCTGCTTTTTACAACAATGAAATGTTTTACAAGGAAAGAAACTACTTAATGTACTGAAATTATTGCCCACTTCCCTGCTCTATATACAAATAAATACATTTGTAAAATGTGCTGTTGTTTTTAACCAGCAGCCCAACACTAGTAGCCAACACGCTGGCACAAACAGACACAATGTTTTAATGTATATACTGTATATGTATAAAATTTGCTGAATTTAAAAGAAGGGCCAAATAGTTCAGAATTTGTCAAAGACAGCGTTTTACAAAGTTTATAAACTTTCTCCCAACTCAATAACTATTAAAACTGCATAATTTTTTAAAGGAGTCTGGGGAAATTGCAGTTATTAGAGTATTCACAAACATCTGCTGCAGGTAAGTGAGCCACAACACATAATTTTGATCACAATAAAACAAATCATGGACTTACAGGACATCAGTTGAGTAGGCGGTCTTTCAGCGTGGCATATTGAGTACAGAATGCTGAAAGAATGTGGTCACATGTGGCCCAGACCGCCTCTGAATTTGGTCTGAACGACAGGATCTCAATACGTCTTTCATCCACACCTGTTCATTCTTACTGCTGTCCACTTGTGATCACTCAGGACACATGTTAATACCAGGTGTAAACAGGCTCAGTGTCTGATAATGGGTACTCTGTGAACATGTACAGTACAATCTTTACTGACCAAGAGCGTCACACTCACTCTTGTTGGTTTGGCAGCTTTATTTCAAATCCTGGTGCTCCTCTATTGATGTGAGTTTGCTGATTTTATATGATGATTTGTTTTAATATATAGTAGTTAAAAACTACTATTGTATTTCTGAGGAAATAACCCAATATTAAATGAAATGCAGCATCTGTGTTGCAGGGGGTTAATTGGATGCAATTAAGGTTTAATTCGAGTAGTTATTTTTTGCCCTCTTCTCCTAAAAAGAACGACATCTGTTGATCTAACAGCATCAAATTTCAAGCTGATGAATGCCAAGGTCAGAGCAGCCGTTGACTTTTATCTGTTCAACGTTTTTTTCAAAGCGTTCTAGACATTTGGAAATTTGAATTTCATGCTGATGTATTTTTTGGCTTTCCCTCTACACTGCAGAGATAAGCTAACTGTCCTGTCCTAACAAAACTTGAAAAACGTGTGTTTGTGTATTTGACAGCTTGGGAAACGGGTGTCATGGTGTGTTTGTGTGTGAGTTTTTACGACATAGATTAGAGAATGTGAAATCAGAATTTGTAGATTTTTTTGGATGAGCATTATTTTTCTGGTATTTGTACATAATTTGTTTTGTATTTATGCCTATTTTTCTGAATTTTTTAACATTGAGACTGGCCTTGTTCACAGAAGGCACAACTGTTTTTGTATGACTTGCAGCACTTAATATTTTGTAATATTGTGTGGTCTGTTTGAAATTATTAAATAAATACTGAAGCCATGGTTTACATTTGGAATTATGCTCCCATTTTATTTACTCACTTGCCCTGTGAGGAACCTGTAGTTCCTGTAGACATTTTTTAAAATTTAGTTTGTCTCAGCCAACATTTAGTTCAACAAATCTGCAGCGAAAAATTATCTAGATTCACATGAATTATAAAATTATTGATTTTTTTTTTTCTCCAAGCACTCTGCAATGTATTCCTTTACATGACCTGAATCTTGCTGGAAAATTGACCAATAAAAAAGCTTACGTCTTTAAAATCTATAGAAGGCGCCCGCAGGCTAACATCAAAATATGGAGTATTTTCTGTCTAAAACCAGCGAGGGTGAGGCCGCTGAGGATATTGATCTAATAAGAAGTGACATTACCCCCAGGAGAGAGAATAGGTTGACATGAGGAGGGACAATGACGTTGAATGAGCTATAAACACAACCAGACAGGTAGACAAAAACCACCCCATCGTTCTTTGTGAGATGGTTGCTTTGGAAACAAGCTCACAAAAGGGAGTGGATGCCCAGGAGGTCAAAGTTCAGTGGGTCAGTGTGGAATAGTGGTCTGGAGGGGAGAAGACATTTGCAAGAAAATACATCATAAATTTAGTAACAAATCTGTAGAAGATACAAGTTTTTGTTAAACATTACATGCAGCTGTCAGTCTCTTTAATTATGATGTGAAAAGAAATTAAATGTTCAATGACAATTTGGGAATGACTGTCTAAGCTCATATGTCCTTCCCAAGGAGAAGCTCCTTCCTCCAAATGCTCTTTAAAAGGACAGTTAACCCCAAAATCAAAGATGCAAACTTTTGCTCTTAACTGTGGTGCTACTTCTATCCATCTAGTGTTTGTTTTGTAGATATCTTCCATAGAGCTAACTTCAAAAGACATAATCTGTGATGGTATTGAGCTTTTACTGGTGCAGAGTTGTATCTCACATCAATTGATCCATTTTGTGTCACTGCATCTGAGAGGAGTTTAGCTAGAAAACGGTGGTAAAACACATTTGTCTCTACCTGATGATGTGTCATGATTAGCATGATGCTATTCAAACGGAACTGGTTGTTGAAATGATGCCTTTAAATTTGAATGTTTTTTTTACGTTGTTATATTTTGTTTTACAACGAATGAGAAAATTAAGTTGAAAAATACCTATCTTTGCAAATTACAGAACGGAAATTTTTAATTTAAGTTAACCACCGCCTCTGAGGCCCGCTAGATGGCGCTCTGAGGCCCGGCAGTGGGCCAAGGCCCAATGGTGGAGAATGGCTGATGGTAACCCCTTCATGTTTCCTGGAAAGAGAGATTGGTATTGAGTTTTTCAAGTTTTTTTTTTTTTTTATGTCACAGGAAGGATTTTGAGAATAGACCTGAAAATTGCAACGTTGCAATAAAGTGCTGACGCCATGTTACTGGAACACCAATCATGGTATTTTATGTTGATTTTTATGTGCTCTTACTTTATATACTGAACTAAAAAAATGAAAGCTTGAGCAATGTTGCTTTTTTGTCTCTTTGGTCCCAAATAAACCAACAGAACAACTGGCCCCACCCCCTTCTCTGTAGAATCCACCCAGGGATTCTAGAGAGAACCTTTTTATACTCCAGGGGGGGGTTTTTCTGGAACACACTGAGAGGGTTTTACCAAGAACCTCTGTTATATTCCAAGGGTTTTTTTCTAGAACTTACCAAGGGGGTTTTACCAAGAACCCTTTTATATTGCAAGGGTTAGGGTTAGTTCAGAACTCATTCAGGAGTTCTACAGGGTTTTTCCAAGAACCCAACCAGTGGTTCTACAGAGAGCCCTTTTATATTATGGGAAAAAAACCTTTGATGAACATTCAATAAATAGTTTTTCACTCTTTCCTCTAAGAGAGGGTACTTTGTATGAAAAGGGTTCTTTAGTCTTACAAACAACCCTTGACAAACCCTTTATTCAAAAAAGGATTCTTCAGAAACAAATGGTTCTGGGTAGCCCTTCAGGAAGAACCCTTCTGGAACCTTTATTTCTAAGAGTGTACAGACCTATAGAGGCTGTGTATGGCAACAGGAAACTCAAGGTTATTATGGTCGCCACAGTGGTCAGATGCTGCTGACACGGTTGCGAACAAGTTGTTGAGCTTGTACAAGCAGATTTTAACCTGCACCAGTAAAGTCTTGTCTCCTCATGCAGTTTTGTCAGCTGCAGCAGTTTCCGGCAGTCTCTTGTGCCTGTTTGCTTCTGAACCGACATCAGGTGTCTATTAGCGCTAAGAGTCCATTAACAGATGTTTTGCACAACAGCTCATGTGTTTAACGAGAGCTCTTAACTGAAATGTCAGACACCACGTACACATACGAACCTTTGACTGCGTGGTTTACATGCTATCTAAACAACAGACCACTTCAGTTCTGTTACATCACACCTTAAGAGCAACTGCTGTGACAACAAGGGACTGAAGTAAATATTATTAGGTGAATGCTTATGTTGCCAGAAACTGGAAAAAAGCCTCTTTGTGTGCCGGCATGGTGAGAGTGAAGTCAATGATCAGCACCAACCTGTGGCCAAAACATTGCTTGTCTTTGTTTAAGGACACATAATAGAAGTATTATTTTCTTTAAGGGTGGAAGCAATTTACTGACTACGGTTGGTGTGTTTCAAGCCACACACAATCTAATTTAGAGCTACTGAAAACCTTGAACTGACTCTGGCACCAAGTATGACTATAGATGTCTGAACAGGTTGTGTTTGCATAAAAGACCTTGGCGCACAAAATTTTCTCCTGGGAGGTATAAAGACAGAAATAATTATCCATTGAACAGATATTACATGGATAAATAGAAGTTACTTAACAGGAAGGATGAATAGTTCAAGGAAAAGCGACTCCAATTGAAGTGAATTTCTAGTTTACGTCTCGAACGACACTGTGACGCAGTGAATTTTATGTAATCCTACATTTGCAGTGGATTGTGAATCACAAACAGGTTTGACTACCTGTTCACAGCCTGGAAAAGTTTTTGTTGGCATACAGCTGTGACGTTGGAGAGGGTGTCTGTCTGCGGGAGGGGTTAGTGGACAGGCACAGCATGTATGCTGGCAGCTGAGAAGCCGTGCCACAGAAGACGTGCATCACACTGGACTGATACTGATACCACTCAGTCAAGTTAGTCAGGGTTTATGTATCATTAATGCTCTTTCTGTGGCAGAAATTTTCCCCTACTCTTCGTGTAGTTATGCAGGTTATTGAGGCAGATTGTTTAGGAAATGCTAAATACTCAATCCAACATAATTTATCAACCTTTATGCATGTTTCCCCGCACTACTTTTCTTATCTTGCAGAACTAACGTTGTAAACGTTGTTTTTTTTTGTTTTTTGTTTTTTTTAAATAATCAAAACATACTGCAACACACTTAACTTAAAGCCAGATAAGTTTTAGGTTACATCTGTAGAAAAATCAGAATTTGTTCTTTTTGGGAAATTTACAATTATGATAACTTGGGAGATAAAAGAAACAAAGTGGGCTAAGATAGCAGACACAGTCTCCATGCTATTGAGCATACATGGTGAAAAAGCAATAAAAGAGCAGCCATAGAGATTAAACAAATTAGCTAATACTACCATTAGCTACTGTTAGCTTACACTACAGAGAGGTAAAGCCCTTCCGATGGACCACAAAAAATTTGAAAGGTCAATGGCAAGACATAAATGATTTGACAAATTATTTTAAATGATAAATGATGAGATATGTTCAGAAAGTCACCATTTGTTGTAAATAATGTAAGTATAAGACTGTGAAGATTCGCAATTAGAAAGACGACACACCCAGAAGTCATTTAAGTAATATTATGACTTTCTCCTTCCAAAAGCTAATGTTAGCCACTGAAGCTACAATGCCTGTGTTTTCGTGCAGTGATGTCATCACACAAGTAACGGATCTTACTTGTTCTTTGGCTTCCCGGCTGATAAAAGCATCAGGAGCCCCAACCCACCTGTAGAGAAAGATGTTCTGTTCAGCATCAGTTGTCTACAAGCAATGAAAGGTAGCTAACACTGCAGGTAGCTACTGTTAGCGAAACTTATCATTTGCTAACCTTATTGTTTGCTAACACAACATTAGCTACTGTTAGCTGACATTACTATTACCATTACCTCCCGTTAGCTAGCGCTACCATTTGCTCCTGTAGAAAACACTACCATTAGCTATGTTTAGCTAACACTATTGTTTGGGCACTATTACACAAACACTACTGTTAGCTAGTTAAAATTAGCTTAAATTAGCTACTACTACAGGGGGGAAAAAAGAAAGTTAGGATTATTGAAGGCTTATCCTAAAGTTAGGCGAGTTCAGATTTTGGGAAATGCTTGTGTAATATGTTTTTCCTATCTTATGTTAGGATAGGAACATTGACAAAGGAACTGAATCTGTAATGTCTTTTTTCCCTAAATCAGTTCCAACCCTATTACCAGTTAAAATGGAATCCGCAAGTTAGTAAGTTCCTGTAATATGGGCCCTAGGTCTGTTTGAGACGCTGCATGTTTATTCCAGTGGGAAACTGCAGACCTGTGTTAAACAATAAATCAAAACTTCTCTCTCTCTCTCTCTCTCTAGTACCCTCTCCTATCCTCCCACTTTCAGTCATCCGTGTCGACCAGAAGAGGGGGTCTATTTTACGGTAAGCCTGGGCCTCCTGGCTTGACAGGGGTAGTAAATTGATAGCAGGACTAGTGGAGCTGAGTCAACAAGCAGAGTGGAGAGAGAGAGACAGAGATTTTATTGGGGGTGGGGGTTGGACAACCCTGTGCTGCTGCAACTCAACCGGGCTGCTGCTGGGAAGCAGCGAGGAAATCCTGGCAGCTGCAAACTTTACTGGAAGATGTCGCTACGACCTCTCTGTGCTGCTGTGTGTGTGCGTCAGGGAGAAATTTGGTGTACCTCACTTACTCACAGCCAAAACTTTTCATAAAACTTAGATTAGCTGTGGCAGGAGGGACTATGTTCATATGGGAAATTACAATGAATAGGTGGTGTTTAGGAAGGAAAAGGGTGGAGACAAGGAGGGAAAACATTAAGTGAGTCACTCCGGACGATGAAGTCTCTATCTATCTTTCTCCTTTCCGTTGTCATTCCACCTTTGTCTTCCTCCCTGTGCTGTGTATCTCCCCCTCCCTAACTACCACCTTCCAAAACTATTTCCTTCTGTTGATTTCTTCTTTCCACCCTTTCCCCTTCCTTTGGGCTTGTGTTCTCCACCATACGTTAGTGCATCGCCTGAGCAGACCGGTTTGTTCAGTTTTACAATAGGACCCAGGCTGGAAGGCTGGCAGATGCACAAAGCCTCTGCTTCTTTAGCTGCAGAGAAACTGAAGGGGGGTATTGTTGGGACACGGCAAGCCTATGCATTACATCAGCCCAGACATGCATGCAAAAAATGAGTGCATGCAAAATGAGCATGCAGACATACATTTTCTTGAACATATATTGCAACAAAAGACACCTACATGTATCTATGCACACTGTTTATCTATACGTCTTTCCCTCACTGATGTTCCCTTATACAGATACAGACATGCAACAGAAACAATGACTGAATGAGGGCCTGGTAAACTGGGTCAGTGAAGCTATTTATGTGGCTCTGCATTGTTTGGAGTTTGTCGCGTGCCCTCACGTCCTCATAAGAGTGGGTGTTTTCTTTTCTTAATGATTAATAGGCTCAAGTTAGAGTTTTCCAACTTTCCCTCTGGAGATTTGTGTGCACAATTTCCTTAACTTGTATGGAAAAAACATGAGCAGTATTTGTTTGGACTTCCAGTGAATTTTATCTTTCTCTGAGATGTGTGTGCACAATTTGAATTTCTTTAACTTGTATGGAAAAAACATGAGCGGTATTTGTTTGGACTTTTGGAATTTTATCTTTCTGTTTCCAGAGGAACATGTCTGGTAAACACTCCTTTAAGCTATAATTTTCTGTGTGTGTGCATGTGAGTACGCTGTAAGAAGATATAAAATAAAACTATTTGTTTTCACTTAAAAAGTTAGTGTCCAGGCTGCCTTAAAATTTAACTTGACTGAATTAGAAAACCCAACTAGGGGCAATTTTGTCATGATTCAAAACAAACAATCTTCCCAGGTTAAGATATTAGGTTCAACCAACAACTCATCAGTCACACTGATGAGGATTACAAATAAATTTAACATTTATTTAACATTTAACATGTAAGTGAAATTGGGAAGAGGGTGACTTAACCTTCTTCATGGATTCCAGTGTTTATACAATTGTGAAAACAAGTAACCATGACTATCTCGAAGATTATTAGACACAGCAAGATTTCATTATATATGTTTTCTTTTAAATATAAAAAGGAAAGTATTAAATTTCACACAATGCATGCTGGGAAATTTACTAAAATGCTGATCACATTTTTGAGTTGATGGAACTCTGTACAGTACATTCATTCAACTCATCATTTAAAGTCAAAAGACTTCATGTTTACGAGTTCTGAAGTGTTATGAAAATAATAGTAGAAATTTTTAGTTGAACAAATAAAACTTTCCTCTAGAGCTTTCAGCAGATTACTACCATCTCAAACCAAATGGTATGCATGCTTTGTTTACTCAATAAAGATGGGACAAAAATGTCACACACTGCCCAAAAGAGGTGATAAAATGTGGATCGAGATTATCTTACTATTTCTCACCTAAAATGATGTCAGAAATATATTTTACTGTAATGTTTAGCTATAATACAAGAAATAATCATGTGGCCACCATCTTTGCTCTAGTTCCCAACTCCCAAAACTCAGATCAAACTATCAAATTAAGCTGTGCTGATCAAATATGGATCAAGATTATGTCACTGCATTACTTACTCCTCGCTTTAAATGCTTTCAGAAACATGTTTCAGTGCACTGTTTAGCTGTAATATGAAATATATTGTGAGCAGACGAATATAATTTTGACCCTGGCTTCCAATGGAGACTCAGATTCAGCTGTCAAACCAGGCAGTGTTGATCAAAGGTGGCTCAAGATTCTGTTACTATTTGCCTATTTCTCACCTGAAATGTTTCCAGAAACACATTTTAGTGTACTGTTTGGCTGTAATATGAGACAGAGGGACTCGGGTGCACAAACTTGCACACACGGCTGTCCCAGATATACAGAGAAGCTTGGATTACAACAAATGTACAGGGAATGTGATGTCATTCTCTGCTCAGGATGCCATAACTCCACTGTATTTTTACATAGAAGTTGTTTACTGACATCTAGTGAGGCAAAATGTCATATATTGCCCCTTTAATGTGAAAAGTTTAGTTGATTCCACTAGATTCCTGTATGATTTTTTACAGTGTACACCACAGCACATGTATCAGATGCTGTGCATGTGCATTTTGGTGTGTCTGGGTTATCTGCTAAACTAAGAGACTTGCACAACAAAAACAAGTTTGTCTGTCTTTGTGATTTTAAACACAGCACTACTGTGAGCGCACAGAGTTGAGACACAACATCCATTCTGCACCATTCACTGAGTGACAGTAATAAGTAGTTACAGAAAACAGATAAAACTCTTTTACCACAAAGTGAGTCTTCTTTCCTCGGACGAATGTGGTTAAAATAACCTCTAGTTTCTATAGAGCTGGGACTAATTTTCCTTTTATAAAGCTAATGTGGGCAAATATGTGGTTTTGTGGTAACACCAAAGGGAGCCACTGTATTTAAAGCCGCTTCCTAAAATCACCCATCTGCACTTCATAGTGTATTGTATCACTGGTCTGCCTGAGGCAAGGTTCAATGATACACCTCTTTTCAGGGAGCTGACGGGCCTGACAATGCCAGGCATGCAGGAGTTATGTTCTAAACACAACTCGGGTAGTTTTTTCCACATCTCCGATGCACTCTTTCCTCTTTGTTCACTTTGTCAGATGATTTCAGGAGAAGGTCAGTGGGGAGGGACTTCAGAAATCCTCTCTCAATGAAAAATGTCTTTTCGTGAGATGAAAAGCTAAGAAGAGGAAGCTTTGGAGTCTGCAGCCAGAAAGATCAAGGTGCAAAGAACCAGAGAGGCGTTACACCTCCGAATTCCTGATTAAAAGGCAGTTTCAAAGCTGCAAAAATCCTTTCTTCAGATGCGAAAGTACACTCTAAAAACTTAAAATGATGTACTCAATATTTTTACACTTAAAAATATTGATTAAATTAATATTGATTAATATTGATTATTGTGTAGCAAAAGAAAAGCAATAGAAGAGCAGCATATGACTTTGTGAACTCTACCGTTAGCTACTGAACACTATTTTTAAGTAGTGTTGAGATGAAAGGATAACTTTTTTCATGTTATTTTTTGCACAGAGATATATTTATTTAGAGTAACCAAACTTCATTGGGAACAACATACACATGTCTTCTACTTATACCAGTACCGGTTCTTTAAAATTCTGAATGATTGAAATCAGACACAATCAGAGTGGAATCTGACGTTGTGCATGGTTATTTTTGCACCTCTGTCATGACAAAAGTAACACAGGTGCAGGATAAATTGACAACAAAACAAGAAAGGTGTTAATATTTATGTAAATGACCATGTTACGCTCAAATCTATTTATAAGGCTAATTGTGGCAATTGAATGAAACTAGTGCAATACTTCAAGCTCTCCTTAGTGTATAATCACCTTTTATGGACTGTCTCTTACATAAAACCGCCCGACATGCTCTCACACACACGTGGACTAATGAGACCTCTGTTGGTCTTCGTCACCCTAACCCTGGGAATTTCCTGCCTATATAATAGCTAATATATCTTTAATAATAGCAAAGCAACACCATGTTGTTTGTTTCGCTCCCGTTTCCATCAATATTATCCTGGCTAGAATCATATATTAAACCTTCAGTGATGCACAGCCTACAGAGATGTCTAACATAATATACATTTACAGTCTTCAACAAATAAACATTACCTCAAAAACAGAAAACATGCTTGATTTATATTTTTTACTTTCCCAAGTAAAAATACCAGTTTTCCTACCATAACGCCACAAAAAACTGATTGGAACGAAGTGATTTTACCTGTGTGCTCAATGACAGGGTGAACCTCCTGCAGACTTCCTTGCAAGAAAAATGGCAAGTTGCAACAGTCCCTGCATTCTTTTGTCCCTGCTCTCCCCTTTGACATGACATTAAGTCTAAATTCAACCTGTTTTTTTTTAGCAAAAGACAAGCGTAACAATGCGTTTTGTGCAAAAACCCAAATCTGAGTACATAATAGAAAATAGTCCTTTTGCATATTTTTGGTGAATAATCAGAACTTTGAGTTATTCAGTGAGACTCTGATAAAGCCTCTGCAGTGCAAGGCTCTCCTTCATCCCCTCATCCATTGAAATTCCTCTCCTTCAGTTTGGTCTGTGAATGAGGCATTCTGCGCATCCATGGCGACCACACTGCCAACTCTCTGGAGTTTGCATAGAAATGAGAAGTAAGAATGAAAAGAAACGAAGGCAAGGACACGCACACACACACACACACACACACACACACACACACTTTCTTTTCTGTCTCTGCAGTGTGCCAGAAAGCACAAACATTCCCACGTGATGATGAAGGAGTTTGCTCCCTCCCTCCTCCCTCCTCAATGGGCGGACAATAGCGCGCTGCCTGGCGCACCTCCACATGCACGCAGTCACAGAGTCTCAACTCGGTCAAGACGCACAGGAAACTTTTCACCTTATTAAGGACGCGTTCAGGGACCAACACTCTGAGGAATACGCTCTATTTTCTGCCGCTTTCCTGCACATAATGGAGGAGTAAACCCTTCATTTCTTCTTCAAATGGGAATTACATGCGCTGGTGAAACTTTGGCTCACTTTTTCGCTCAGTGATTGTCAGAAACGTTTCGCTCCAAAGATGCCGGAGCGAATCAGCATTTCGGACTTCGTGGTCCTGACAAACGAGGACTTGTCTTCGCCGGGGACGTCAAGTTTTCAGTCCAAAATGAGCGACTGTCGGAGCACAGTTTCAACCGTGGAGGAGGTGAGAGGGGTGGAGGAGAGGTGGTGCAGAGAGACGTGCACCTTTGTCTGTTGTTTACCTGTGTATATAGCATTATGCAGTATATGTGTGTTAGCTCTGGACACTCACCTGTAGGCTAGTTTCCTTTTCACGGTGTCAGCTCTGTGGGTTTTTACAGCTCTGTGAACATGAACCTTTAAAAGTCGTTAAAAAGTTCCTTTGAAGTTGTTCCACATTGTTTCCAGGTGAGCACAGAGAGAAACTTGGAGACTTTGAACCTGTTTTTTCCCCCTAAACAGTCATTTCATTACAAAAGCTGCACACAGGGACAGGTGCAAGGTGTTTTTATTGGCACAGACTGGTGTTGGGGCAACATACAAACACTCCCTGACCATATTGTACCAGCTACACCTATACAACTTAATGGAATCCAGTGCAACAGCTCTGGCACATACTATTTCACATTTATACATCTTGCAATGGCCAGTTTTTATTAAAATTTCCCAAGGGGTGTTAATTGAAGAATGAGCAATATATGGATATCATGATATGAGAGTATATAATCTTGGATTTTGGATATCGTTATATCATGATATGGCATAAGTATTGTCTTTTCCTGGTTTCAAAGGTTGTATTATAGTAAAGTGATGAAATTTGAACTCACCAGATTGTTCTAGATTAGTATATGTTTAAACTATTTGAAAATTGAAAATGTGTATATCATGATATATATCGCAGGCTAGTCTAAAAATATGGAGATATAATTTATAATCCATTTGCCCAGCCCTCCTATACCGTATGTTTATTATTGATGTTATAATTGGTGTTGTTGTTCTGGACTGAACTGTATTCAAGTGTGTTTCTAATATTCTTCCGCCTTCGTTGTTGTAAATTTGGTCGACAAAACATTAGAAACACTTAATACAGTGTAGACCATATTGTATTATTCACGATAGTTTCATTCAATGAAATAAATCATATAATAGTGGAAATGTTATGACTTCCTGACAAAGTGATGTCACACTGTTACACACAGCAAGAATAAGCGAGGCTTAAAGTGAAACTAACATTGCTACCGGCTCCAAGGTGGAGGAGTTTCAAAAAAATTAGGAACTTCAGTATTGTGGAGGTGGTTTGGTTACAGATGATCAGTAAAACATAGTAATATGTAGGAAGTGCAAGATGACTGTAATGACAAAAAGGAGCAATACAACAACCTAATTTCACCGCCTTAACCAACAATACTTTTTTGCTTTGTAAAAGAATGTAGTTATCGCTGAATACCCTGAAATATTGTGATATTATTTAAGGGCTGCATCACCCATCCCTTTTCAACAACACTACAAAGTACAACCTCAGTACCAAAGGTGGAAATAAAGGCAGAACAGTTCAGATTGCATTAGATTTTACAGGTTTACCTAATAAAGTGGCAACTGACTGTATATGGACATGCATGTCTGTAGTGTGCTGATTTTGGGGTGACTCGGGTTCTCTTAACTCCTGCTAGGACATGGGACTAAGATTCTCGTCCACGACTGGACTATTTGACAGTTCATAAGTGTTTTTGCATCATCTTGCCCAGAACCCAGAACCACAAAACTGCGCATTTAACACTGCTTGTCAAGCTATGTGTGTGTGTTTTGTGTGGTGGGTGCTGCACAAGTCTTCAGAAAAGGCTGGATGTTAGCACTCCTGGTGATGAAGTGCAGGCTGACCTGGTTCAGCAGGAAAGTAAAGGTTACATGAGGCAATGTAGCATACAGAGAGAGTTTACTTGGCCTTGTCTTGCATCTCATGGGAGTTGGATTTAGATGGGACACAAACAGAACACACACGGCCCAGCAGACAGTGTGGCCCTCTGACAGAGCAAGGTATTGTTTATGTGAGTGTAAGCGTGCGTGCTCGTGTTTGTCCATGCTTGTGCGCATGTCTGTGAAGGCCAGTTTGTGCATTTGGTCCGTTTGAACTGGTACTTTGGCTCAAGGCCTGTTTGAGGTCTTTGTGTGTTTTTGTTTGAAATCTGTTCTCCCAAAGCTCCTCGGGCAAAGGAGGAAACAGAGTGAGGCTGCCATGAACTCTGCTGCCATAAAACAAATAAACCAAGTGTGCACACAATCCGTCCTTCCTTGTGACATAACAACGTGTCACTGTAGAGCTGCAACGATCAGTCGATTAATCGTTTAGCAGATTGAAAGAAAATTATTAAATAATAACTCAAACTTACAAACGTAATATTTTTTTGTAAATATACACTCGTTCTATATTTTAGTGCCTACAACACATTCCAAAAAAGTTGGGACAGCGGCAGTGCTTACTGTGATTCATCGTCTTTTCTTTTTAAAAACATTCAGCAAGATTTTGGGAACCAAGAACACTGATTCAACAGCCTGTGGCATATTTTGCGTCACACATTGTCACTGGGAGACAGGGCGTACTACCTGAACTTCTTTAGTATGAAGCCACATGTTGAAACACATGTATGGCAGCATGTCACTGCAAAACCTGTAATAACCTTTCATTATTAATAGGGTCTTCACAGATGTGACAGATAGCCGTGCCTTGGGCACAAACACACCGTCCATGCCATCACACATGCTGGCTTTTGAAGTTAGTGCTGGCAAGAGTCTGGATGGTCTTTCTCCTCTTTAGCCCAGAGGTCACATCGTCAATAACTTCCAAAAACAATCTGTTCTGTTCTTTTCCACTTTGCATCAGACCATCTCAGATGAGCTCAGGTCCAAAGAAGTCAGCAGCATTTCTGGATGTTGTTGATAAACACAATGCCTTTCTCTTTGCTTACCTTTCATTTCAAATTGAAAAGTATTTGCAGATGATTGCCTTTTGTTTTCATTTTCCTTTACACAATGTCCCAACTTTTTTAGAATCAGGGTGGTATTTTGATAAATGACGCAATTTGAAGGTATCACTCTGGGCTATTTTTCTTTTTTTACATTAAAGACTAAACAATTTGAGAACATCTGCAGATGAATCGATAATGAAAATAATTGCTAGTTGCAGCCCTAGTCCACTGGAACCCAAGACGAAGTACAGTTTTTCAGTTAAAGCTCTCATTAGTTTGAATCACTGTGGTTTTGCTGTTACTAATTGAAAACTGAGGATAATTAGATATGTGAGGAAAATATAGTTTTCTATGTAAGGGTTGTTTAATTCACTATATAGATCAAATATTTTGATATTTCACTGATAATCTAATTGATACATGACCCAACAATGAAGAGAGCCATAAACATAGATGAAAGGTCTTCGATCTTGGATAGAAACAGACTGCTGAGCAGAACTGGAGACAGCAGAGTGCAGGAATTATAAAGAGACCCATTTTAGACAGCTGTCTGATGTATTTATCTTGGCCTAATGTCCTTATTTATGACCATGACACACTGGAAAATACATAGCTGGAATAGCTGCTCTGGGGAGGGACATGTTGGAATCCTACACATGTGCACACAGACAGACAGACAGACGGACGCGCACACAGATGTAAATGCAACAGTCCCTTTATAGATAGATCTATGGTTATTATGTTTAGTCTGTTCAGCTGGGACCGGCTTGATTAATGGCTAGGGCGATGTGTGGGCATGTGTGTGGTTTACGACGGCAAGCAGCGAGACAGAGACTCCATTTACCGCCACACACACTCGATTCCTTGTTGCTTATTACTCCTAATTAGAGGCAGCGATGAAGGGAGAAAGAAAGACAGATAAGGAATGGTTTCGTTTCCAATCACTATAAACTGTAATGGCCTCTATGCCGTTTCCATAAAAGTTTTTTAAGGCGACTCTAGTTTTCTTCTGTGTTGATGGTGAAATTAAACACTGTAGATTTTCCCGTGGCGAAGTGTGTCATCATGCCTAGTTACCGAGGTAAATAAGGATCAAATGTCTGTTAGTCATGAAATATTATGCTCTGCGCCAGCAGGCACACACACACCCTGACAGCAGGTGTACACAACCTCACGTACACGCACAAAAAGGCTGCACTGTAAAAGACAGAGAAAGCTCGTTTTTCCATCATCAGCACACGTACAGGTGGAGCTCTTTGTCCTTTCCAGACATGCAGTGTCCTTTGTCTCGATAAGCGATGACTCGATACGAGAAATTTAGTAGTTGATACCAGTACCAGTGAAATTCCAGGATTCTTTGATCTTCTTTGATAACTCGATCAGAAACAAAAACAATAACAAAATTCTGCCATTGTTATTTCCTGTTGCTACCTGAAATAATAATAATAAAAAAAAACTCTTCTGAGCTTCTAGGACAAAAGACTGAGGGAGATATTTACTAAGCCTGACACAAATCACTGTCAGGGGAGCGTGTTGCAGATGTCTGGAAAGTAATGGAGTGCAAAAGTGATTTCTGCTCCTGAACTTTGAATATAAGTTGAACTCAGAGTGCAAACAGTAGTTTGAATTTACTGACTGTATATTTTTTAGACAGATGACAGATTGGAGTCAGGACCAATACAGTATTCTGCTACAAGCTGTGGTTACATTATGTTAGCCTAAACATAGTAGCATTTACCGTTTAGTAATTGCAAACATTTTATATTTCAAGATAAGGATAGCAAGGATAACACCTGGATATACGGTTGGGCAATATTATACATTTTTCAAACTGGCCACAGGAGTCTCAGGAGTTCGCTAGGTTAGGTATGCAGTGTATGCTTGCTACATCTAATCAACAAAACAAACATAAAGTGTCAAGAAGTGAAACATTTTTACACCTATACTCCTTACTAAACATTAGAAGTCAACTGTACATCTTCTGTATCCAAGTTTCTCTCGTTCACTGAATCAAGATGAGTTTAACTGCCTTGTTAACTTATAATAAAACATATTTTATTCAAATTCAATAGAAAAACAAGGTAAAACTCACCAAAAACTAAATTTTATACAGGGGCAATGGACATGGTTTGTTTTGTTTTTTGGTTCTGTATATTTTTTTAAATAATACTTAAATAAGACAGTCATAGATTCAGACCATCCTAGTCAGATAAAGGATGAATGAGGCAGATTAGACTAACATATTCAATTTACATACTTTATTTGATAGGAACAGCACATATTTATGAAAAGAAGCCCAAACGTACAAGATGTAAACATGCTGGATTTTAGCAAAAACGCTAATTTACATGAGTAGTCTCTAGGCAGGTAACAAAAAGAGAGACATTACAAATGACAATGTACAAATACAAATTATACAATACACAACTAAACAATCCCTCTGGCCCTGCACTCTCCCTGCCACTGGGAAATGGAAAGAGGGGCGTGTTGGTTCTGGTGACATCCCTAGTATCAGCTGATGGATGGGCTGTCTGTCTGTCTGTCTGTGTCCATGTGCCCTGATTTATTTCACAAACTTCAACAAACGCAACCTTTTTTTTTGATGACCTGCACCAGCTTGTTTCCATGTTTATGTCATGTCTGCCAACTAACTTAGCAAGCAGAGGAAAATCCAGCAGCAGTAGCAGAATCAGCGAGTAACTCCCATCTCCAGCCTCGACTAAATCACTTTCCCATTCATTGTCTGCAGAGTCACATTACACAGCACCCACACTGCCTTTTAATTAGTGAACCAACACTTAGGGAGTGGACTTGACCAGGAAAGACCGGGGTGTGTAAACAACACCAGCTAACAAGGCAGAGTCTCTGTTACGTCTAGATTACCGGCTCATTAAAACTATTTCTGGTGGCACAGAGGTGGAGTGCAGCAGCATGGTAGCAGCTCCGTGAAACAAGTGGCCTGTGTGAGAGGAGGATAAATAAACAGGATGTAGTTTGAGACCTTGTTGGTTTGGAAGAGATTGGTTGCTTCAGTACAATTAAGCCTTTTTGCATCATGTCTGCGTCATGTCTCACGTTTATAGGAAGGCTTGTTTTTCCTGCAAAAAACCCCAGTCTGATTTCAGTCTGAGAAAGTGTTGTTTCAGCCTGGAAAGTGACAGCCAGTCAGACAGGTGGAATAAATACAGTGACATCACTTAGGGTTATACATGACAACGCAAGATTGTCTTCCTGCTTACTGCTGACTCACCTGTTCACCTTAGTCACACAGCGTGAGAAAATAAGGCATAATTGAACACAGACAGACACATGCCTGTACAGTAAAGCAAACATGAATACTAATTCTTATGTCTATGACTGAATGTAACCCGTAATCTGCATGTAGGACAAAGGGAAGAGCCTTGAATGGAGTTGGATTCACTGATAAGAGGATATATTTGTCAACCATCCAAACTTTTCCTGCACAGCTTATGCTGATGTAGTTATCCTTTTAACATCTATATAATTGTATTATTAGGCCATTGCAAGCAATGCTGCAAAGTTTTTTTCGTTTTGTTTTTTGCATTAATGTGATGTGTGTATTTTGCTTAAACTGTAGTTTAGATTAGCCAAAAAACACAGATTCTTAAAGTTTGGATGTAAAATATGTTTTGTCATATTTGTTTGGTTGTTTTGGTGTGTTTTGTCATTATTTATGTGAAACAGTGTACATCTTGGGAGGCAAGACAAATTTTAGAAGAATATTCTGACAATGAAGTGAAATTAATTCAAAGCAGCTGAAGAAAATGTACAATATTACAAACTATATTTATCAAATTATAAAATGACATATATTGTGAGTCAGGTGCAGATGTCTTTGTTTTGATAATTAATTTCATGTGCTTATCTTTGTCTCACTGTTTTCATGCAGTCTCTGGAGATGGACCACACAACTCTACAGAAGATGAAGAAGATAATCAAAACTATACACACATCTGGACTCTGTAAGTGTCACATAATATAATCTCACTCATACAATCCTTCACTAGTTTCAGGAAACAATCCCAACTCAAGACTCACTGACGTCTTAGCTATTTATGGAACCTTTAATATTTTTACATTACTCTTTATCAGCCCAGCTGGCTTTTGAGATGGCGTGGGGACCAGTGTTGAGACACTGAAGGGGTCTGAGGGGGGTGAATCTGTGGGATGAATGATTGACAATATTACTCCTGTATGTAGCTGTACTATGTACCCTTGTTTGTTTTATATTTTTTTCCTTCTTGATTTCTAACACAGGTCTTGCTTCTTATCTACCTCAATCTATCAAACACTTATAACTGTAGTAGTACTTCGACAAAACATTTTCAACACAAGGTCTACTTAGTAGCTTTTCTGCATGAGCCAGGTGATGCAGAAGAAAGCGCCACAAAAACACAATATTAAGCTGTGATTGTTTTGGGGAACTATTATTTAACAAAAATGAGTTTTCAACTAGAAATATTATAGAAAAAATGTAGTGCACTAACTATGGATGGGTGATATTTAGGGTATTCTTAGATAATGATATAACATTTGGTTTAGTACTCAGAATCAGCTATTGGGCTCTCCTTGTACTCAGCCGGATGCCTCTGCTTGAAGTGGTGAAACTACTTTTTGTCTTTCCCCCTTGTGCTGTCTTCTTGCTGCTCTCTTTGGACCTGATCCCTCCACTGTGGAGCCTGTAGAAAGGTTACTTTCACTTTCAGCCATGCTAGTTGTTGCTGTGTGTAATGTGATGTCATTATGTCAGCAAGTCATAATCTTGATGTTAGTTATCACAATATGATTTTTTTATCATGAAAAAAGTATAATGATATTTTGTGAACAGTAAGACATGGCACATCCATAGTACTAGTACATCACTACACTGTAACAAGTATGTCAGTCCTCACCAATGAAGCATGTAAACCTGGTATTTAGCCTTTAAATTAAGGTCAGCCTGCTGCAGGATGAGGTGTTCAGTCCATAGGGGAGCCTCAGCATCACTCACTGCACACGCCTGGTTGAAATGACCTCATCAAGCTCATGTGGCCAGTAGTGTTTATGAGTGAGGCCCCTTGTTATGGGATCAGGCTGCGTGGGATGATGGGTGATTGTGTTTATATCCATACAGAGTGTGTGTATGGTTTTGAGGTGTACGTGTGAGTCTGTGTTAAAGTAAATGGTATGTGCGGTTTTGGCCACAACGAGCTGCCATAAAGTGACCTAACAGATCCACGGGGTCACTTAGTGAATTGTTTTTGTGAGTGTGTGTGTGTGTGTCTTGGATCCATCAGAGTTGAACATGCATAAGATGTGAGTGTTCACCTCAAAAATGCGCGGGAGAAACAGACGAACTGCGCAACATATCCTGAAGTTGTTTTTCTGCACTCGCTTACAAGCCTGCTTCCCATTTCGAGGCTTCAACTCATAGTTTTAGTAAAACGTGAGTCAGAGAGGCAGCTGCCCAGAATTAGGCAACCAGAATACGGTCAGCAGCGACACTGTAGCTGCAGAAGAAGTGCTCCACACGTCTTCAGTCTACTTCTTTATATCTTTTTCTGTAAGTAGAATCATATGGGTTAGTTCCAGTAATGCGACAATGGGACGGCCCCCCGTCCTGTCATTATGTTGTTGAACTCTTAAATTGGTCCTGATGTTCATCAACAGCCTGACTCACCATGCATACAGACACACTGGTATGCCCACTCCTCCCCCACGCAGTCGGATGGTCTGTTACTGTGTCGCACATGGCGAGATGTTCTCTGCTTTCGTTCTCTCTTCCCATAAACTGCTAAGTACCACTTTTCTGCCAAGATGCTGCGGCCTGCGAGGCTGTGTGTGTTCTGGCAGAGGACTGAGAGGAGTTGAGTTGCTCTGCTGGTATCTGGTAGCTAAAGGTCAGCTGTAAAATCATCCTCTGTGACTCAGCTGTTTGTTGTTTGATAGATGCATGAATGTTGTTTGTTGTAATGCTTTCTTTAATGACCAAGCAGCCACAGCAGCTCAGATCTCCTGCTCCCCATTGATTTTGTCTCCTCTGTCCTGCAGTGTGTCTGCATTCTTTCCCCATATTCACATTTTTGCTGTCATCCAAAATCTTCCACATTTGCTTTTCAGCCAGTTGGTACAGCTGTGTCAGTCTGTCTCCCAGCTACAGTCAGTTTACCATTTTATATTTGTCTTAAAGTGGAACCTGGAACAGAAGACTTGAACTTACTTTACTCTTTGTGCTTATTCTGCTTTTGTCTGTTTAGTCTGCTTCGAGAGCTTCTGCAGATGTCTGATCCATATGTTCCTTTACTGCTTCCATCAATTGTTACAAAGCAGCCAACAACAAATGATTTCATTTTTACCTGAAGTGACCAGTGTGTAGGATATAGAGTAGTGAGATTGTTCCGATGTAAGACAAATGGATAGTACTGCCACCTAAGATATAACTGTTGAGTGGTGATGGTCTAAAAGATTGTTTTGTTGTAGAAGATTTGAGTTGCTGAAGTATAAAAGACAGATTAGAAATCTAAATAAAATCTTAAAAAAAAAGGATACAGAACCCAGAACTAAGTTTTTATAAGCTGGCAAAAAGAAAAACTGAGCCTTGAAGAAGACAATAACGTGAGCAGGAAGAATGAGAAAACTGTGGGATTTTACAGCAGAGGTCTGAGGTGAATCTAACTAAATAAAAAGCTATAAAAGGCCTGGTTTTGATCTTTGTCAGGATTGTTAGAATGATGATCTTACCTGGTGATTTAATCAAATAGTTGTATATATCAAAGTATTTGATTTCTGGCCATTCAGTAGTATCATTTACAAAAAAATTAGCAAAGTAAGAAGAAGGGATGCTGAGACAGACCGACAATATTGAGTTTGTCAATATATTTTTTCCTCTCTGGTAGACATAGGATGCTAAAATAGTCATTTGATATGCTGGAACCTAATGTTTTTAGGTAGCTACTGATATGTGTTTCACCCCTTGGTTGCATAGTGTGGAGCCACTTGCTTTCCCCTCCAGTGGTGCACTGTCTTTTATATTCTGCCATTAAATCCCTGTAAAACTTACACACTGGACCTTTAATGTTGTGATTCCCTAAAGTCAGCTAAGATGTTTCAGTATTACTTTGTTGAACAGACATTTGGTTTTAATTGTTCATCAGTTTCCCATCTTTGTTGATTTGAAAGTGATGACTTCCATGGCTTTAACTGTAGCTTGTGTTTTTTGATGTCCTCATCTAAGCCTTACTTTAAAATAGCTGTAGGGTAAAACCTCATTCAGTGCAATGTAAAACCAAAGTGGTGCCAGTCGGAGCTCAGATTCTTTTCCATCAGCCTTTTTCCACATAAACTCAGCAGACTGGGAGCCCACTAAGGTCGTGACCCTTGGGAAAGTGACCTATAAGCCTCAGAGAAACATGGCTCCCTCTATGTTTGCCTGTCTCCTGCTGCACGATGGGTGGAAACCAGCGCTAATTTATCCCACATGCTTGTCTTGTTAAATACTCTCACTGCAACAGGGCAAGCCAATCTGCCGTCTTCAGATTTTCTGCACATGTAACTCAAGTCTGAGTCACCTTAACCGTCTGTGACTGTACTGACTGTGCGCGTTGTTTTTCAGCCCACGTCGACAATAAGGAGCAGTATATCGAGATGCTGGAGAACCTGGGGAACAGCCACCTGACCCAGGACAACAACGAAGTCTCCACAGGTTTCCTCAACCTGGCTGTGTTCACCAGAGAGGTCACGGCCCTCTTCAAAAATCTGGTGAGGAAAGAGGCGGAGAGGGTGGAGGGAAAGGGGAAGGGAAAGGAGAGGTTTCCTCAAATTAACTGCCATTACTAGAGAGTTCAAACCACACACACAAAACCTGGACAACTGAGGGAGGAGGGATGGAAATACAGATATTACATGGCTCTAAAATACTTAAATGATGGTAAAAAGAAGAAAGAAAGCCTCAAATCTCTCCTGATAAGATGTTGTCTGTATGTGTGAGTAATAAGTGTTTGTACAGCCACATACATGCATGACTGGTCGGAGGAAAGGGGTTTCAGCAGCTGCATGCTCGTGCCTCTGGACTCCAGGATCTGGGGCAGTCCGGAACCCTCCCACTGATAGTTTCTATGGCGATGATAATTCATCCCAGACCTCCATGTGCGAGTCAACACACACCATCTCACACCATGTGTCAATCAAAGCGTCACAGGGGAGACGGGGCCTTACACATGTGAAGAGGAAGTGGGTCCAAGAGACTAACAGGAGGTTGATTTAAGGAGTTGTACTGCTGAATCAACCCGAGCGTGTCCCTTAGTGCAGGAGTCTTCAACATTTTTCAGACCATGGACGCCTTAGACAGAGCAGGGACCCCCAGCTACATAAATTTCATTGAATATTTTCAGGTCTTGTTTGCACCTAGCCTTAGCTGCTAAGGCCACACTCAGACAGAATCAGGCATTGCAGCAATTAACTGTAGGGTTGTGTGGCATTGTCGGGGGGTGTTTATTTGTGGTTAGAACATAACTGCTGTGAAACAGTTAGGATTCACTGATCTTCTTGCTACCAGTGTTCCTTCACCTCATTCAGTGTGCACCTTGCACAACCACAGCCGTGAACTGCCTCCCTTTCTCTCACACACAAACCAAAAAAAGCTTCTTGGTGCCGCTATTTTGCAGCATAAAGTGCAGCCAGACTCAGACGTTGAAGTAAGTTACACAAAATCAACAAAGCACAGACACAACGTGGAGTGAAATCCGCGCCCAGTTTCAGTCATATTTCAGGCTGACTGTGGAACAGTCTGATTGCCGGCTTGTGATCAGCCTCCGCAGTGACACTGGGTTGACTCTGATTCAACTTTTTTGCTGCAAGCTATTGCATTTTTTTTATTGGCGTCTTCTGCATCCCCCACCATTACAGTCTAAAGGCACTACCCTTATTCAGAATGAATGAGATGACTGATGTTTTTGTCTGAATAGCAGTAAGTCAGTAGCAGTTGCAGCAGGGCTAATGTTAGCTGTGTTAGCCTCACCCTCACCCCAAGACTTGTTAAACAATAATTTAGTGGCTCTTGTGCTGTAAGGCCAGAGATAGACTTGCTTTTAACTACGTGTTCACCTATGCATCCATACACATCATGACTGCCTCACATGTCCTGTATCCAATGGTTGTGCACATCTTAAAATCAATGCTACGGGCACACAAACACAAGCACATGGTTAAAAAGCAGATATGTCTCTGGTCTAACTCTGACGACTCCCTTGGGATTGCAGGCCTCTGTTGAAGCCCCGGCTTTAGTGCCGTGTGTGTGTGATTGACTGTTTGTCCCACTGCCTCAGTGTGCACACAGGCTTGCATGCATTGATCCGTGTCGTCTGTACACGTGTTGACACTTTGGGAGTTGGTATTTCCCTGTGTCAGAACTCGGTGTATTATCTATTAGTTACCTCAGCTTTTGGATGCCAACCAAAACAATCTGACCAGTCCCCAGGCCTCTGTGTAAATATATAAAGGTCAGCTTTGCAGTTGGCTCAAGGAAGTGGTTGGACATTATTTATGTTAAGAGCCGGGCGCAGCTTGGTCATAATCCAACAGGATCCATGGAAAACACTGCAGGAACATTCATAAACAGACTTTGTGAATTTCGACTGTGGTCAACGGGAGATTTGTGGACGGGAGATGAAGGATAAAATACATAGCCATGCAGCATGCACAAGTTAAGATGTGATGCATTTCCATGAGGGTTAATTATGTATTACTGTAAAGCGCAACCTGTTGGGGTTGAGCTGACTGCTTTGTGATTCATTCTCTCCACATCCTCGATAGACTTAGTCCATCTCATTTCCATCCAAACCCCAAATTAATCTCAACTTCCATTTTCCTGAACACAAACAGTCAGAAAAATCATTGCGTCATTCTCCGACTTGGATAAAAAAAAAAAATCTTAATGGTGCAGATTATTGCCCAGTGTTTTCTTTCAATGAATCACTAGTTCAAAATGACTGACTCACCGTGTTTTTGGGTTATTCGAACTCTTTCCCAGAAATGTAGGTCCATAGAGAGATATGAGTGTGCAGGACAGTGTGTGTGTGTGTGTGTGTGTGTGTGTGTGTGTGTGTGTGTGTGTGTGTGTGTGTGTGTGTGTGTGTGTGTGTGTGTGTGTGTGTGTGTGTGTGTGTTTGCTCACACTGTAAGAGATAAGAGCCACCTGTAAACGTTATCTGGAATGTTTAAACTCATTTGCTCTGCTCTTATGCTTTTCAGGTGCAAAACCTCAACAACATCATGGCATTTCCTCTGGAAAATGTGCTGAAGTCAGAACTCCGGGACGGCAGACTAGTGAGTCTAGATTTTTATCACAAATGCATAAAATACTAATAAAACTGTTGGCTGAACTGGTAAACACATGATGAAGATTTGTTTTCACTGTCAGGGTTTAGGACAGAGAGACTGCACCTTCATAAAGTAAAAATCCACCCTAAAGATAGAAGATAATTAAAAGACTCAGGTTTTGTTCATCCTCAGTTCCTGGCATATAAAATACCAGTAGTGCAGCTGTTGACATGTTCTTCACAGATCTCTCCAAAATGTGTACAGCAAGTCACTGTTGCCAGTTTATCCATTTTCTCCCTTTCAGATTCAATCAGTTGAACGTTTCCTTCATTGTCATCGTTTATGATGTTGATGGTTAGTCAAACATTAACCCCACAGTCAAACCACTGAATTTGCCTTGCCATTATCTCTAAGGCTGGAGATATTTGATGCACATAAATACATATGCAAATGTGTATCTAAAAGCAAAGCTGCCTTGTGTAACCTGTCTCCATTTAAATGTGGACATCCTCAGAAATTAATGGTACGCGTACGTGAATGCAAACGTGTGGTTGAAAAGCAAATGTATCTTTGGCCTCAAGCAGATGCACATGTTAATAAAGACACCAGTGCACATGCAGCATTGTTTGTTTCAGATTCTAATTCTGGTTATGACTAACAGCTTTATTTAAATATAACTCATGCAGTAGTAATAAAACATACATTTATTTTGGGTTGCACATTTTGCTGTTTGCCGTCAGCAGCTGTTACTATCAAGCCCTCAGTTCACAGGAACTTGATTTTCTATGAACCAGCTACAAACAGGATATTCTGATGACTTCATGAACATTGCTCTGATATGCAGCTCAGGAATACAGACGTCTTCCTTTGTACGTGGTGACCTTACTGTCCAAAACAACTTTAATATGACAGTGAAAAAAACAGTTTTAGGGTGGATTTCCCCTTTTAAGCACATTAAGCTATCTGTCTGTGTTGCAGACACAGCTGAGCCTCCTAAGATACTGGATAAGATGAGGCTGTTTATGCGGATTACTATGTAAGACCGAGCTACGGTCCAATACCGAAACGATCTGTCTTGCCCAGTTATTTGGCCTCTTGCTTCGCTGTGCCAACAGACGAGTGAGTAATAACAGACTAATGCTCCTGTAAGCTCCTGTCACTGCCCTGTCTTTGAAACAGCTGATTTGATGGATGAACATTGCTTCACTGTAATTGTGAACGAAGGCAAACAGCTACTGAAATCCTGTTCAGCCAGATATCAGACCAGTTAGTATAACGTGAGTAATCATGTCTCTGTGCATTAACTGTCTGGCTCCACCTAAATCTACAAAGTTAATAACCAACACACCAGGCGGTACTGTGAAATACCTATTTTTCAACCTGAATCTTATTTATGCATGATTTTGTGTTTACACTCTTAGAAAGAAAGGCCTCAAAAAGGTTCTTCCTGAAGGGCCGGGGTTCTACACAGAACCAGTGGCTTCTGAGGAACCTATTGTTGAAGAAAGGTTTGTCAAGGGTTGTTTGTACAATGGAAGGATCCATTTTAGAACCCTTTTCGGAGAACTTTTTCATCAAAGGTTCTTTGTACCGTAATACAAAAAAGATCTCTGTAGAACCCCTGTGGGTTCTCAAAAAAACTTCAAATATAAAAATAGCTCCCTGTTTTCTATTTCTCAACAGAAACAAAATAAAACTGACCAAAAACATTTTGACTCTTCTTTCTGCTGCTCCAACAACCACCAACTCTGGTTTAGTCAAAATAAACCCTTAATTCATCATGTTAGATTTGAAAATATTCCAGCTGTACTCCTCTCCCAATATTTACACATCTAACACGGTGAATTAAGAGTTTATTTTGACTGAACCAGAGTTGGTGATTGTTGGTGCAGTGGAAATATGAGCCAGGATGTTTTTGGTGAGTTTTCTGTCATGTTTGAATGACCATGACATTAATAAAATTACAGTTTCTGCAAAGGTAGCTGTTTCTGGTAAAACAAAACATATGTTTATGTAAGAAAAAAAGGTCCATCTCTGTAGCTATCCTTTCCATACACTGTAGCTTTGTTTTGCTTCTGCCGGCTGCAGCAAAACTTGTCCATCCAGGTCAAAATGTAGCAAAGTTTCTCTTCAACAATGTCATGTAAATGCTACTGTCTTTTTTTTTTATAGTATATCTGTGGGCTTTTCACTTCAGCTGTCTTTATCAAATAAAGGCATGCAGACAGAGAAGGGAGGACATGCAGCAAAGCGTCACAGTCTGGAATTGAACACATGGCCGCTGCAGAAGACTGACAGCCTCAGTGTATGGGGTGTATGCTTTACCAACTGAGCTACAGGGGCGCCCCAAAGTGCTACTGTCTTGACAGTAACATGCAGTAACTTCCCTGTGGTGCATTTAGTCTTCATTAAACAGCTCTTTTCTTCTTCTCTACAGGAGCTCAAGAAGCAGATGGAGAAGAGCTGGAAGGAGTACGACATAAAAATGTAATTAACCAATACTCTCACACTTTAGTTTGTTGCCTCACATTCAGCTCTTCATCTTTAAGGCTCACTGTGTCATGAATACAAAGAGACCAACGCTTGAGACAGATGTTGTTGCCTGAGGAGAATCACACAGCACATTTACAGCTCTTGCTAGTCTTTTACTGGGTCCACAGACGGTGGTGCAACAGCAGAGGTTAATAGGATAATAGTTCATCTCCCTCGGCCGTTCTCTCATTACATTGCTGAGAAATGAAACTGAGGCACTGCACTCTGCAGCAATCATTTGATCTCACTCTGATGTTGGTTTAAAGTGTTTTATGATACTGTAAGGAGAGTTCACCTCTCCCTCATTGTTTTTCATCCGACTTCCTCTCCCCTCCGTCTCTCTGTGAGGAAGGTGAGTCAGTTGAGAATAAGTGCAGAAAGAAATTCCCAGACATAAGACATGTTGGGATGTGGTGGTAAATGTGAGTAAAAACAGATTTCCGAATCTTTTTTGACCTATATTTAACTGACTACTGTACAAAGACAAGATATGTAATGTTCAACCTAATGAACTTGCTTTTTTGTAAATATTTACTCATTCTGAATTTGATGCCTGTTCCAAAGAAGATGGGACAGAGGCATATTTACCACTGTGGTACACAGTAACATTCTTTCGTATTCTTGCTCTTGCTTAAATTCCTTGGAACTGCGTATCGAGAAACCTTCTTAAATTGTTGGACTCTTTTCCCATGCTGCGGTGGTGAACCTTGCCCCGTCCTTGCTTGTGAATGACTGAGCCTTTCGAGGATGCTCCTTTCATACCCAATCAACTTTTCTGAAACGTGTTGCAGGCATCAAATTTAGAATGAGTGTACATTTAAAACAAAACTTTGTCAGTTTGAACATTAAATGTCTTACTGCACTGTATTCCTCTGAATATACAGCACCAGTCAAAAGTTTTACTTTTTATTTGTATTATTTTTCTACATTGTAGATTAATACCGGAGACAATAATGGAGACATCAAAACTATGAAATAATATGTTTAACTATGTAGTAAGCACAAAATATGAAAACAAAGCTAAATGTTTTATAGTTTAGATTCCTCAAAAGCAAAATACCCTTTGTCAACCCTTGGTCTTCTCTCATACTCCTGACAATCTATGGGTATGCAAAAGCTTTTGCTCTTTTTTAGTTCCCTTTTGCTTTGATGACAGCTTTCCCCGCTGTTGGTATAATCTGAGCCATGTTATAAAAGTACAGAAAAAACATTTCTTGAGAAGGTGTGACTGGTACTCTATGTTGAAAAGTATTTGACAAGTATTGCACTCTGCTTGTATTTACATTTTCCACAGCATCCCAGCTTTTTCGTAATTGGAGATGGAGATTACAGTATAGTGAAGTGCATCATAAACAGAAATGTCTAAAGATGACCGTCTTTGTTTCTTACTTGCCCTTTTTTTCTTTCCCTCCCCCTTCTTCCTGGTCAGAGGGAAGCTGGAGAAGGAGAGGAAGGAGAAGAGCAGGCAGCTGGGGCTGATCAGGACAGAGGGATCAGACGGAGGAGGGGAGGACATGGAGCGAGAGAGAAGGACCTTTCAGCTGCAAATGTGTGAGGTAGGGGATTAGTGCCAGTCAAAATACCCAGATCCAGACACCTTTCACATACCTGAGAAGGGCTTGACTTAGTTCACATGGGTGGTCTGCACTGTGTATTTCCATATTCCATCCATGGTCAGCTGCATGGCCGGGCTCAATCCCTTTTGTATCCCTCCAGTAATTCCTATGATGGAAAAATATGTTTTATAAAGTCAAACATGAGCTTAATGGGTTGAGTCTCGCAGAGCTGGGTCATGTACATTAGAACGTGCAGTGAAAATGCTTCGTGACTCACAAGTGACTGCCACATTTGGGGGAAATTCTTGTGAAATACACTGGCAGCGCTGTTACATACAGGTGGTGCAGTCTCAGCTAATGTTAGTGCACATGTAGCTGGAGAAAAGCCTGAGAAAAAACAGTCTAATGCTGACTGAGACCAGCTGTCGAGACAAAGAGGAGAGGCAGGGAAAATGGAATTTCCACTTGTTGCAAGCTGCTCCACCCCTCCGTCTCTCTGAATGTCTTTCTTTTGCTCTGCATACATAAAAACACACACAAACTCACATAAATATACAGAGAACAGAAACACTTCACTGAGCCTGAGTCTCTGCTTCAGCTACAGAGAAACAGATGGATTAAGAGTTGGGTTTTATAGAGCAAAGACAACGCAGTCATTCCTTCCACACACAGCTAAAAAACCCCTGACAGTTTTTCCTCAAAGCTTTTAAAAATATGAAGTTGGACTTGAGGCGGGATGGAAATTATTCACAATAAGGCCTCCCTATGTGTCTGTGTTATTTATTTTTTTTCCAGTTTCAGTCTGCAAGGTTCACCGACTGGCTGGTGTGTTGAAATGAACTTTGAAACAACATGAAGAAGTGTCCTGGAAAGCCACACACTAAAAACATGCCCCTCAAAACAGGATATTAAAGGGATAGTTTGGAATATTTGGTCAGGCTTAGTTAGTCAGTGTATTATCTACAGAAAATCAACCTTAAAAAGGCCCACCTAAAATAAAATCAATAATTAATGAATACTAGTTGAAGTGTACACTGTATTTTCACTGCTTTACCTTGAAGCCAGATAGCCTTTTTTGATGGGAGCTAAAATATTGCTCTTCAACCAGACTCCATTGGTGAAATCAGGAATTTTACCTTGCAGAACAGGGGAGTTGCTGGTCTGCTGCTGCCTCAGTTAGTCTGTTTGCATTACTGTGTGATTTCACTGAATCCGAACTAACCTTTTAAAATACAATAACACAAATGAACCAAGAAGTCAAGGCACTACCTTAGACCAGCAGCGCACATATTGTGCAAGTTAAAATAAAGGATTTCACCAGTGGAGTTTGGTTGGTTTGGAGAGTGATATTTGACTTGTATAACGACGTATAGCAGAAAAGGCCGTATGACAGTAAGTTAAAGTGCTGAATGTACTATACACTTAAAGTGATATTGATTTTTTTAGATTGGCCCTTTTTTAAGTGGCTAAAATATGTTTTGCTGCTGACCCTGTCCACAGCAGTGCATTGCTTAATTTCTTTGCAGGGTCTCCCTCTCTGCTTCTCCAAACTACTCTAGAAAATACATGGATTATGTACCTCACACGACCCCACTTCAGATAGTCTTATTATCTATCTCATATTCAGGCTCCATGTTTTTGTGGAGCATCTTCCCGTTAAGAGCCGCTATTTCTGGAGTGTTTTTAACCATCTGTTTGTTTATGCTTTCAGTATCTTTTGAAGATCCAGGAGCTGAAGGTGCGTCAGGGCCCTGATCTTCTCCAGAGCCTTATCAAGTATTTCCAGGCCCAACTCAGGTCAGTCTCAGCCAACAGCACCTTTCCTTTCCTTTTTTTGCTGTCTTGCCATTTTGCTTTCTGTGTGAAATAAGAACAAGGAAAAAAAAAAGGACTGACTTTTTCCTGGCCCGAAAAGCATGTGGATTTGATTTCTACCTCAGCGTTTCCGTGAAGGTTTGTGCATAATAGTTGAGGTTCTCTGGTTTTCACTTTTCTTCTACAAGCTATCATTACTGCTGTTAACCATTTATCCATTTTAATCATACTGAGGGTTTTATGTGGGAATGGAGTTGCTTATACAGCCTCAGCATGTGATGTTTTGGTTGGTGTGAACTAGGATGTTTGGTTTCAAGCACGATCATGACTCAGCATTTGTTCTGTTTCTGTTCTCAGTTTCTTTCAGGACGGGCTGAAAGCTGCAGAGAATCTCGCTCCTTTTATTGAGAAGCTCGCTGCGTCCGTTCACACGGTAAATACACAGAGGCTCTGTCTACCTGCGTTATAGCACTCAGTGTTTATAGGGGTAAATGTTAGTCACCTTTACTGTATGTCTGCAAACACTATTGTTATAATCCAGGTTTGTTATGATTTCAGGAGAATATTTGTTATGATTAAGAAGGCAAAGTGTAAAGTCGGTGGTCCTGTTGTCCTAAATGACTCAAAGTGATGTTATCACAGAACACACACACACACACACACGTTTTTTTCTTGTATTCTACATTTGTCATCAGCTGCTCAGTCACAACAACAGGTAAAAGAGGGCACTTACAGCACTTACAGTAAAGCTTTGATTGTTTTTAGTACCTCCTATAAAGTGGTGAAAAGAGGACTGGAAATCTGCTTTTACTGTATTTAGTTTGGATTTTACAGCCACAAATTCTTCAAGCAGCGCAGTCTTTAGCTCCAACATTAGCAGTATAGCGATGTCTTTTTCTCCAACAAGGTGAGGATTTTGCCTTTCAGGTCCGCCATCATCTGGTTGGGGCGGAGTCAGTGCTGCTGCTGGTAGATGAATCATTTGAGCTTTAGGCCCAAAAGTGGAGGTTCATCTTCGCCTTCAGCATGGCAATTTCAAAACTAAACGAATTAAAAGTGAAAACAAACAAACAAACTTAGACCAGTATTTCGTACGGTCTTAACATCGTTTGTAGAGACCAGTGTTGGAGCTGCAGTATCGAGGTCCTGCACATCCTGACTTTAAACAGCTGATCAACCCACAGTGTCGGACTCGTCATCATTTGTTATCGTTAAAGTTTAATGTTGTGCTCGTCTTGCACTTGTGCAGGTTGAGTGTCCCTGCAGCCTGCAGACATTCTGCCTGAACTTCATGTCCGGGGAGGACTGAGCGAGGGGAAATAACTCACATCAACTGCAGATCGTATATTAAATTGGGTTGAAACCTATTTCATATGCTGTCTATGGCTCCAACCTGCTATTTGGACTGCAGTTCTGTTTTTTGGATGCTAAGGTCACACACATTGCTCCTTCAGAAGCAGTGAAGTAGATTGCATAATGTAAAAGTACATCTAGCCAAAAAAAAATAATACAGTAATCTGTTACTTATTTACATCCATCCCTGTATCTGGAGTACTTTTTCTCTGTTGTTCCTTCACAACAGCCAAAACCTCAGTCTCTCCCCATTTCCTGAGACCCTCCCCCCAGCTGAACCCTCAGGCAGAGACTTATTTGAGTCTTTTCCCAGAAATGCCTCCCCTTATTTCGTAAAGATTAAACTGAAAGCATCCCTCATTTTCATTCTTTCCCCGGTGCTCACCTATTTCTCCAACCACTCCGACTGGTTTCCAGTTGGCGCAGACCTTTCTCCTGGATAGAGCCCTGGAAATCGGCTGTAAACAGTGATACTGGTAAACGTTAGAGGTTTTTCTGGTTCTGCATGGGCAGAGCAGAGACCCGCTCAGACATGCCATACCTCAGCCTCAAGAAGGAAATTCAGACAGAATCTGTGTTATGTTTCCCAGGAAAAATGCTGAAATATTTCAGTTAAATTGATTTGTCTTGCATGCAACACTGGTCACTTTGCTGCTTTAATACAAAATGCACAACCTCCGAGGACGACACACCCGAGCACTGAGCTCTGTTCTGCATTACTTAGACCATTACACAAAGCTCTGATGTATTGTCACTCCACACCCAATTCTTGGAAGAATAAAAAAAAGCATTGCATATAATCAAATGAATACCAGAGAACACAAAACATGCTATTCTCTGAACTAATTGATATTTTTTTATTGGTGCAATTGAATAAACAGTTTCATGATGTTGTGTTTGTATTGTAGGTGCGTCAGGATCAAGACGAGGAGGTAAAACAACTCACTCAGTTAAGGGATTCTCTCAGATTACTTCTGCAAGTGGAGGGCAAAGAGGTATGCGTATTCATATTGCCTTATGATTATACTCATTAAATATAACGTACCTCGAGTTGGCACACTTTTGTGTAAACAAAATGTTTGCTTGAAAGAATCCTGCAGCAGACGGCTTTAATTGCTAGTTATTACTATCAGATGTCTTTGTCCTGCCACAGTTGTTTTATATTGTTTTAAATTTCCATGATCTTCAGAGCTGGCTGAAAGCCTTTGAAGAAAAGTCCTAAATCTCTGTTTTTATCCCAGGAGTATCTGAACAGGAAGAACTCTGGCAACGGGTATAGCATCCACCAACCGCAGGGCAACAAGAAGTATGGGACAGAGAAATCTGGCTTCCTGCTCAAGAAGAGTGACGGGTGTGTAAAAGCATTAGTTACAGTATCTGGTTACAGGCAGTTTTAACACAAGTATTACGTTAGAATTGGAGCAGCTTGCATAACATCAAAATGTGCTGTGAACTGTAAATAATCATGTTATTTAAAGGGATAGTTCTTTTTTTTTTTAAGTTGGGTCATATGACGTGCTTATTGACAGTCAGTTTGTTACCTACAGTAGATGCAGGTTGACACGCCCACAGTTTAGAGAAGCAGACAGGAGTAACAGCATGGAAGGTAAGCAGTGAGCTGCCGTGGACAGGGTCAGCAGCAAAATGTGTTTTAGCCAGGTAAAAACCCCCTGAAATATCCCTTTAATATGTTGTAGCTGGTCAACATAAGTCCTTTTATTACTGCAAACAGGTTTACACAATGTCTTGAAAGTTGGAAAATGTTACAAATAAGCTTTAGTTTTAAAACTGCATGATTTGTTTTTACATAATCTGGAGCTTCAGCTATGCAGTTGTTCATATAAACCAAAAATCTTCAAATATTTGAAGTGAAAATTGAGTAAAATTATTAAATAATCATGATCAAAACATACAAAGTTCATATAAGGAGCTAATAAAATAGACAAACATATATTGTACATGAAGAAATCTGCAATTGCATTTATAGTAACAATTTAGATGGGATGATAAAGGCTTTGAGTCTGTAAATCTTTGTTTAGGTACCCTGAAAGTGTGCTTGGATTTTACTCCTAAAAAGCTGTAAGACACCTGTGCAAAATTACTCAAAATTCTACGTGTGCATATTTTAACAAGTTGTAACATTTGAAAAGTAATGAAAGCTGGTCACAAACTCTTTTGAGGTCAGTGGCTTTGAAACTGGGTGAAGAGTAAGCAAGTAAGGCATGAAGGGAGAGAAAACTTAAACTTTGTCTGCCCCACCTGGTCTTCATTATTGTGAGATGAAGATTCAAGCAGGGGCCCCTCCTGTGGAACGTATTGGCAGACGGGCTAACTGAGCGGATCCAACTTTTGCATCATGCACACACAGTCATGCACTCACATACACACACTCAGAGCTAGATTACAGTGTGATAAGGAGAGGGGATGTGGTTCAGTAGGGTGAATGGGAGACGGGAGGGGAGCAAACTTTCCTCAGGCCACTGACACAAAACAGAACACGTTCTCAGTCATTTAACCTGATTCAATCAAGATAAAGAAAACAAGAGTGAAGTGCTGTGAACAGAAGTTCAGTGGGCCAGCATTACTCAAGGCTGTGTGTTAACACTGTTATCACTTTTTGCACTGCATCAAAATCATCCAGGTTTTTTTTTCAAATTTGATATTTTTTCTCTGCAGGATTAGGAAAGTGTGGCAGAAGAGGAAGTGTGGGGTGAAATTTGGCTGCTTGACTATTTCCCACAGTACGGTGAGGACCGGACACTTGGCTTAAACTGTCACCAAGCATTCAGATTCAGACCAAAGTGCCTCTGTCCCTTGAAGTCTGTCCAAATCCTCCAATACGTACTGAAAAAAAGCTTGTCTGTCTGCAGATTAATCGACCACCAGCCAAGCTGAACCTCCTGACCTGTCAGGTGCGACCGAACCCAGAGGACAGGAGGACCTTTGACCTGGTCACTCGTAGGTTCATTCCTCACGTTTGACCCTTAACACTCTTCCCTCCACATATCATCAGTAAAGACTAGAAAGAGTCATCTGCAGTGCAGCTGTGTGAAAGCTTGTCTGTTTGGTCTCCACATCAATAGAAATTAGAATCAGACACATTTTAGTTGTAATGAATCCCAGAGAGTTTGTATGATTAATCTTGTTTATTGTCATGTCTAACCATGCAACCTTTATTTCTGCCATCCAGTTAACTTTTAAAATCCTTTTCACTCCCTCCTTGATTTAGCAATTTCTCAGGGTGCACTTACCCCCCTTTAGAGCAGCAATGATGAGAGAAAATTAGTTACTATAAGTATTCTGATAACCGATTAATTGTTTCAGTCATCCTCAAAGCAAAAAAGTCAAACATTTTCCTGTTCCAGTTTCTTAAATGTGAAGATTTATGATGAATTGGGTTTTTGGACTGTTGGTTGGACAAAAGAAGCAATTTTAAGACGTCGCTATGAGCTCTAAATGACTAAGCAATAATGAGAAAAATCATTAGTTGCAGGCCTAACTACCATTTCTCCTTCTCCACAGATAATCGGACGTACCATTTCCAGGCAGAAGATGAGCAGGACTGTCTGATGTAAGTACTGAAACTAGTGTAGGCTGCAAGTTAGCTTTATTCACTTCCTTATCTCTTGTATTTTCTCACATGTAAGCAAGTTGTTACATGTCATGCACCTTCATTTGAGCTTACATCTGAATGGGAAAGAAGCTGTGCACTGTTACAAACAGCCAAGACTGCACTCAGAATGAAGAGAAGTGTACTAAAGATGATAAAATACAACCCCAATTCCAAAAATGTTGGGATGCTGTGAAAAATCTAAATGCAAACACAATGAACAGAATTTGTAAATTTTTGCTGATTTGCAAAAACTTTTCAACCTATATTCAGTTGAATACAGTGTAAATGTAATGTACTGTTCAAACTGATAAACTTCTTTGTTTTTTGAAAATATATACACAGAGTTTGGACTGGGGCATGTTTATACTCAGTCACCACTTGGGAATTGAGGACACTTATTCTCTCTCATTCTTGCTTGATATACAACCTAATGTGCTCAACAGTTTGGGGTCTCTGTTGTTGTATTTTTTGCTTCATAATGCACCACACCTTTTCAGTTGGAGACAGGACCGGACTGCAGGCAGGTTAGTCTAGTACCAGAACTCTTTTACCTCAAAGCCACATTGTTGTAACACTCGCAGAATGCGTCTTGGTGTCTTGGCATCGTCTTGCTGACATAAAAAGGGACATCTCTGAAAAAGATGTCA
Source organism: Lutjanus erythropterus (assembly GCF_056507025.1). Taxonomy (NCBI): domain Eukaryota; kingdom Metazoa; phylum Chordata; class Actinopteri; order Lutjaniformes; family Lutjanidae; genus Lutjanus; species Lutjanus erythropterus. The sequence goes on from NC_139334.1 coordinate 16,622,592, forward strand.
TCTAAATGGCAGTATATGTCGCTCCAAAACCTGTCAGCATTAGTGGGGCTTTCACAGACGTGACAGTTACCCCTGGGCACTAACACACCTCCATACCATCACAGATACTGCCTTTTGAAGTTAGCGCTGGTAACAATCTGGATGGTCCTTTTCCTCTTTAGCCTGGAGGGCATGAGGTCCATGATTTCTGAACATGATCTAAAACGAGGATTCATCAGAACACAGCACACTTTTCCACTTTGTGTCAGTCCATCTCGGATGAGCTCAGCCACCAGGCTGGCTGAGGTCGGCAGTTTTCCTGGATGTTGTTAATATGTGGCTTTTGCTTTGCATGATAGTCTGAACTTACATTTGTACTGTAGATGCAGCAACAAACTGTGTTTACTGACAACGGTTTTCTAAAGCGTTCCTTAGCCCATGTAGTATCCTTTATACATTTACGTTTTTAGTGCAGTGCTGCACGAGGGGTTGGAGCACCCAATAATGTAATAATTTACTGAAAATGTAATAACGCCTGAAAATGTGCTCAAATTTGCACTTAACTCAATCGAAAATGTAATAAAACCCAATAATGTAATAACTTGACCAATAATGTAATAAAATATTCTGACTGATATTTTAATAACATTTTTATCGATAATGTAATGCCTTATTACATTATTGGAGATTTATTACATTTTCAGGTGGGTCTTTTTTAAAAAAAATGATAATGTAAAACTTGACAGATAATGTAATATAGAGGTCTATATTTTGTGTTTTGAGAATCTAAGACTGTTAAATACACTGACTTTGAAACAAGAGAATAACTATTGCTTCCCTAAACATACTTCGCTCTCCACAGTTTTCCAACAAATCATTATCTCGTGAAAACAACCACAAACCAACAAAACAAATTTAAGTAACACTTCATTTGACGAGGGTATGCATAGGTACTCATAACACCAACACATTATTTAAAATTTGACATAAATATATCCTCTCATAAATGGTTATTATATCACTTTGAATGACGGGGCAGCATGGTTCAGTGGGTAGAGTGGCCATCTTGTAACCGTTGCTGGTTTGATCCTGGCCTGCAGAGGTCATGTTGAGGTGTCCCTGAGCAAGACACCGAACCCCTAACCGCTCCTGATGGGTCGTGGTTAACGTCTTGCATGGCAGCTCTTCCGCCATGAGTGTGTGACTGGGTGAATGTGATGTATAATGTAAAGCATTTTGGGTATCGTTTCAGGTATAGTTAAGCACTATATAAATACGGACCATTTACCATCTTCCTCTAGCCTATGTCAAGTGATAGTGGTCAGCTGACATGCCGTGAGATTTACCTCTGTGAGTACAGGTTTAATAAAAATGTCAGCATAAAAATGACAAAACATAATGACAACTGACTTGTTCATTTTTTGACTTTTGGGACATACATACATACATAGTGGAGAGAGCATACATACATACATACATACATACATACATAGTGGAGAGAGCATACATACATACATACATACATACATACATACATACATACATACATAGTGGAGAGAGCATACATACATACATACATACATACATAGTGGAGAGAGCAAACATACATACATACATACATACATACATACATAGTGGAGAGAGCATACATACATACATACATACATGCATAAATACATACATAGTGGAGAGAGCATACATACATACATACATACATACATACATAGTGGAGAGAGCATACATACATACATACATAGTGGAGAGAGCATACATACATACATACATAGTGGAGAGAGCATGCATACATACATACATACATACATACATACATAGTGGAGAGAGCATACATGCATTCATACATACATACATACATACATAGTGGAGAGAGCATACATACATACATACATACATACATACATACATAGTGGAGAGAGCATACATACATACATACATACATACATACATACATACATAGTGGAGAGAGCATACATACATACATACATACATACATACATACATACATACATAGTGGAGAGAGCATACATACATACATACATACATACATACATACATACATAGTGGAGAGAGCATACATACATACATAGTGGAGAGAGCATACATACATACATACATACATACATAGTGGAGAGAGCATGCATACATACATACATACATACATACATACATAGTGGAGAGAGCATACATGCATACATACATACATACATACATAGTGGAGAGAGCATACATACATACATACATACATACATACATAGTGGAGATAGCATACATACATACATACATACATACATACATACATAGTGGAGAGAGCATACATACATACATACATACATACATACATACATACATACATAGTGGAGAGAGCATACATACATACATACATACATACATACATAGTGGAGAGAGCATACATACATACATACATAGTGGAGAGAGCATACATACATACATACATACATACATAGTGGAGAGAGCATACATACATACATACATACATACATACATACATACATACATACATACATAGTGGAGAGAGCATACATACATACATACATACATACATAGTGGAGAGAGCAAACATACATACATACATACATACATACATACATACATAGTGGAGAGAGCATACATACATACATACATACATACATACATAGTGGAGAGAGCATACATACATACATACATACATAGTGGAGAGAGCATACATACATACATACATACATACATAGTGGAGAGAGCATACATACATACATACATACATACATACATAGTGGAGAGAGCATACATACATACATACATACATACATACATACATACATACATACATACATTCATACATAGTGGAGAGAGCATACATACATACATACATACATACATACATAGTGGAGAGAGCAAACATACATACATGCAGCTCTTCCGCCATGAGTGTGTGACTGGGTGAATGTGATGTATAATGTAAAGCATTTTGGGTATCGTTTCAGGTATAGTAAAGCACTATATAAATACGGACCATTTACCATCTTCCTCTAGCCTATGTCAAGTGATAGTGGTCAGCTGACATGCCGTGAGATTTACCTCTGTGAGTACAGGTTTAATAAAAATGTCAGCATAAAAATGACAAAACATAATGACAACTGACTTGTTCATTTTTTTACTTTTGTGACATACATACATACATAGTGGAGAGAGCATACATACATACATACATACATACATACGTAGTGGAGAGAGCATACATACATACATACATACATACATACATACATACATAGTGGAGAGAGCATACATACATACATACATACATACATAGTGTAGAGAGTAAACATACATACATATATACATACATAGTGGAGAGAGCATACATACATACATACATACATACATACATAGTGGAGAGAGCAAACATACATACATACATACATACATACATACATACATACATAGTGGAGAGAGCATACATACATACATACATACATACATACATACATAGTGGAGAGAGCATACATACATACATACATACATAGTGGAGAGAGCATACATACATACATACATACATACATACATAGTGGAGAGAGCATACATACATACATACATACATACATACATACATACATATATACATAATGGAGAGAGCATACATACATACATACATACATACATACATACATACATACATACGTACATAGTGGAGAGAGCATGCATACATACATACATACATACATACATAGTGGAGAGAGCATACATGCATACATACATTCATACATACATACATACATACATACATAGTGGAGAGAGCATACATACATACATACATACATAGTGGAGAGAGCATACATACATACATACATACATACATACATACATACATACATAGTGGAGAGAACATACATACATACATACATACATACATACATAGTGGAGAGAGCATACATACATATATACATACATACATACATAGTGGAGAGAGCATACATACATACATACATACATACATAGTGGAGAGAGCATACATACATACATACATACATACATAGTGGAGAGAGCATACATACATACATACATACATAGTGGAGAGAGCATACATACATACTTACATACATACATACATACATAGTGGAGAGAGCATACATACATACATACATACATATATACATAGTGGAGAGAGCATACATACATACATACATACATACATACATACATACATAGTGGAGAGAGCATACATACATACATAGTGGAGAGAGCATACATACATACATACATACATAGTGGAGAGAGCATACATGCATACATACATACATACATACATACATACATACATAGTGGAGAGAGCATACATGCATACATACATACATACATAGTGGAGAGAGCATACATACAAACATACATACATACATACATAGTGGAGAGAGCATACATACATACATACATACATACATACATACATACATACATACATACATAGTGGAGAGAGCATACATACATACATACATACATACATACATAGTGGAGAGAGCATACATACATACATACATACATACATACATAGTGGAGAGAGCATACATACATACATACATACATACATAGTGGAGAGAGCATACATACATACATACATACATACATACATACATACATAGTGGAGAGAGCATACATACATACATACATACATACATACATACATACATACATACATACATTCATACATAGTGGAGAGAGCATACATACATACATACATACATACATACATACATAGTGGAGAGAGCAAACATACATACATGCAGCTCTTCCGCCATGAGTGTGTGACTGGGTGAATGTGATGTATAATGTAAAGCATTTTGGGTATCGTTTCAGGTATAGTAAAGCACTATATAAATACGGACCATTTACCATCTTCCTCTAGCCTATGTCAAGTGATAGTGGTCAGCTGACATGCCGTGAGATTTACCTCTGTGAGTACAGGTTTAATAAAAATGTCAGCATAAAAATGACAAAACATAATGACAACTGACTTGTTCATTTTTTTACTTTTGTGACATACATACATACATAGTGGAGAGAGCATACATACATACATACATACATACGTAGTGGAGAGAGCATACATACATACATACATACATACATAGTGGAGAGAGCATACATACATACATACATACATACATAGTGTAGAGAGTAAACATACATACATATATACATACATAGTGGAGAGAGCATACATACATACATACATACATACATACATACATAGTGGAGAGAGCAAACATACATACATACATACATACATACATACATAGTGGAGAGAGCATACATACATACATACATACATACATACATAGTGGAGAGAGCATACATACATACATACATACATAGTGGAGAGAGCATACATACATACATACATACATACATACATACATACATACATACATAGTGGAGAGAGCATACATACATACATACATACATACATATATACATAATGGAGAGAGCATACATACATACATACATACATACATACATACATACATACATACATAGTGGAGAGAGCATGCATACATACATACATACATACATACATAGTGGAGAGAGCATACATGCATACATACATTCATACATACATACATACATACATACATAGTGGAGAGAGCATACATACATACATACATACATACATACATACATACATACATACATACATAGTGGAGAGAGCATACATACATACATACATACATACATACATACATAGTGGAGAGAACATACATACATACATACATACATACATACATACATACATACATACATAGTGGAGAGAGCATACATACATACATACATACATACATACATAGTGGAGAGAGCATACATACATACATACATACATACATACATACATACATAGTGGAGAGAGCATACATACATACATACATACATACATAGTGGAGAGAGCATACATACATACATACATACATACATACATACATACATAGTGGAGAGAGCATACATACATACATACATACATAGTGGAGAGAGCATACATACATACATACATACATACATACATACATAGTGGAGAGAGCATACATACATACATACATACATAGTGGAGAGAGCATACATACATACATACATACATACATAGTGGAGAGAGCATACATACATACATACATACATACATACATACATAGTGGAGAGAGCATACATACATACATACATACATACATACATACATACATAGTGGAGAGAGCATACATACATACATGCAGCTCTTCCGCCATGAGTGTGTGACTGGGTGAATGTGATGTATAATGTAAAGCATTTTGGGTATCGTTTCAGGTATAGTAAAGCACTATATAAATACGGACCATTTACCATCTTCCTCTAGCCTATGTCAAGTGATAGTGGTCAGCTGACATGCCGTGAGATTTACCTCTGTGAGTACAGGTTTAATAAAAATGTCAGCATAAAAATGACAAAACATAATGACAACTGACTTGTTCATTTTTTGACTTTTGGGACATACATACATACATAGTGGAGAGAGCATACATACATACATACATACATACATACATAGTGGAGAGAGCATACATACATACATACATAGTGGAGAGAGCATGCATACATACATACATACATACATACATACATACATACATAGTGGAGAGAGCATACATACATACATACATACATACATACATACATACATAGTGGAGAGAGCATACATACATACATGCAGCTCTTCCGCCATGAGTGTGTGACTGGGTGAATGTGATGTATAATGTAAAGCATTTTGGGTATCGTTTCAGGTATAGTAAAGCCCTATATAAATACGGACCATTTACCATCTTCCTCTAGCCTATGTCAAGTGATAGTGGTCAGCTGACATGCCGTGAGATTTACCTCTGTGAGTACAGGTTTAATAAAAATGTCAGCATAAAAATGACAAAACATAATGGCAACTGACTTATTCATTTTTTTTACTTTTGGGACATACATACATACATAGTGGAGAGAGCATACATACATACATACATACATACATACATAGTGGAGAGAGCATACATACATACATACATAGTGGAGAGAGCATGCATACATACATACATACATACATACATACATACATACATACATAGTGGAGAGAGCATACATACATACATACATACATACATACATACATACATACATACATAGTGGAGAGAGCAAACATACATACATACATACATACATACATAGTGGAGAGAGCATACATACATACATACATACATACATACATACATACATAGTGGAGAGAGCAAACATACATACATACATACATACATACATACATAGTGGAGAGAGCATACATACATACATACATACATACATAGTGGAGAGAGCATACATACATACATACATACATAGTGGAGAGAGCATACATACATACATACATACATACATACATACATACATACATACATACATACATACATAGTGGAGAGAGCATACATACATACATACATACATACATAGTGGAGAGAGCATACATACATACATACATACATACATACATAGTGGAGAGAGCATACATACATACATACATACATACATACATAGTGGAGAGAGCATACATACATACATACATACATACATACATACATAGTGGAGAGAGCAAACATAAATACATACATACATACATACATACATACATAGTGGAGAGAGCATACATACATACATACATACATACATACATACATACATACATACATAGTGGAGAGAGCATACATACATACATACATACATACATACATACATAGTGGAGAGAGCATACATACATACATACATACATACATACATAGTGGAGAGAGCATACATACATACATACATACATACATACATACATACATAGTGGAGAGAGCATACATACATACATACATACATACATACATACATACATACATACATACATTCATACATAGTGGAGAGAGCATACATACATACATACATACATACATACATAGTGGAGAGAGCAAACATACATACATGCAGCTCTTCCGCCATGAGTGTGTGACTGGGTGAATGTGATGTATAATGTAAAGCATTTTGGGTATCGTTTCAGGTATAGTAAAGCACTATATAAATACGGACCATTTACCATCTTCCTCTAGCCTATGTCAAGTGATAGTGGTCAGCTGACATGCCGTGAGATTTACCTCTGTGAGTACAGGTTTAATAAAAATGTCAGCATAAAAATGACAAAACATAATGACAACTGACTTGTTCATTTTTTTACTTTTGTGACATACATACATACATAGTGGAGAGAGCATACATACATACATACATACATACGTAGTGGAGAGAGCATACATACATACATACATACATACATACATACATACATACATACATAGTGGAGAGAGCATACATACATACATACATACATACATAGTGGAGAGAGCATACATACATACATACATACATACATAGTGTAGAGAGTAAACATACATACATATATACATACATAGTGGAGAGAGCATACATACATACATACATACATACATACATACATAGTGGAGAGAGCAAACATACATACATACATACATACATACATAGTGGAGAGAGCATACATACATACATACATACATACATACATAGTGGAGAGAGCATACATAATACATACATACATAGTGGAGAGAGCATACATACATACATACATACATACATACATACATACATACATACATAGTGGAGAGAGCATACATACATACATACATACATACATACATACATACATACATAGTGGAGAGAGCATACATACATACATACATACATACATATATACATAATGGAGAGAGCATACATACATACATACATACATACATACATACATAGTGGAGAGAGCATGCATACATACATACATACATACATACATAGTGGAGAGAGCATACATGCATACATACATTCATACATACATACATACATACATACATAGTGGAGAGAGCATACATACATACATACATACATACATACATACATACATACATAGTGGAGAGAGCATACATACATACATACATACATACATACATACATACATAGTGGAGAGAACATACATACATACATACATACATACATACATACATACATACATAGTGGAGAGAGCATACATACATACATACATACATACATACATACATAGTGGAGAGAGCATACATACATACATACATACATACATACATACATACATACATACATACATAGTGGAGAGAGCATACATACAAACATACATACATACATACATAGTGGAGAGAGCATACATACATACATACATACATACATACATACATACATAGTGGAGAGAGCATACATACATACATACATACATAGTGGAGAGAGCATACATACATACATACATACATACATACATACATAGTGGAGAGAGCATACATACATACATACATACATACATAGTGGAGAGAGCATACATACATACATACATACATACATAGTGGAGAGAGCATACATACATACATACATACATACATACATACATACATACATAGTGGAGAGAGCATACATACATACATACATACATACATACATACATACATAGTGGAGAGAGCATACATACATACATGCAGCTCTTCCGCCATGAGTGTGTGACTGGGTGAATGTGATGTATAATGTAAAGCATTTTGGGTATCGTTTCAGGTATAGTAAAGCCCTATATAAATACGGACCATTTACCATCTTCCTCTAGCCTATGTCAAGTGATAGTGGTCAGCTAACATGCCGTGAGATTTACCTCTGTGAGTACAGGTTTAATAAAAATGTCAGCATAAAAATGACAAAACATAATGACAACTGACTTATTCATTTTTTTTACTTTTGGGACATACATACATACATAGTGGAGAGAGCATACATACATACATACATACATAC